>NC_092639.1:19136776-19483026 GCF_039555335.1 Amphiura filiformis
AGGTTGCCAGCGTTGGAGAGTAGCGCATATGGTGAGGGAGTTTGTTCCAAAGAAAAGGGCCTGCTACAAAGAAGGCTTTATCACCAGTTGGGGTGCGTGTATGCGGAACAATGAGACAGGGCAGAGCGTAATCCACTTCTACTGGGAATGAGTTCAGTGATGTAAGATGGAGATGTTGTTGAGTCCATGAAACATTTGTAGACAATGGTTAACAGCTTGAAATGGATGCGACTAGGTATTGGTAACCATGCAGTGGAGTTCACTGCTGGCACTATGCCATTAATTACGGTACAATACACAGTTAATCTGATTGGTTTGTGTTGAGGTAATGTGTTATTTTTAGAACTCATGTATACTGACTAATGAGTCTGATTTCCTTGTGGAGATTTAATGATCTATTTTAAGAAATAACGTAATGTGCCATATATGGGATGATTAAGTGTTGTAATATGTCATAAATAGTTAAGATTATTCTAGAATCATAAGAAATGATATATAAAGCCTGGATAGGAAATGATCTGGAGAGGCTGTATGAAGTTCTAAGAGGGAACTCTGTGAAATTTATGTTAGCCAGTATTGGTACAAAGTTGCCATAATTGAAGTCTTAATAAATACATTTCTACGTAAAACAATATAGGGTACCCTTTTGCACTCTTTTTCGTTAATTGGAGTAACTGTTGCAGAGAAATTGAACTCAATAAATAAATTACGAGCAGGGCAGCAAGGCAGGTCATTGTTAGTACTATATATTTTTTTACAATTAAATTAATAAATACATTTTTACGTAAAACAATATAGGCCCTTTTGCACTCTTTATCGTTAATTGGAATAACTCGGAGTCATGTTAAAATTATATGTTGCTGCAAAGAAATTGAAATCAATAAATAAGTAAATCACGAGCACAATCAAGTTCTCAGGGCTTGATGCTCGACAAACCTATTTTAATAGAATAACGATTGTGGCTCCTGTATAAAATTTGACCTTTGAAAGCAGTAATTGCCCAAGGTTGACAAGTGGGTACCATTATATTCCTTGTATTCCCATGGCTACATGACTATCATAATCTGAAAATAAAACATCAATTTATACTTTACTTCGATAAAGAGAAAATTATCACCTGTACGTATCGGTTAGATGCGTAAGTAGGGCCACGACATACCTTAAAGGCGAATCTGATGTATAATGGCACCCATATCGGTCCAGTATTAGCTATTAACTAAAATATTGCAGTCTTCTTCTGTAACACTTATCTTCTTTTAATACTTATACTTCTTGATCTGATTTTTTTTATCTTTGACAATAAATTGTCTAGCTAACGCCTTTATTTCATAAATTTTATATATTCTTTCTTTCTCTTTTTCTTTTCCGTTAATATAAATATTTTATCATCACTTAATCTTACATTGATCTTATAAGAAATGAGTCAAGGAAACCAATAATAGTTTTATCTTGTTTTTTATTTCAAACTAGTCATAGTTTTAGACATTTACTCCCTCCCGAGAAAAAGCCATGCACATATCAAGTCCTTTTGTGTGAAAGCTTTATTTATCTTAATAATTTAGTGCAAACACCACTTTTTTTACAAGTTAAACTCTATATAAATCAAAACAGGGTCGTTTTAACTTCAATGAAGTCTGCAAGACATTAGAGATTCGAAGCAAAGAAAATGCGTTAAGAAAACTAAAACTGTTGTGCTAAAACAACCATGTTTGTCAATTATTTCAAACAGGATAATGTAAATTCGATAATCTTCTTGATCGATATTACATATTGTAATGTCCTACGCTTGGGGGTATCAAGACAGTATCTTAATACAGTAAAATGTTTGTAAACCACTAAAAGAGACCTTCACATTCACGACGGTATTTGCGGAAAGGAAACCTAGCTCCAGGCTTGCAATTTTATTTTTCCATAACTTATCATTATTATTGGTATTATACAAATACAACATGTTTTGAGGGAAGTAGTCAAAACTACTGGTCCCTCGGTGTTGGATGATTTGACTACTTCCCGACGCGTCAAATCATCCAACCGAATGATAAGTTTTGAATACTTCCCGAAAAACATGTTGTATTGCAATACCTGAGTTATAGAAAAATAAAATTGCAAGCCTGAAGCTAGGTTTCCTTTCCGCAAATACCGTCGCGAATGTGAAGCTTTTTTCGATTTTCCGAATACCACACCAAAAATGGGAAATGTAAGAAATCGAGAGTACAGTATAGTTACGCAGTTATCGTGGTTCAACATATGATTGGTTTTCTATGCACATTTTATTTTATACGGAACAACCGTAAGGATAATTGCTTGATATAAATTGAATTAGGGAAGCCAGGCTATTAAAAATTTTGGCCCGTGGCAAAGATTATTCAAAAAGCTGGAAATCATCTATATTATTCCTTAGAGTCTGAATTTTAATACCTGCTATGTTGTCAATTCCGTTTCCATGGCAACGGTCACGCTATTTAAGGATCTTTGTTACGTTTTACCTAAAAATGGCATATTTTAACTAGTTATTTTTTGAAAACTTTTAAAATGAAGTAGAAACTTCATATTTCGTGTACAGAACACATGTCACAAGGATATTTGAAATATGTAAACAAAATCATCGCTTAATTCAATACGTTTAAATTTGGGGTAAAAATGCCATTTTAGGTGATTTTTGTTCAGCTTTGAACAAATTTTGAAAAATGACTTATGCATCATGGAAAGTATATCAGTTTACTAAGATGGATGTTTGGATCAAAATAGTAAATCACAACATTTTTTTGTGACTTGTGATTTTAACCTATGACCTCTTGGAATTAGTAGGCCTAAAATGCATGTTTTTAGTGATTTTGGTAAAAAAATGGGCCATTTTTCACCATTTTAGCAATTTCTTGCATTATAAAAGTTTGTATTTATATTATTGATATACAGGTCTTCTATAATTTTAAGCTATTAGCAGAATTCAAAGAGAAGCCAGTTTCCATGGAAACGGCCATTTACATCCATTTTTTGTGTGAATTTTACTGGGAAATTAGCTTTATTTTACAGGGGTTGTTTGCTGAAAAATAAGCAGTAATGGCCGTTGCCATGGAAACTGCAGTCTCTTTGAATTCTCTCAAAAGCCTAAAATTGAAGAAGCCTTGTTTATCAATAAAGTTAAGTGTAATTCAAACTTTTGTAATGTAAGAAATTGCTAAAATTGGTGAAAAGGGGTAAATTTTTGGCCAAAATGACTAAAATCACCAAAAACGTATATTTTAGGTTTACTTAAGCATTCCAAGAGGTCATAGGTCAAAAATCATAGGTCACAGAAAAATGTTATGATTGACTTTTTTTGATCCAAACATCTTAGTAAATCGATACACTTTCCATGATGCACAAGTTATTTTACAAAAAACAATTCCCATGTAAAAATTCTTATTTTTTTGTCAAAACTGAACAAAAATCACCCCAAAAATGGCATTTTTACCAAAATTTTACCCAAATTAAATGTATTGAATTAAGCGATCATTTTGTTCATATATTTTAAATATATATGTCAAATTGGAGCTAACAAGATTCTGCACGCGACCTTATCAATCAAATTGTCATAACAGATCAGATTTTGGTATATGACGGGTTACATGAGTGTGGACTTTCTTTATTTGAGGTGTTTACATAAATGTTCTCAAAGCAGAGCATTTGGAGCCAGAGATATTATAAATGTGTGGTAAAAGTACTACCACTGTCCGGAGGAAGATTGTAACACGCTGAGATCTGGTTTCGTAGTCAACAGTTTGGACAGGTTCCTGAACAAAACTGTTCCTGAAGAAAGAAGTGAATGGTGAAAGTTTGTCAACATCGAAAAGTTTATATGTTCAGCTCGTTGTATAGAAGAGACTTCATGGCACATAAAAAACTCTTTTTGGTTATCTAAGACCCATTCAGTTACCTAGTGCTAATTAGAGAGACTGAATCAAGTCACACATCCAATGGGAGCAAATGGGTGGCACGCGACCTGTTAATTTGGAGACTAAAATCCTGGTTCCGGCACTCGTGCCAGTCGGCGATTTTTTAGGATAAAAACACCCCTATTTTGAGAAATCTCGCGACTTCTTTGCCCAATAAACAATTAATGCCCCCTTTTTCGATAAAACGCGAACGATATTTTCTAATATATCCCTTTCCGACGGAAATGCGTAGGATACATATAATCCACGGCACCCATGGTTGCATGTTTGCGTCGATAACTTGATGTGATGTGATGTTCGCTGAACGGTATAATGAAACAGAGGGATTCGGAAATGAAGAATAATGAAAGTACACTTATATACGTAATTCGTAAATAAAGAAGACGCTTTTTCAATTTCGCGCACAAGTGGTATGCAAAATGACCCCTTTCTTTTGTGTTTCACGAATCGCGTTTCTTAATCTGAAAATACCCCATAATTTGTACCCGCGGATACACTGAGTGCCGTAACCGGGACTAAAATAGGACAGACAAACAAACAGTAACATAACTGTTGATATTACAAATGATAACAGACTCACTCACGGATAGCGTAATATAATATTATAAGATAAGCAAATATCCAGCAAACATTTACGCATGCGTGTAGGGGAGAGCTGACTACAACGCATGTGTAGATTGTATATATGAAGTGGTGAGCAAAAAACTTGAGCTTCATTCCACCGTACTCATAACGATCACAACACACATTTCTTGGAAGCCACTCGGTAACAAGCTACAATTGACCAAATCACTTGTCTGTCGGGAATGATAACTGTCTAAATGTTTTGCCCTGGTTGCATATTCTGTTTCGTGTGGAAAAACTATAATAAAATGGTAGCCGTGACGGTAAGTTTTCTCCTATATTATTTGTTTAAATGTTTTTTTTGGGTTTTTTTAACAGAAAATTTCTGCCTTTTCACATAATTGCTCTAGTTTGAAACTTAAACAACATTCTACGAAAATATACGGACATCCGTAAAAAATTGCCAGAAAATTGCTGGTTTCAGTTTTTATGGTTTTATAGAACGTTTCTTTCTTTTTTTTAACGTAATACATTTTTCTAAAAAAACAACCACGGCAAATGACTGTTAAATACAAAAAAAACCCGGGTAATTTGGTAGAAAAATGTTTGTATTCCTACAAGTTTCGATATTGACTTTAATTAAAGGCGGGAAGTCTGGATTTGCATTTGTTACCTTCTTTAGGGACCTATTACCAAACAATCTGATTCTAATATTTGAATTAAGATATAACACCGTTCTACTTCATTGCAGCAGGGTACAGTAGTTTAACTTAAGTGATATTTCACAAACATGATAAAATAGGCTTACTGTTAAACTATAGCGTTGTGCCTGTGAGCCCTGCCTTTGTTTCTGTACCAGTGAGCCTTATCTTTGTTTGTTTGTTTGTTTGTTTGTTTGTTTGTTTGTTTCTTTCTTTGTTTCTTTCTTTCTTTAATTTTTCATTCATTCTTTCTTTCTTTCTTTCTTTTTCTTTCTTTCTTTCTTTCTTTCTTTCTTTCTTTCTTTCTTTCTTTTTCTTTCTTTCTTTCTTTCTTTCTTTCTTTCTTTCTTTCTTTCTTTCTTTCTTTCTTTCTTTCTTTCTTTCTTTCTTTCTTTCTTTCTTTCTTTCTATACCATCTGGAATGCGCGGCAAAATAATGTCTGCCTCATCCATGCCTTTAATTTCCACGTTCTCAGGTTTTCAATTTTGTTCTTTTTTTTTGTTTTGATGAATTGTGTTTTAATTGTACTTGGTTTCGTGTTTCCATTCTTTGTGCTTATAATGAATTAAGAGTGATTGATATAATATACATAAAAATTACCTTAATACGATATTGGATACCTTTAACCGCTTCCACTCTTTAATTGTATGCTTTCTTATTTTGTAACAACACACATACTGTAATCAATATTCAGTGCGGTTTCTTTACTAAACAAGTTTCTTTTTGTGGGGGTGTATCGTTGAATGCTAAGTTCCCATCTGAAGGATCTGGTGTTTGTCTCATTATGTTTTATATTAGATTTTTTGCTCTGAGCATGTGAATTTTAAATATTAAAGAGTAGGGTAAAATACCCTGATTAAATGCCTTTTTATTTAAGCATTATTGGTTTCCATAATACATCAATTTATATTGCCTTTGTATCTTATTGTTTATATCAATAATTGAGGACCTGAGCGCAAGAAAACCGTAAGTCCACTTGGCCCCTCAACATGTAAACACTAAAGTTACGTATAATTTCTTTGGGTTTTATAATGTTCAATACATGTTCCAGACTGAAAACATCATGAAAGGTTGTGAAAGATGTGTTTTGGCCCCTGAACATGTATAACACATTACCAAACTATACGAAACTATACGCAACTTTAGTGTATACATGTTGAGGGGCCAAGTGGACTTACGGTCTTCTTGCGCTCAGGTCTTCAATTAGTGTTAACTAAAATGACCGATAAAACTCCTTAATATGTAGGTTTTGCCAATACTACAAACTGCAGTAAAATGATACAAATTCCAAGTTCCAAATAATTTTCAAACTATGTACGGTGACTTGAGTGTCAATAATGATAAGAAGCTTAAAAATTGCTACATTAAATGCTAGCCTTGATTAAGCATTGCACATTAGGGCTTCTAAAGAAACCTATGATCTTTGAAAAGTGACAACATAAGTTTAGTGCAACATCCTTTTATTGAAGACGAAATGTCGTTTGATGAAATTCATGGAAAAAAAAGGTTGAAACTGAAAACAATATTGTCTTTTGATGAATCATTTGAACAATTGCAGAATCCAGCAGAATGGCATTTACGAATCGTTTGTCCAATAAATTTACTAATCGCGTATCGGTCATGGTATGTGACTAGCCCATCAGATACATATAAATAATTAATTGAAGAAAATGATAGCGAGAAAGTGATTGTGCAGAATTTTTCACTATGTTCTTTACAACTTTAGAAGAAAGAAGTTTGAGTTATTCCGTTCACAAGTTACATGATTTTAAGGTTGTACTACACCCCTTGATAAATTTGACCTTGACTATTTTTGCATTTTTTCTCAAAAATAATAATAAAAAGTTGTGTATATTATAGGGGCAAGGAATCCAGTTACTACACTGGAATTTCAGTGACTCAAGACAAGCGGTACGTTATTTATGATAAGAAAAGAGGTACCGCTAGAATGTACCTCATTTCTTAACATATATAATGAGCCACTTGTCTTGAATCACTGACATTTCAGTGAAGTAACTGGATTCCTTGCCCCTATAATATACATAACCTTTGTTACCAGTTTGTACTTCTGTTATGATAAAAATGCAAAATTAGTCACAAATTTTATCAGGAGGTGTAGTACCACCTTAAATAAAGTAAGATATAGATTGAGAACACCTTTGCAATCAATATTTTGAGCAGTCAGATTATCAGATCAATAAGCTCACATTTTCCTCTTTTTATTAGTAGCACATAATTATTATTATTTATTTGAATATTTCAAATATTGCAATCATTAAAAAACATACACCGTTAGGCAAAACGATTGGAAATAAATATCTAATCTAGTCTAGAAAATGGAGTAGACAGAACGCCGTCCCCATATCCGCAAGAGTCCAAGTAACATTTAAATACAAAACATTCAATACTGTACAAGAAAATATACATTTAATAGAATACGTTTAAAAATAAAAATAAATAAAGGGAAATCGGGATTCAAAAAGTTTAAAACCAACGCATAACTTGACCTACCAGTTGTGGTCGTACTTTCAGTAAAACAAATTGTATAGGAACTCAGAATATTACACCTTTACTTATTTCTTTTTGACGTTTATGGAACTCCGTGGCATTTACGAGGCGGAGAAAGTTTGAAAATGTTTTTTCTTTTTTGTACTTTCAAGGGTGGTGAATAAGAATTTTTGGGTCCAACCTCTGAGAAAGGTGGAGAATTCCCGCTAGTGGGCGGTTTTCAAAATGGCCGCCAAAATACCATTTAATTCTAGAGACCTCTTATAGTAAACTGCTGGGATATATCGACTGAACTTTGTAATTTTGAGGATGCTGAATAATAATTTTTGGGTCGCTGGAGGGCGTCTTTTTCAAAATGGCCGCCAAAATACCATTAAATGGCACTCTTGAACCCTAGAATAGTAATCATGGTTGAATAATAACATTTGCGTCCAACCTCGGGGGCATGTGGTGAACTCTCGCTAGAGAGCGTTTTTCAAAATGGCTGCCAAAATACCATTCTAGAGTTCTTGAACAGTATACTGATGGGATATAACAACTGAATTTTGTATTTTTGAGTATGCTGAATAATATTATTTGGGTCCAACCTCGGGGACATGTGGGGAACTCACGCTAGAGGGCGTATTTTAAAGTGACCGCCAAAATACCATTTATAATGGCATTCTAGAGCTCTAGAATAGTATACTGATGGGATATATTGAGTGATCTTTGTACTTTTGATGATGCTGAATAATAATATTTAGGTCAAACCTCGAGGACATGTAGGGACCTCTCGCTAGAGGGCGTTTCTTTTCGAATTTGTTGCCAAAAACCATTAATTGACATTCTAGAGCTCCAGAATAGACTATTAATGTGATATATAGACTGAACTTTCAAGGGTACTGCATATAAGTATATTGGGGTCCAACCTCGAGGAACCGTGGGAACTCTCGCTAGAAGGCTGGTTTGAAAATGGCAGCTCAGAAACCATTAAATGTCATTATGCGATATACACCAGGCACAAAAAGAAACTCGTCAGTTATATTCATCCTTGCTGTTCTATAACTTGATAATTTTGGATTATTCTGAAATATACATTTTGTTAATTGGACTTTGCTTTCTCATTTGACACCCTGTTCGTGAAAAACGAACAAGAATTGACCAAGATATGCGCCTCCAACATTTTCAACGATTTTCAATGGGAACGCATCGTTGTATTGCATACAAGCACCACGGGCCGATCAATAAAGCAAACAGTGTAACAGGCACAATTGAATCGTTAAAATTGCAACTTTTCATTTTGGGGTTTGAGAGTTTGGAGGCGCATATCTTGATCAATTCTTGCTCAATGTTCACGAACAGGGTGTCAAATGAGAAAGAAAAGTCCAATTAACAAAATAACAAGTTATTGAACAGCAAGGATGAATATTACTGACGAGTTTCTTTTTGTGCCTGGTGTATAGTCGCGTATGGTGTCTAACCATGCAAATTTATTAACAATTCAAAACGCGTCACATTGAAATAATATAATGTGCTCTAAATGCGCTTGAAACGCAATAAAACGTGTATATATTACACGCAGAGCACGTATACACGAGGTAACGCGTACATTTTTCCCACGGCTACAGCGCTTCGGCTACGCTTCATCCATTATTTACGTTTTTACTACCCCGGACCCCGGCCCCGGACACATTATTTATAGGTTATTAAACACGTATCACTTGTTGGGAGTAAATTTGTACAAACTAATACGTGTTTTGATGTTGATGCGTCTAATGCACAAACCCCGAAGGGGGAGTCCATTAGACGCATCAACATCTCAGTACAAGAGTGAATTATTTTGTACAATTTTTCGAGCAACAAGTGATACGCATTTATTAACCTATTTCATACACGAGAAAAAAACACCGTGATTTGTTGTGTTTGTATTTTGTCCAAATTGGACTACGCCAATGTACTGCTCGCTGGATGCAATGCTGGCGACATTACATGCCTTCAACGTCTGCAAAACAAAGCTGCTCGAATAATTTTCCAACTCCCGCGTCGCCATTCAGCTTTAATCTTATTAGACACACTTCACTGGTTGCCTGTTAACAAACGCATCATTTTCAAAGTTCTCGTGTGTTTTCAAGACTGTTCACAATCTGGCTCCTGACTACCTCACAAACAGCATCACACCTACGCGACCAGAACGCGTGCGAAAAGCGGAGTGCCATTAAACACAACCAATGCACTCCGCGTACTTTTCTTACCGCTTTACTGATTGGAGTATAATGAGTATAAATGATAGGCCATTACCCTTTATGTCTTAAATGCAACTTGCTCGTAAATTCCCGTGAGATAATGTTGGTCCCAGTAAAGGGATTTTAAGAGTCTCGTCGATGAAAAGATGAATGGAGATTTAACGCTATGTTTTAGTATAACTCATCCTGGTAGTATATTTTAATAACTCATTATAAAGCTCTTACTGGTGGACTATCATTATTACAGTAATAGTATTACCTTTCCTGCATAGCGCAGATTTATAGCACGGTGGCCGAGCGGAACGGGCTACGACTCATAATCGGAAGGTTGCGGGTTCGAGCCCCGGCGACGCCATCGTGTTGTGCCCTTGAGTAAGGCACTTTATCTCGATTACTCCTCTCCACCCAGGTGTGAAATGGGGAGCTGTTATGAATACTGTCCTTTGAGCGCCGCCCAAAGGTATGAGCATGCCTTGGGCATTGTATGGCAGCTGACATATTCTAACGACGGCGGAATAAATGTAAAGCGCTTTGGTACATGTTCACATGTGAAAGGCGCTGTATAAATACTGACATTTATTTATTATTTATATCGTATCGTGAAACCGCCAGCGCTTACTGATGCTGCCATTAAACATATTCACCTGGGTTTTTATGTCATCTGAGAGGCTATCATGTGTTTAGACATATCAAGCAGTAATGAACGATTCGCCTTTTAATTGTGTTATTCTTGAACCAAACTGCAGAAATAATATTAGTTATAACTGTAAGTAAGGGTTTCTTCACATTTTGAGCTGAAATAACTAGGTAAAGTGAATTAATGTCATTGGGCATTTTGGCCGTTTCATTCTTCTATGTGATTTGAGACTGTTATGCATGTCTTAATAAGACCATATGCCTGGGTCTTGATGGAACCAGACTCAAGCAAAATGACCAAGTCAAGCTGAAAAGCTTGTATAAGCATGTTGGCCTGTATAAAGAGAAAATTGCCGAAGGTGAGATATCAGGGGATTATAAAATAATGAAATAATTACGTGATACCCTTCTTAACTTCTTTATAATACCTGATTTCGATGCGATATCGATGTTCAACGGCCGGCAAGTGGCAATTATAGTAATGGTTTATATTGTTGTTCTTGTCGTTGCCGCCTTTGGCCTGATTACATACTTACTTATCTATAATTTTATAACCCAATCTAAAAACATTTATTACGTCTTTTTATTTTCAGGACACTTAACTCCATATAGCCGACACGTCTTCAAGAAATCTTCATGTCAACAACTAATATCACGTAAACACATGCACTTACTCGTCAGTGACCTACTGGTACTTACTACACAATGTATAGTGTATATTCTATGAATAGTGCTAAGCGAACAACAACACCTACACTACACTACACGCATTATTGAATATTACTCAATGTTACTGATTGCCGAAGTTTACTAACTCATCCAACATCACTGCTCAAATTCCCGGAAAAACTTAGCAAAAGTTACCTTTGGAACAGAGTGGCCCGACAGTATTTAAACCTGCCCTCGTTTTTCGACTTTTATGCAAGATACGTTGTTCTTAATTGGTACCGAACATAAAAGAATTAAGCGGGCATTGCGTATTATCTTACTACAAAGCCTGGAAGGTTCTACGTGTTTGTTACTCGTAACATATTCAATAAGAAGTGAAAACTACATCTCAAGGTTGAAACACAAAAGTAAACAAATTAATGATGACGCACCACATTGTCACAACCACCGATGTACCGACATTCGTCACCGATAACATCAGCATCGGATCTAACCATTCTGTAGACGATGGACACTATCTCTTAGCCATTTTAATACAAAGTCTGTGTCGAGTGTCAATGGAAAGTCTCGGGCATTGCCTCGTCTTATTCATCTTCGCTAGTATCGGCATGCTGGGTAACATCGCTTTGTTTTTTGCTATTTTACTCAATAAACAACTTCTAAGTGTCCCAAATATTTTCATCGTCAACTTAACAATTGCTGATTTGGTGTTGATATGGACTACAGCGCCGTTTAACATCAGACATGAGTTAACAGCATGTTGGTTACTGGGATCTACCGCGTGTAAGATTAAGCACTATATCCCCATTGTTGCACAAGGGGCGTGTGTATTTTCGCTAGCAGCCCTTAGTCGTGAACGATACACTGCCATTGTCAGACGTCTAGAATCAAGACTTCGTAATAGCTCTCGACGAACGTTGCTGATTGTTACACTTTGTTGGGTCGCTGGATTCGTGATTGGTATACCAGTGTTACTAATTACTGATACAAACACGTTTGGTTTGTTGTGTCAGTATATGCCAATTAATGATGGGTTTACGTGGCCTAAATGTTATATAGTGTTTCTATTCCTCACACTGTACGTGTTACCATTTTTGGTTATTTCAATCAATTACGCAGAGATAGCACGCACGCTGTGTAAGAAAAGTGTAGCACAGACGGATAATAATCAGGCAGCGATGCGACAGGTGCAAGTGAGAAAGCGACTGGCGTTAATCGTAATTATTATCACGGTGTTTTTTGGCCTCTTTTGGTTTCCGTACCATGTTTACCACATGTGGTATATGTTTACCAAAAATCATGACAATATTCGAGGTAACAAACCACAAGTGAAAATCTTCAGACATTTTTACAATTATATGTCTCTTGCGAATTCATGCTTTAATCCGTGGGTAGTTTTCATGATGAGTTCCGCCCACAGAGGTCCACTGATAAGATGTTTTAGTAAACTTGTATGTACCAGCTGGAGATCAAAGAAAAGCCAACGAAAACAATCGAAAAAGGTTTCTACTACAACATCGTCTGATTATTATACAGCCCCATCATCTAAATTATAACAACTTTAAGTATCACATCATGCACTATTCCATTGGCGGAAACAGTGTTATCTTGCTTTGAGTCAAACAGGCGGGATGACGACACAGCAACCTGCATCTTGCCCTAATCTTACGTACCTCAATCTTTATCGCTGTCACGGAATAAATCTCACATTTTAGGGGCTACCGTTGTGCAAAAACTACAGGGTGAGTCAAAAATTGTAATAGAGCAAAGAATCGATATTTATGTAAGAACCAAGTTGAACTTCTCCATTATTGAAAGTGTCTATAAATGCCACACTTAAAAGTCACCTTTTGTGAAAAAATGAAGTGAATCTCAATTATCGTATAATTTTTATAAGTCCTTTTGCTGCGATACCCATTTGTCCATGAGGTAGCATGTATTTTTGAATGAGAGCACACAATGCACGATAAAGGCACCAGCTTTTAAACTGACTTTAACTTAGATAAGGTTGATTTTTGCGTTATTTTTTTTTCTGTTCAAACAAACTTTCTAACATTACTTTAAGTCCTTCATACCTCATTCGACTCCAGCTCCAGTGTTTTTAACCCCAATATGTCCAACTTAGGCGAAAATTGAATGAATATATCATTTATAGCTATTTTAAAACCTAAAAGTTTCAACTCGGTTCTTAAATGAAAATGGATTCTTTTCTCTATTGCACTTTCTTTGACTCATCCTGTATTTTATTGTGGTGAATAAACCTTGCGTTGACGAACTTAAGTATTCAGCCCGTCTGAATGCGGCTTAACCATTGACCAGATATCCTACATAAAGTCTGAACATTTATGATCGACCGTATCTTTTTCAATCGACTGCTTATTGCATATTTATAGCTTTTGATACGAATTACAATATCGTTCCTAACGTTTTTAAATACGCTTCTTTCACGAATAACATCATGTATTGTCTATTGTTTTGGTATATCCTGTGATCCTTTGCAAACTTGATGCGCACACCGTCACTGCGCACATTTGACAAGCAAAAAGGGCCCAGTAACGGTGTGCGGGTGTTTCAATCGCAAATGATTTTGTGAATTTCCGAAATTGTTCTATTAGCACGTTTATCAATAGGTGTGCAAGTATTGTGTAAGTTTCAGATGAGTTTCATAAAGCTCATTTTATTTTAAATTTGTAAATTAATTGTTAGAAAAAGAACAAGTTTTAAATATACATTTAGGATACTTTCTTGACAACATCTGCCAAGGCCTAAGGGGTTCGATGATATAATTAAATTGTGCGACTCAATGGGTATTGTCTTAATTTGCCTTGTTACCAAGGCAACGGAACATTCTACATAGGGCAAACTTTGCTTTATTTGATTTCTCATGGCAAGACAAATAATTTGAGTTGATTTTTGACAAACGTTCAAATGCCACCCCAGCAAACACAAAAACGTTTTAAAAACGTTTTAAATAAGTTATATTTTGGCTTTTGGTTTAGGTAAAAATGTTTTAATAACATTAAAATGTCGGGTTATATAAAGGTCATGAAAACGTTTTAAAACGGTTTGTATGAAAACACACTACAACAATATTTTTAAATGTTTTCAAAATGCTAATGTAAACTATTTTTGCAAACATATTTTGCCTAATATTTTATCAACACTTAAATAACACAATGTTAACATATTTGCACCCAGCAGACACAGAAATGTTCTTAAGATGTTATTTTCAAAACGTTTTAATAACATTTAAATGTCGGGTTATATAAAGGTCATGGAAACATTTTAAAAACGTTATTGCAAATATTTTGGTCAAACATTTTTCGCAAATCATTTTTTCAATCCCAAAATAACAGTCTGTTTTAGAATGTTTTGTATCAAGTTTTCAAGAATGTTTTATACCCTTTATATAACCCGACATTTAAACGTTTTCTGTAAAACATTTTGTGTTTGCTGGGCAGTAGATTATCATAAAATGTTTTTAATGTTATGAAAACGTTTTATACCCTTAATGTACCCTTAATATAACCCGACATTTAAACGTTCTCTGACAACCTTTTATAACCTTTTGCGAATTATGTCGAAAACGTTTTGTGTTTGCTGGGACCCCTGTGGGTCACAATTAGACCTGTCGTATCAATGCCACAGTATAATCGGTAACACAAACCATATTCTTAAACACTTCCGAAAGTTCCTGCAATCTTATTGGTTCTTAGCCGTGTGATATGGCACGATATAACACGGTTCAGGGCGTGCGAGTCGACGTCATACTCGTACGCGCTATTTGAACCAGTTGAGTCGCATTTACAACAACAGGACTGATCAATTCTAAGCCCTAGGTAATTCCTTTGTAAAATGTTGGATTTAATTTGATTAAAATTTGATATACTTATGATTACTATTTTGAAGTGTTTAAGAATGAGAATAAAGGTATTGTCTTGCATCTATCGTCTCATACATTACTTAAAATACCGACGTCGCCCGTGTAATATGAGACGATAGATGCAAGACAGTGCCTTAAAAATACATTAGATAACATAATACATTAACAGAGATAACAAAGTATAACACGTCGCAACATAACATAACATAACATAACATAACATAACATAACATAACATAACATAACATAACATAACATAACATAACATAACATAACATAACATAACATAACATAACATAACATAACATATTACACCATAACACACACTAACTTACCACTAACACAAGACAAGACAACATAACATTATAGCACAAAACTGTGACACCTATGGCAAGTATATTGCACAATAGAACAGAAAAAACCTGGTTTTTCAATTCGAAAAACCAGGTTTATCAATTCGATTGTCAGAGGTTTTGATAAACTTGGTTTTTCGGCTGATAAACTAGGTTTATCAAAAACTATGATAATCGAATCGATAAACTTGGTTATTCGATTTGATAAACCTAGTTTTTCAATTGAAAAACCAGGTTTTTCGAATTTGATTGTGCCACATACGATAGTGTTGCACTCAAATAGAAGTAAGTGTAGAGTGCAACACTATCGTATGCGTAACATTGTATCAAGTTTCCAATTATGTCATTTTATGTCACTGTTAATTTATGTCGGCATATAATATTTACAATATCAAGACACCTTTTGCCCTAATGTTATCTCTCAAGATTTATTACTGAATCTACGAATGAAAATACCGGATTTGTCGACTCTATTACCAGTCATGGGAGCTATGAACTTAGCCAGCTTTGTGACAACACCTACAACCGTCAGTAATGTGTTAGAGACTGTTTTGTACTTACGATGGTGTAGCATCCCGTAATTTTGGTGTTTAGGTCTAAGAAAGTAGCGTATGTGGCACATAAAATGTAGCGTGCAAGACTATCGTTGGTGGCACATACGGTAGTGTTGCTGGCATTAATAAAATTGCATTGCACTTGCGATATTTTATTTCATTAATTAAAAAATAATCAAGCAATCTTGAAACTTTAAACCTTGTTTATTTTTTTTTTTTTATATGGCCTTCCATAATTCGTCAATATCTAAAATTGGCCAAAAAATGTCACTTACGATAGTGTAGCACGCTGCCGACGATATGTTCGTCAAAGTGTTCATAGGTGTTTACAAAAACCTTGTATTGCTTCATGTACATTTGAATGATGCGATTCTTGTCTTTGGCGAGATCAGATTGAGTAGATGGTATGCGACATAGAAAAAAAAAGGTCACCGCGGTTCGTAAATTGACAGCGGTCCCGGGGCGTACAACGGCTCGTATACAGTATTCAGGCAATGCTGGTTGGGTGATCGGCTGACTGTATAAGAGAGAATATTAAACAAGAATAAACATAGCTTTGCTCATGAGCCGACCTTATTTCCGATAGAAAAAAAAGGAAACCTGAATCGAAAAAAAACCATGACATTTCGCTCTGACACTATATTTTTACATACATTGGTTAGTTATAAATAATAAATGCAATATTATTGTTTATTTGACTGAAACTGCCGTCATATTTGAATCATTTTGTTTGTGACGTATAAGAAACAGATTAGTCCAGGTTACGCCATGTTTACGTACCACAGTGTCTGCGGATTATTTCTCCATGTGCCTGGCAATATTTGAATTAAAAAGCTGGCCTCTGAGTGTAATATAATATTATACGTTGTCACGATAACGCGCTAAGCACTACACTAAATACAATTATGCCGTATTAGCTCGTATTGTACCATATTGGTCCCCAAGCGTGGCAATCCAATATGGACGATTTTTCATGGTACCATTTAGACTCCGATCTATCTAGACCAACCTGTTTTAGCCTACTATATCTCGAAATGACATTCAACATAATTTTGTTAACCGCACGAAATCTTTTTATCTCGCATGTTTACAAGTTTTTGTATCGTAAATAAAAGATTCGCCTAATGACGCACTTAGGCTTGTTTGCCTTTGGATAAATTTCACGTGCAAATAGAGAGCTCCCTCGTCTAAAATCCAAAAAAGAATTGATGTTCCGTGTTCTTATTTGCTGGTGGGAATTTTACAGGATGGCACTTTTAGGTTGAGCCTAGAATTCCACTTACGTCAAGGTAGCCCACAGTGCCATTAGGCGAATCTTTGCGGTATTTGTGCTGCTGTACAAATGAGTTCATTATACATATTATTAACGTCTTAATGTTTCACACTTTTCCTCGGGCTAGACAATAGGATAAGCCAATCAAAAAAGTTCATAACATACTTTTAAGTTACAAACTAAAGTATAAAGCTGAGGGAACCAGCATACTTTGTGTCAGTTGTACTGGGACATTTGCTCGCGTTTAAATGTTATACTTTGCATTCAAGAAAACAATGCTAAAACTTCATTGTTAAGGGTATACGATGTATTGTTGGTCGACGCAGCAGAAAAAAAAGTAGTTCATAGCATCTTGCGAATGGGAGTGAGCTTTAGCAAAAATTGCATTGCTCAATTCATAGCGAGCGTGTAGAAGTATTCAAATATCACAGATATACTTTTGTAGGTCCTGTGGTTCTTGAGTTATGTTGTAAAGAGGGCTGAAACAACAACACTTTTGTAAAACGTACATAACTCACTAACAACAATAAATTAAGCAAGTTTTCATTTGTAGAATGAACTTTTGCAAAACACCAAAGTGTTATTTTTCAATAATATGTTGATTCAGAAAATTTTTTGGCTTCTTTGACCAACAATATCTCGTATACCCTTAAACCGCATTTGTATTATAATAGTTTATGCAACCCAACGGTTGACTCGGTGAGATGTAATAATGACACATAATGGCATTTATTGGTGGTGATTTTGATATAAATATTTACATTTACGCTGTCAAGTTGACGTTGGTCTTCCCCCGGATCGTCCCCTGCTTCTTCCCATTGTGTAGTCTACAGAAATGTTGTCTCAGGAATGTTGTCTCAGGAATGTTTTAAACTTTGGATAATCGTTAAGGCGATGAGGAGCGGTGCCTGTTACTGAGCTAGCGGTGCTTGTACTGGGCTTTAAAAATATGACCAGTGGCTTCCATGACTTATAATCCTACAGGGTCTGTAGAAATAAACTGTATTATTTTAAGCAAAACTGGCAGAATATGACCTGAAGGATATGACCATGTTTGCCAATGTCTTTCTTTTCTTTCCCCATATTTACAGTAAGCCAAATAATTAAGGTACCAGTTACGTTCACCCCCTTCATATCCTAAACAAAGGCAGATGTGTCATAATTGGAACCAACAGCCAGTAGCTGCATCTCTTAGCTCGAATTTAAGACCTCATTCGTTGAAATTGTTCAAGCAATAAAGACACGACGATCCAAAAACCCAAGGAAGATGCAAATATAAAAGTTGCAGTTTGCCACATTGCCTGTCCTATTGATTTGTACACAAAGCGTTCGCGAACAAGAGAACTAGCGCCGTGTTTTCATTGCTTAGCACAAAAAACTAGCATCGTGCTTTCATTGATTAGAACACAAAAGTGTAACTTTTTATTTCGTATTTTCATTAGATTTTGGATCACCGTTTCTTTGATTCTCAACCAATTTGAACAAACAAGGTCTTAAATCAGACCTAAAGAGTACAGGCATCGGCTGCATGTTTTAATTTTGACACATTTGTCTTTATTTAGGATATACAGCAACCCAGGAACCCAGGAACCGTCTCTGGACTTGGACCCATCCAGCTGGATCAACCCATGCACAGTTAGATCACATACTAATAAACAGCAAGTGGGTAAATTCTCTCCGCAACTGTCGAGCATACAACTCAGTAGAAGTGGACACCGATCATCGTATTGTGAGCATCCGTCTAGCTGCCAGTCTGCGAACTAGCAAAGGAAAACCTTGCAAGAGACCAAAATTCAACTGGAAGAAGTTGCAAGATCCTGATACAAAGGAGGAATTTTAGTTGGAGCTATCAAACAGATTTCAGGTCTTGAGTATGGATGACACCACACCCATCTCTGATAGGTATGAGACCTTCGATACAGCTGTCCGTGAAGTTGCTGAGAAAGTTATTGGAAAGCAAGAGCCATGCAGACTACCAAGTTGGGTATCAGATGCAACCATCAGACTTAAACTTGAAAGGGATGAGGCCAAAAAGCGGTACTCCATTTCAAAGTCTCGTCAATCTAGAGAAAGATGGAGGAACTGGAACACCAGCCTTAACAACTCTTATAAATCTGATGAGCTTGCTACCCTCAATAAGCAGATGGAAGACCTGAAGCTGGCCGACGAGATGGGGAATTATACCACCACCTGGAAAATTATACACTCGCTTTCAGGGAAGCACTCAAGGAAAGGGGTGAAAGTCAAAAAGAGAGATGGATCAGCTCCAACCAGTGACCATGAACTGCTTGAGGAATGGAAGGAATATTTTAGCTCACTCCTTTAATAACAACGACAGTGGCACAGCAGCTTCAGAACTTCCTGCACCAGCTGTTGAAGATCTTCCTATTATCACTGAGCCCCCAAATCGTGAAGAAGTAGTCAAAGCAATAGCAGCCATGAAGACCAACAAGGCAGCAGGATTGGACTGTGCTATAACTGCAGAAGCACTTCAGGGAGGAGGGGATAGCATGATCGATATGATTCTCGAATTCTGTATGGAAGTATTCTCAACGCTGACACCGCCACGTCAATGGGTTACGAATGTAATCATTCCTCTACCAAAGAAAGGTGACCTCTCTCTTATGACAAACTACCGTGGTATTTCGCTTATGTACATTGCCGCAAAGGTGTACAACAAGATCCTTCTGAACAGGATCCGACCCCACATTTATCCTTTACTGAGAAGCAACCAGGCTGGCTTTAGATCGGGTCGCGGCTGTGCTCAGCAAATACACATTTTGAGGAGGATCATGGAAGGCTTCAAGGAGTACCAACTTCCCTTAACAGTCACTTTTGTGGACTTCAAAAAAGCCTTCGACTCCATCAACAGGTCCGTCATGTTTTCAGTGCTGCGGCATTATGGAATACCAACGGTTGTGGTCAATGCCATCCAGGTGCTCTACAAAGACTCCAATTAGTGCCGTTATGGTAGATGGCAGTATCTCAGAGCCTTTCCAAGTAACAACTGGAGTGCTTCAGGGTGATGTGTTGGCACCATTCCTGTTCATTATCCTGGTAGAATACCTTCTGATGAAATCAACTTCTGGAATTGACGCTGGCAATGTTACCTACCCACGTCGGTCAAGCAGGTATCCTGCCAAGATGCTGAATGACCTGGATTTTGCTGATGATATTGCCCTGCTGGAATCTTCCATACACCGGGCCCAGTCACAGCTTACTAGGACTGCAACTGCAGCAGCAGATCTAGCCCTTGTCATCAGCGCACCTAAGACAGAATATATGACTGCAAACTGTAACGCCCAACCAGCACTTGAAGTCTATGGTAGTACCATCAACCATGTCACAGACTTCAAGTATTTGGGTTCCAAGATGGGCTCTAGTACAGTGTTGGAGACCTAAAAAGAAGAAAAGCACTAGCCTGGGCAGCTTTCTGGAAACTGGAACGCCTTTGGAGAAGCCCGTCCCTGCCAATCGAAACAAAAATCAAGCTGTTTCAGACAACGTGTGTTACTGTCTTTCTGTACGGGTGCGAGTCATGGGTAATTACCAAGGACATGGAAAACAAGATCAATGCATTTGCAACATCTTGCTACAGAGTCATGTTAAACATCAAGCGTGTGGAGACGGATTCCAAATGAAACCATCTACAACCTGACCAACACCACTCAACTGGTTGCCAGAGTCAAGATTCATCAACTCAAATTTCTCGGCCATATACTGCGTCTTGAAGATGGCGAGCCTGTGAAAGAATATGCGCTTTATATTCCACCACATGGGAAGAGGAAACCGGGACGGCCGCGCACACTGTACTTACAGTATGTCCAGCACCTCCTGGGAGATACTGAAGGGATGCTGCAGCCAAACAAAATTGTTTCGCTTGCCCAAGATCGCATTAGTTGGAGAAAGCTTGTAGTCGCCTGCTCCGCAGCCGACTGATGATGAGGATATACAGGGGTGAACACAACTACTACCTTAATTATTTTGCTTACTGTATATGCCATACCAAGTAAAAAAATATTAGCAAGCGTGCTAAAACTTGGTAAATATAACTAAGCAGCTAGCCTATTTAATATATAACAAATCCAAGCCCGGAAGGGAACATACAATGTGGATAAAAAGACTACTACATTTATATTTACTCGCGTCAACATGTAATGAAATAACTTGTTTGTCAGTTTTGATGTTGTTGATATCATGTGTAAATCACTGCAGGTGCTCACATAATCTAGAAAATCTGATTAAATTAAATCTAAAGGGCAAATATTACATCGTTAGACGCGAGCAGCGATATGGAAAGGGCACCCACACTAATACTTCGTTTATGAGAATTATTTATCCAAATGGGCGGATAGAATTTTGATCCACCACACCTGTTACCACACCTGCTACCCTTACAATCAACAATGAAACAAGAAAACACTTGGAAAAAATACAATCACAAAAGTATTTAAAAAATCTGTACAATAAAATGAAATAACCATGTAAAATCGCCCTGCCCGTTGCTTAAGTGTTAAGAGTGGCAACGTTTTAGACAGGCACGATGACTTTGCTTGAGGCACAAGACCGTCGTAAGTACAGTAGAATACAATAGCTGCCTTATGTAAAACACTTATTGTTTGCAGCATAATCAATCCCCTCATTATAACTTTTGGATGTTCTATATTACTTTCCTGTTGGCAACTGTAACTGACCCAAGATATCACCTTTAAATATAGACCACTTGACATCATTGTTTATCAACAAAGGCGAGGGATTGGTCTGTCGATATGCCCGAACGAACCGCTTTACTGTTCAATGGCTTTCTTGTACTATAGAAATGTGGTGGGAGATTTAAAATACACATGCCCTGAGCAGACTACGATGCGCACGCATACTGCAGGGCAAAGAACAATGGAAAGGGCCATAATGCGTGCGCATACTGCCGGGCAATGACGTCACATGTCAAGTGATCTATACTTCAGGTTCAATCTGTTGTTGATTAAGGGATGGGGTATGAACGTTTGGGCAGTATTTTTTGTGGGACATGAGAGCACATCAGACATATCGAATTGCATTCCGAATACGAAGAATGTCATTCTGATATCAAATAATTTTGATTTTTTGAAATTCGCAATGTAATACACATTTTATGGCAAATGATTATAAATTGATATTTTTGATATTTAACAGTACTCGAAGAAAACTTTATAAATCTGATGATTTATACTTAAAGTGTATGTAGGTGGGATGAAAAGCCGACGATAAATTGAAAATTTTGACCTTTCATATTGAAGATATGGATTTTTCCCAAAAACACCAAAAAAAAATATAGGTCTTTTTGGGAAAAAAATCCATATCTTCAATATGAAAGGTCAAAATTTTCAATTGATCTTCGGCTTTTCCTCCCAACTACATACACTTTAAGAATATATCATTAGATTTATAAAATTTACTTCGAGGACTGTTATATATCAAAATGTGAAAATATCAAATTTTAATAATTTGTCATAAAATTTGTATTTGTAAAAATGAAAATTATTTGATATCAGAAAGACATTCTTCGTATTCAGAATGCAATTCGATATGTCTGATGTGCTCTCATGTCCCACAAAATTACTGTCGAAACGCTCAAAACGCTCATTCCAGATCCCTTAATGGCAGCGATTACATTCTACTGGACTTACAATGGTCATGCCCACGAATAACAGGATTAACTACTAGCAATATGTTAAAAATGGATTTATTCAATTTTCCTGGTGCAATCTGCTTGTAGTGCAGGGCGATATATTCAAAATTGTTTTAACCTATTGCTATTGTAGTTAATCCTGTTACATCATCACTTTTGCGGCGAATAAGCAAAGATCAATGAAAAGGTCGTTTTCATTACTATTATCTGTTCCAACTTCAATGACAAAGAGGTATAAGCGTGATTTGATGAGACAGATGCCCTGTTCAATTTGCTGTAGAAGTAGTGATGTAATAGGATTAATTACCATAGCGATAGGTGAAAAAAATGAATGTATTGCCCTACACTAGACGTACGCTGTCACTCTGCATAACACGATTGATTTTCTATGGGAATTTCATCATTATGCTGAGTCAATGTAAGTTTCACTACCTAATACATTCAAACATTGTTTTTACCTATCGCTATGGTAATTAATCCTGATACATCACTACTTTGACGGCGAATTCAGCGTGACGTCACGAGGTGTCACTGTAGCTGGAATGTAAGTACTAACTGTTCAATTAGCTTAGATTCTTGTATTTTTAAGATATTTGAAAATATAAAATTGTGGTCAAAGTCATCAAAGAAAAGTATTAGCACAGCCTTAGATCCAACGTGATTTATACTTTTTAAATTCCAAAGTTCAATTTGAAAACACGTTTCTTTTATATGTTGGTATTTTCCCGCGATATTTTTTAAGATGCCAGAGAACGTCGGGTACCATAAACTTTTTTGAATCAATCCATTTAGTGCAATGGGGACGATTGTCATAATAATTAGATGCGCTGATTAGGGCCTACGTTATTATAAAAATGTTAAGATGAACTTATATTTTCAGAATAGGCCCAGCTTCAACCATACTACGTTGCACTTGTCCGGTTCTGTTTTGTTTTGGGCAGCAAGTATTTATATATTAAATAAATACCTTAGGCTAATTGTGTTATTACTGGGATAGCACATCCAAGTACATCTACCAGATTATCGGACTGTAGAATACGCCTACGCGGTTGCATGATTTATAATACTGGAATAGCAAACTCTATGTTTTTTTTGTAAAACACTCTGTATTACCCTTAATAGTGTCTCTTCCGGCAGAAGTCGGATATCAAGTTGAAGTTCTCTAGAGATATTCTGATAAATGTTGATCTCCATCGCAGTTGACATTTTCAGTAATAATCTGATGGATGATCCCTAGGGCTTTGTGCCCGGGCTTTGTGTAGTAAAACTGATCTGGGCTTGATACAGCCCTTTGGATACAGCTTCAACAGGGAGAACGATGTCAATGACTTCAGAATTTAAAGACCTTTCAATAATTGATGAGCCCTTAACATCGTTCAATTAATGAAGACATCACAGAGTTGGTAATTTGAGACAAGTAGAATAATTGAACACTATTTCCTGTCTCTGTTGAAATTGAAAAATAAAATACGACATCAAAATTTTAATACATGCTATAATTTATTATCTTATTCAATTTTTATAGTCACGACTGAAAATTATGGGAAAGTACGTTTATAGATATTTCAAACCTTTCCTGCACGATATAGTCCAGTATCTACGGGAAGTTAATGATGACCCCTACAGGACTCTATCAAACCAACTTTTTTAGCTTCCTTTTATGGTCCTATAACACATTCAATAATTCCCGGCACACTGTGGTCAAATTTCAAAGTTGCTCAAATCTGGTTAATAAGCACAGCAAATTATTCCTCTCATTTCAAGAATTCAGAAAAAGTAGAGTATGACCTACCTGCGATTTTTACTCAACATGAATTGATTAAAATTTGCCCTGGTTTTGAGTAAAAAGGGAGCAAACCTTTTGCCGGACCCTTCCGGTTGAGTACACTGTACTAAAATGATATTAAGGGGGTACTACACCCCTGCCCAATTTTGTGCCTATTTTTGCATTTTTCTCAAAAATGATAGCGCATTGGGGACAAGTAAGATATGTATATTATAGGGGCAAGGACTACAACTACTGCACTGGAAATGGTATTTCCACATAGACAGCAGTTGTGGAGTTACAGTCAAAAATGAGGGAAACCAATATTTGATCAATAAATTAATAACTACTTGCCTTGAGTAACTGAATTTTCAGTGCAGTAGTAGTAGTCATTGCCCCTATAATATACATATCTTACTTGTCACCAATGCGCTAAAATTTTTGAGAAAAATGCAAAAATAGGCACAAAATTGACCAGGGGTGTAGTACCCCCTTAAGGACAACATCCGATTGCATTTAATGACGTGTTAATATTTCAGACACATTCCTTATGGGCACAAGTTAACAGGTCGATAACGAATCGACGTATGTAATCAATGGCGCACCTAGGGGTTTTATGATGAAATGCGAGAATGTATTTTGTCACATTTGAACAATTCCTAAGAAAATTAAGACGTTAAACTCACATTTTGCTGATATTTTACCATGAGTTTAACATCTTCGTTTTTCTTTAGGAATTGTTCAAAATGAACAAATTCTACAGATGCAACAAAATGTCCCCAATGTCTTAGACATACACCCACATACCTTAGTGTTTGTCGTTGATTTACGGAAATCCTTCTTCCTATAAAATCCATGTCGATCAATCTTGAACATCCTCTGCCCTTTTCTTTTCTACATTGATTTCCAATTTTAAGTCAGAGCACATCAAAAAGTCTTGGAATTGGCCTAAGGCTTCTTTTTGACAATAATATAAATACATTTCTGTCGACGGTTTGATACTTTTATTAAAATGTATGTTTTGTTAGCTTGCAAGTATTCTATATCCTATTATTGCGGCAATGTTAGGTGATATCTCATATTGAAAGAAGATCTGCTTTAAAAACATTCAAACACCTGTTGAAATTGGACGAGATACTTCTCATGATTGCACGATTTTATTAGTTTCTGCTAATAGTGTACCGTATGTTTTGATTGCCTCTAAACTTGTATTCTAGAGCAAACCGTGATGAACATGATTATATTACTGCCACATTTATGACACATCCATTGCATCCGGGTGGTTTTGTCAATAGCCCATATGTTCAAATAGCCTGGATCGCAAACGTTAAACTAAAAATTTACTTTAATAAATAACATCGCATGACGAGACGCGGGGCTTTCATTTTCTCGGTTATAACATTAAGAGCAATTTCAAACATAATTTTATAAAGTAACATTCTACATTTATTCCTATGTAACAAAGCCAGATTAGTATTTGTCATGGGCGACGAGGAGTGGTTTATGAGATAAAGCACTTCTTGTGTTGCTGGTCAAATATTCATCCCAGCACTTCTGTAAAACGTACATAACTCATTAACTACAATAAATCAAGCAAGCTTTGATTTCATCCCTAAGAAATCTCGATTGACTATACGACTACAGTAATGCACAAATGACTCCAAATACTAGTAAGTCTGACTACTGGTCACATTTTACAAAATTACATGGCCCGATCATGTGGGCCACAAATAAAAGATTCAAGGGTGGTTTACATAGTTAATTGTCATTTGTCGGTTATATATATATATATATATATATATATATATATATCCAGTGAAAAGTATGCAATCACAAAGGTAGAGAGTGCTCGATGTCCGAAAACAGAGCTAATAATATTCCATAAGGGTTGAACTTGGCTTAATACATTACACTACAGTTCTGTTTCGTATGACAGACATTAAAACCCTGCCACACTCCTCAGGTGCATTTGTATAACTGGCAAAGGCCCTAGATGAGAGAAATGCTTGGTTGAAAAAAGTTGAAAAAAGTTTATACACACTATTGATCAAGTGTAAAAAATGCTCAAACACTTAGTTATTACACAACAAAAACTTCCTCCTGTGCCTGCAGGCCGTGACAAATTCACTTCTACTGTTTAGAGTGCATAATTCAGGGTGGCACATAATAACAAATTTTTCATATAAACATAAATTACATCTCTTAGAGATGTTTGTATATAACCTACAACGTTTGATGATTTTCCATTTGATGGAGTATTGCACATTTGATTCTTTTAAAGTCCATATGTATTTACTTAGTTCAGTACTGTTTTTATATTTGATGTTTCTGAATGAGCTTGTATGATTTCTGTATCTAGTTTTGAATTGATTTTCTGTTAGGCCGACGTAGGTGTCCTTCTTGGCGGTATCGGATCTGGTGACAGTTGCTTGGTATATGATTGAGTCAGTGAGACATTTGCCCTCCAAAGGGCATTCGACTTTCTTGCGGCAATTACAGTTGCTTGACTTTGGTGTGGTATCTGTGGGCTGTGCTTTTGCAAGTGTTGATTTGTTGTGCATGTCAATGACCGATTTTAAGTTAGGCATGCAAGAATAGCTTAGCTTCAGTGTATTTCTGTTAAAGATCTTATGCAGCACTGACTCCCTCTTTGATGTAACAATGGGGAGTCATGATGGTGCCGAAACGTGTGAGTTGGTGGGCTCCTATCTTCTATCCAAGCTTGCGCAGAAGTACGGTAACCAAATAGGCCTTTACCGAGATGACGGCCTGGCAGTGTTTAATGAGTCACCCAGAAAGATAGATATAATCAAGAAGCTGCAAGGTTTTCATAATCACAACTTAATCCTGACTATAGAAGCAAATAAGAAAACAGTTGACTACCTAGATATAACGCTGGACTTAAGCACAGGAGTCTTCAAACCATTCAACAAACCAAACAATGTACCCCTGTACGTTCATCACCAAAGTAATCACCCGCCATCTATATTGCGCAACATCCCAGCATCCATCAACAGAAGACTCTCTTCCATCTCGTCTGATAAGGAATCGTTCGATGCTGCCACGCCACCATACCAGGAAGCCCTGAGGAATTCTGGTTATGATTACGAACTTAATTTCAATCCAGAACCACCAAAAGAAAAGCGCCCGCGTCATAGAAAAATAATTTGGTTCAACCCCCCCTACAGCGGCAATGTCTCCACCAACATCGGACATCAATTCTTCCAAGCAATCAATCAATCATTTCCCAAGACCCATGTGCTGCATAAGATCTTTAACAGAAATACACTGAAGCTAAGCTATTCTTGCATGCCTAACTTAAAATCGGTCATTGACATGCACAACAAATCAACACTTGCAAAAGCACAGCCCACAGATACCACACCAAAGTCAAGCAACTGTAATTGCCGCAAGAAAGTCGAATGCCCTTTGGAGGGCAAATGTCTCACTGACTCAATCATATACCAAGCAACTGTCACCAGATCCGATACCGCCAAGAAGGACACCTACGTCGGCCTAACAGAAAATCAATTCAAAACTAGATACAGAAATCATACAAGCTCATTCAGAAACATCAAATATAAAAACAGTACTGAACTAAGTAAATACATATGGACTTTAAAAGAATCAAATGTGCAATACTCCATCAAATGGAAAATCATCAAACGTTGTAGGCCATATACAAACATCTCTAAGAGATGTAATTTATGTTTATATGAAAAATTTGTTATTATGTGCCACCCTGAATTATGCACTCTAAACAGTAGAAGTGAATTTGTCACGGCCTGCAGGCACAGGAGGAAGTTTTTGTTGTGTAATAACTAAGTGTTTGAGCATTTTTACACTTGATCAATAGTGTGTATAAACTTTTTCAACTTTTTTCAACCAAGCATTTCTCTCATCTAGGGCCTTTGCCAGTTATACAAATGCACCTGAGGAGTGTGGCAGGGGTTTAATGTCTGTCATACGAAACAGAACTGTAGTGTAATGTATTAAGCCAAGTTCAACCCTTATGGAATAATATATATATATATATATATATATATATATATATCAATAATTATATAACGCACATGGTCACACAGCAGAATTTTACTGCACACGACTTTAAAGGCGCGTAAGTTTCAAAATTTACAAACTTTTAAGTTAAAATACATTTAATAATAAATAATAAATAATAATAATAATAATAATAATAAATAATAAATACGATACCCATTGTTTTTATAACGAAATAAAATATACCGGCTTACACCCTACAGAGAGGTGATATATGCATTCAAATCAACAGCCTTGCCATGCCTACACACTTCGACCCATGCTCCGTCTGCATGATACATAAGACCAGGGTTCAAATGTCAATAACAGTAGCAATTCACATAAAAAAATACGGCACATGCTAAGGCCAAAAAAAAAGGTTTGTCTCAAAGCTTGCGCGTGCGTTTGTAAAATAGCACGATTTGACAAAAAAGAAATGCGGAAATTTTTTTTATTTCACAAAAAAAAATTTTTTTATAGTTTTTTCAAGAAAAAATCGGCGAAAATCAGACTTTTTTCTCAAAATACCATGAAAAAGTCGGGGAAAAAAATCGCATTTCGCATTTGTTTTTAAATTTCTCGTGAGCTTTGAGACAAACCTTTTTTTTTTTTGCCTAATAAGAATTTGCCCTCTCATGGAATTCCTCTAAGATGGTACCTCCGCCAATGGTCCATTCAGATAAGTCCTCCCCAGGCAAAAAAAAAAAAATGGGTATTCCCAAAATTCGCCGGTTACCGGTTGCTATGCATATCATGACATGAACATGACATGTTCATGCCATGAACAAGGCAAGACATTCTGATTCTTTTGTTTTGTATATGGCATGAAAATCCTTTATCAAGGATTCATGAGTGGTTAATATTGAACCCATTAAAATTGTAATTGACGGGCATGGAAGTAGAGAAAAATTGACATTGACCGTGATTCATGCCATGAGTTACCCATGATCATGCCCTGAATATTTCAAGGCTCTGACTAAACGCATGACCTAAAAAAATCATACAAGGGCATGAATATTCATGTGTGAGCATGAACAACCCATCAAAAATTCCCAAATTCACGAAAATTCATGCCCGTTGCTAGCGAAAATAGGGCATGTTCTTGGCATGTTCATGGCAAGATCTTGGCATGTTCATGGGCATGACTCATGCCTAAATTTTTGCCTGGGTCATAGATCCCCGCGTAGATCTTAACCACATATATAGTATTTTGGGAAATAGTGGCCATTCAATTGAATGGTCAAAATGGTCGGCAGGATGGAGTTGTGCCGCCAAGTAAACCTACCTTGGTTCAGGGACGTGGAACAGATGTTAAGAATGTGCTGGAGGGTTTCTTTATTAGAACAAAGTTTGCAAGTAGTGTTGGGCGTTCCCAAGTCCGAAGGTTATTGAACGTTGGAAGAAAGTCAATGGCTGAACAGTCCACAAAACGCAGCACACCTCTCGGAAAGTCAAAAATGACCGATCGACAAGTAAAGTCAATGCTTTCCAACATGAAAAACTTCATACAATGAGCAATAGGTGACCAGTTCCAACAAAACCTGGAACAAGTCGCCAGGCATGTTTTTGAGTTGTAGGCCTTTAAAGATGACATTCGCATAAAAACAATCACATTTTGGAATTCCTAATTTTATGGTATTTGACTGTGGGGCTAAGTGGATTTTCAAAAATCTTGAAAGTACTCATTAAAAGAGGTTTATTTAATTAATAATTGAACTATGATAATCGCTATTGAATCCAGTGTAAGGCAGGAAACTAATTGGCCCATTGCTCAGAATAGCAATTTGGCAAAAATGTCAAGGTATTATTTACAAAATTATCCATATCTTGCAAAGTATTGATGCTATTTATATAATTTTGGTATCATTTTCAAGCTTCTTGTCTAGTGCTTACATTTATATTCTAATCATGAAATGTCAAAAATGCGACTTGTTCCTGGTGTTTTCAGAACGGTTCACATAATTTTATGAGAAAGAAATTTTATGCGAATCAAGGACTTCTTTCGCAACTTCAAAATATGTTCTCCACTGAGTAACCAATAATGTTACCAATGTAAACATTTACATTGGTTAAGTGGACCGGGATTATTTTTTGGTACTCTAGTTGAAGCTCGATGATTGGCACTCACACGTAACATGTTAAATGCCGTGCTGGGATGGATATTCTGTATTACAGCATACGTATGGCCACGGTGTACGCATTACATATTTTAAATTTTGAACACCATAGAATATGAAAAACTAGTACTTTAAGATTTCAAGGTCGTTACATTAGGGTTTAATGAGAGCACGGTGGTCAAGCTGAACGGGCTAAGGACTCATAATCGGAAGGTTGCGGGTTCGAGCCCCGGCGACGCCATCGGGTTGTGCCTTTGAGTAAGGCACTTTATCTCCACTACTCCTCTCCACCCAGGTGTATAAATGGGTACCGGCATTCTTAAATTATGGAAAGGGTAACATACTCGCTGTAGAGGAGGTGTAGCGATCCCCTATAGCAACATTACACGGAGGAGTCTGGCCCAATCGCCAATGAAAGGGACATGGACACTCCGATCACTGTTTATACAGGATTGTCTCCTTTACCTTACATTAAGGTTACTCAAGGTTTTAACATTAAGGTTAATTATCGCTAACCCGTCACACATACTTATGCCCTTTTTCATACTTTTTATTTATTTTTACTCTTTACCCCATAATTTCCCTCATTCTTCAGGCCCTGCCCTCTATCGGGGCTATTTTATAGTTTAAGCTTGTTTGCTATTGTTAGAGCAACATTGTTTCTTTGTAATGGACCCGTATGGACACAATGTGTTACGTGTACATATGTGTACATCGGGTGTGATTGGACGATGGAAGGCTAAAACTGACGCATGCGTGAGTTAATTTGAAGCAATTTGGCACCGCTTCTACATGTATAGTGCAACTGATGAATGTGTTATTATAACACATTCCTTTATCATGGATGGACTGACTATAATATTGGTCGTGTTTCTCTTCGTAACAATGGTCCTCTCGACGAAAGGTACGTATTTTTTTTAATTGTATACCTTTTTTTATAATTGTAAATATACAAATGAACAATTGGAAAAGAAATATTAAAGGTGTGGACTTATTATACACTGCAAATATATAATTATTGCTCAACTCGTCGTCCGTATTCCATAGTGGCGTATAGTGGGGCGCCGCGAATAAACAACTTTTCGAGAAAATTGGGTTTGAAGAAATGTCAATTTAAAATCGAGTTGTGTAAATCAGACATTCATTATATTTTGTAAATGATGTGAAATTTCTGTAGTAAACTAAATAGATTTTATTGTTATATATTTTTCAAAAGAAATAAATACATGCTATTGCTGGCAAACTGAAAATAAAACTATACGTCACTATGGAAAACAAACAAAACGCAATACCCTATTAACCTAACGTTAACCGTACGCCACCTCGGTCGCCGTGTAATCCCTATGGCGTTACTTTTCGTCGTTCGTATTCCATAGTGGCGTATAGGTCCGATACGCGTACGCCACTATGACATACGATGTTTTTCATTTGTGCCGATATTTCATAATTATAAAATGTGTATAAAAAGTGGCGTATGGTCGATACGCCACAATAGAAAAAAAAAAATGTCACTTTGTAACTATACGCCACATTTAATTAATTAATTACTAATTAATTAGCTAATTATGACTGATGAGACTTAGAAAAATGAAAGAGAACATCATTAAAAACATATGTGCCAATTTTCAAAAAAAATGACCAAAAATCACTATACGCCACTGGGTAAGTCCATATGATATCAAGGAGGTCCCCACCTGACCCCTCAGATTTGCTTTATATTTTAGTCATATGTTGTACCTGTAAAAATATTAAAACCTGCAAATTTGAGGTCTGTAGCTCTTACGGATTTTCTGTGGCAGCCATTTAAAGTTGAAGTATGGGGTCTAAATTTGGACTCAAAAGTTGCCCTTTAAAAATTAATAAATGTCATCTTTGGGAGTCTGTGACTTCTTTACAAAAAGAGAGAGAGGTCTGAAACCTTGTATACACACTAACTGCATGACAATTTGTCAAAAAGTAAAAAAAACAAAAAAAACCGGTAATTGCGCGTTGTGTCACGGGGTCATTAAATATGCAAGAAAAAAATGTAATGTTTTGTAAACTGGCAAGTTTAGCCCCTCTAAATTCACATTTTTTGTCAGATTAATTATTTTTTGTTGTCACTGATGCTAAATATAGGATAAATACAATACATATCCAAACAATTGAGGTCACAACTCATTTACATTTCGAACAGCGCCCTCACGAAGATGAAATTTATTGCAAATTCAACATTTTCAGGGGGTCCAAAGTCGATGTGGTCCACCTTCAAAATTTATAAAACATTTTTTTATATGACTACTAGTCTTATATTACAACTTTGCAAAGTCTCAGTAATTGTCTAGGTTGACTTCATATAAAACGACAAGCCCAAAGTTGACCATTTTCTTATGATTGCATGTACTGCAAAGGTGCCGAATTTGGAAGGCTTAAAGTCAAATTGGCCCCAATATTGAAAATAAAATGGAAATTAAAGTAAATAGGGCCAATAACTACGCATCTAGTCATTTATTTTCAATATTGTGGCCATTTTGACTTTTAAACCTTCCGAATTCGGCACATGTGAATTTAGGGGGGCTAAAACTTGCCAGTATACAAAACATTAATGTTTTAGCCCCTAAATTACATTTGTTGTCAGAATAATTGTTTTTTTGTTGTCACTGATGCGATATATAGGACAAATACAATGCATATCCAAGACATAGAGGTGACAATTTATTTACATTTCGAACAGCGCCCTCGCAAAGATGAAATTTAAGTTGCAAATTCAACATTTTCAGGGGCCCAAAGTCAATGTGGTCAACCTTCAAAATTCATAAAACATCACTTTTATATGACTACTAGTCTTAAAGTACAACTTTGCTATATCCCAGTAATTTTATAGGTTGACTTCATATAAAACGACAAGCCCAAAGTTGGCCACAATATTGAAAATAAATGACTAGATGCGTAGTTATTGGCCCTATTTACTTTAATTTCCATTTTATTTTCAATATTGGGGCCAATTTGACTTTAACCCTTCCAAATTCGGCACATTTGCAGTACATGCAATCATAAGAAAATGGTCAACTTTGGGCTTGTCGTTTTATATGAAGTCAACCTAGACAATTACTGGGACTTTGCAAAGTTGTAATTTAAGACTAGTAGTCATATAAAAAAATGTTTTATAAATTTTGAAGGTGGACCACATCGACTTTGGACCCCTGAAAATGTTGAATTTGCAATAAATTTCATCTTCGTGAGGGCGCTGTTCGAAATGTGAATGAGTTGTGACCTCAATTTTTGGATATGTATTGTATTTATCCTATATTTAGCATCAGTGACAACAAAAATAATTAATCTGACAAAAATGTGAATTTAGAGGGGCTAAACTTGCCAGTTTACAAAACATTACATTTTTCTTGCATATTTAATGACCCCGTGACACAACGCGCAATTACAGATTTTTTTTTTACTTTTTGACAAATTGGGCATGCAGTTAGTGTGTATACAAGGTTTCAGACCTCTCTTATTTTGTAAAGAAGTCACAGACTCCCAAAGATGACATTTATTTAAAGGGCAACTTTTGAATCCAAATTTAGACCCCATACTCCAACTTTAAATGGCTGCCACAGAAAATCCGTAAGAGCTACAGACCTCAAATTTGCAGGTTTTTAATATTTTTACAGGTACAACATATGACTAAAATATAAAGCAAATCTGAGGGGGTCAGGTGAGGGACCTCCTTGATATCATATGGACTTACCCCACTATGGAATACAGCCGACGAACTGTTGAGTAAAATGAGTGAATTGAACTCAATGTTGATTAAAGGAACTAATATTGAGTAAAAATGTCATCAATTGACACACTTTCTTGTTCTGTTCCCTTTTTACTCAACATTGAGTAATTTTACTTTTTGATACTCTCTAAACAGCTACCAAAGATTGATAAATAGTTATACATTCAGGGAATCATGTTAAAGAAATCAGATCCCCCGGAGAAATCTCATAAGCCTGCTGGTTTTTTATATTTAAAGGAACGTTTTTTAGGTTTTAATTTCCGTGAGAAAAATCTGCATTCTTAAACACTTGAGAATGTTCTTGCAATCTTATTGGTTCTTACCCGTGTGATATGACACGATATTACATACCTTAATGCGTGCGTGTCGACGCGTTACTCGTACGCGCTATTTGAAGGTGCATAGCAACAACGGGACATCGATTCTAAGCCATAGGTAATTCCTTGTAAAATGTAGTATTTAATTTGATTAAAATATTTAATATGAATTGAAGTGTTTAAGAATGCGAATAAAGGTATTGTTTTTAGCCGCTGTCGTGTATATTTCGTGTCATATATAACGCGACATCATTATTTTTGGCGTCAAACAACTCGCCTTCGCCTCGTAGTTTTATCTAAAATGATGATGTCGCCCGTGTTATATGAGACGAAAGGTTTTAATTTCCGTGAGAAAAATCTGCATTCTTAAACACTTGAGAATGTTCTTGCAATCTTATTGGTTCTTACCCGTGTGATATGACACGATATTACATACCTTAATGCGTGCGTGTCGACGCGTTACTCGTACGCGCTATTTGAAGGTGCATAGCAACAACGGGACATCGATTCTAAGCCATAGGTAATTCCTTGTAAAATGTAGTATTTAATTTGATTAAAATATTTAATATGAATTGAAGTGTTTAAGAATGCGAATAAAGGTATTGTTTTTAGCCGCTGTCGTGTATATTTCGTGTCATATATAACGCGACATCATTATTTTGGCGTCAAACAACTCGCCTTCGCCTCGTAGTTTTATCTAAAATGATGATGTCGCCCGTGTTATATGAGACGAAAGATACACGACAGCGGCTAAAAACAATACCTTTATTCTCTAATTATAAACCTTTGACCCTTATATCTCTGTTACCATAAGTTGTAGATAATAGAAACTATACTTTTTAAAATCCATGTGACAAGACGGATCGTTTGATATGCATTTACAGTATTCCAAGCATTTTTAATTTCGACCCCTGTATTATGGATCCCCCCCCCCCCTCTGGAACTAGCCCACACTTTTGTGAGGGACATAGGAGCTTGTGTTATTTCAATTATCTCAAAGAACCGATATCAACCCTCAATAATTCCTCTGCTCTCGGGGTCATATGGAAAGGTTTCTATACAAAAACGATTCTCTTATAAACCATCTACGCACAGTTTCCATGGCCACCTCGATACACCTGAACACACATTTTCGTCTAAGAGCTTCCAAGCAGAGAACAGCAAGCAGTGAATTGTCTCCACGCTGTCTTTGATTACACTACACGGTTGAGTCCATAGCATCGTATGAGCTGTGGAGCTTTTAGCTGGAAAATGGGCCTCTGTAATTGTTTTTTGTCGAAACCTCAAGTGTTCCCTTCATCCAATCAGAATTTGTTTTATATCAAACGAAAGCTAAGACTTCCCCTAAAACACTTTTCGTCACAAGGTCAACAGATTCAATGTTATAGCAAGGCGAATGTGGTAAATCTGTTGAAAACTACCTATTAATATCCAAGCACAATTTTTGACCAAAATGTAGGTTTTAAAATTCAAAACCTCAAGTTTTCCTTACAATATTTGTCAAATTTTATGTCATTAAATGAAAAAGCACACTGAGCAATGAGCAATGGCCAATTCTCTTTAAATTGCAAATCTTGTACAAAATGTTACTATTTTCGCCTGTTTTGTCATACGGTTGTAAATAATCAATGAACTATGACTTTGCTTAAGAGCGCTTACAAATTGATATAAACGATCATCACCTGGTATGTTACGACACAAAGTTAATGGGGCTTCCAAAGAGAAAATTCGCCAACGAGTAAAATTTCACTGAAAGTAATAATCATGATAATGTATATATTTTCAATTTCACATGACTCGATAATTTGAAAAAAAATCTACTAAATCAAAACGATTATCACCTGGAATGGTTCGACACAAAGTTAATACCAAAGAAAGGTTGTCATTAAGTAAAATTTCACTGAAAGTGGTAATAATGATTATGCATTTTCAATTTCACATGAAAAGATATATTTAAAAACACATTCACAAATCATAATGATAATTACCTAGTATGTTGCAACACATTATTTTCAATTTCACATGACTCGATAATTTGAAAAACAAAATCTACTAAATCAAAACGATTATCACCTGGAATGGTTCGACACAAAGTTAATACCAAAGAAAGGTTGTCATTAAGTAAAATTTCACTGAAAGTGGTAATAATGATTATGCATTTTCAATTTCACATGAAAAGATATATTGAAAAACACATTCACAAATCATAATGATAATTACCTAGTATGTTGCAACACAAAAGTTAATGGGCCTACCAAAGAAAGTTCGTAAAATTTTGCTGAAGGTAATAATCATGATAATACCAGGTTGAACAAATTCACCAGCATCGGTAGAATAAAACAATCAAAATGTTCTTATTTCTGATCCAAATAAATTGCATTTACTGTGTACGTTTCGATAACCTCTGTGTTCTTTGTCAACACTGAATAAAAACGCTCTGATTTTGATCAAAATTACGTATTTATACTTTTTATATTTTGTATCATTTTGATATTGAAACCCTCAATTACAGAACTGAGCGTTCGCCTTGTTGGAGGAGGTACCAATAATGAAGGAAGAGTTGAAATCTTTTACAATAACACCTGGGGAACTGTATGCGATGATTATTGGGACCAAGATGACGCCACTGTAGTATGCCGTCAACTGGGACTACCTACTGATTTAGTAACAGCGTATAGCGAAGCATTCTATGGTTCAGGATCTAGTGCCATTTGGTTAGACGATGTTGACTGTTCAGGATTGGAAAATAGTTTAATCAACTGCACTTATCCAGAATGGGGAAGTCATAACTGCGACCACAGTGAAGATGCGGGTGTTTCGTGTGAAAATGGTGTGGTATTAGTTTTAAAATATTTTAATTCATTTTTAATTATCCTGATAATTGAATTGTAAATGAGCAACATGTAAGATGTCAAAGTCTTCTTGAAAACAGACAAGATAAATTATACTTGATAGAAACAAAATAGATTAAAAAAACTACAATAACCATCCCCAAGAATACCAAAAAAATTATACAATAAGATTAGATGTTCTTCTGAATATGTGTGAATGAATTTGTTACTTCCCAACGGTGTTTCATTAACAGTAAGTCGGTAGTTCTGAATGGTGGTTCTGAGTGGGGAGAACCTGGTACAAACCCGCGGTGCAGGTCTGTAGATTCAATATAGAGCCCCGCAGGGCGTGGAAGCAAGGGTAAATGTAACACATTTTAACACCAAAATAATATATCAATTAGTAAATTGTTGGGGCCAGTCTGGAAATTTTATGCAAACCAATAAAAAACAAAACAAAACAAAACAAAAACGATATCCATTTTTGCACAGCAGCAGAGACAGCCCACTACCGTAAATAAAACAAACAAGAAATGTCTTTAAAAAAGACAATGCCTCCAAGATACCAGTGGGCACCTTTTGTTATTAGTTAAGGAGACACTTATAATGCTAGCTTTAAGGTAACTCTATTGTATATAGATTTTTGTCTGATTGAAATATGTGAGTCCATTCTCTCCTGATTACAAGACTGAAAATTTTATTTTATTCGGATATTCGGTTACCAAAATATATGGCCTATCAAAATGGCGCAAAACCAAGAAGTTGGCAACAAATTTCTTTTATTTTTGTTATGCAATGTTGTCAGGTAGGCCTTATTTTCTAATTATATATGCAAGAATTGTACAAAGTAAAATGTTCAGATCGGCTACAAAATAAGATATAAAACCCATGGATGCCTTTTTCCATGCAAATTTCCATTTGCATAATTAATTAGGGCCCTAATCAATTTTTCTAATAAGTGGCCCTAATTAATTATGCAAATTGAAATTTGCCAAAACGCAACCGTAATTTTGTAGTACAGTGTGTGTTCTACCCATGTAGGCCTACCATGCCTCAGTACTATAGCTCTTTTAATTGTATCTGAAATCTGTACTTTGCATAATTCATGCATGTAATTAGCAAATCATCTGGCAACTGGACTTAAAAATATAGAAAATAAAAAGAAAGTTGTAGCCAATTTTTCGTTTTGGTTTCGCGCCATTTTGACAGGCCATTATATCTCAAGAACCGAATGTAATCTACAGGGCATAAGATTTAACATATTATTTAAATAGAAAGAAAATCTAAATTTGTGTATTAGCCAATAGGGCCACGGTCACCTAAAGCCATCTTGCAATCTTGCAGATAATTCTGATGTATGAAATAAGACCTTCAAACTTTCAGATATGAAGAGTTCCAGATGCAGGCAGCCGTTTCTGGTTTTTTTTAAATACTATGCCCAAGTTGTATCAAGAGTCATTTCTCGTGGATTTTTTGACTGAAAATTACGATTGTAACGTTTCAGAGTAACAAATTTTCGTATCAGATTTTTTTATGCTTGTTTATTATATTTTGTATTCAAGACTAAAATAATATTAATATTATTATATTTAGGGGGTCTTTTTATAGGCCATTACTCTTTTGTATGTGTAATTGAATAAAAAATCAAAAACATTATTGTTTTATTTTGTTTCCTTCATTTGTGCTTTGTCTTGCATCGAAAGGGCCAATATCAACACCTTGTTTGTAAGAATTATTGTGTGGGGAAAGATGAATCTTGCATTTTATTTTTATTTTTATCTTTACAAACAAAAAGCAAATTTCTCAGTCAAAGTCTTGAAACGGTCATGGGTATGCATGCAAAAATATTACAACAGTACTCAGTAGAACATAAAAAACTGATACATGACCAACCACGCATGGGAATTGGGGAAACACATATTCTAAAACGAATTATTCCGAAATATATCAACGCAATAAAATTGCAATACTTTAGTACATGTATTTGAACAGCAATGAAGCCGGCCATAGGCGCGGCTAGGCGTATCATACCATACATTGCAGTTCAAATGCATCATGATCATGATTGTGGCCTAGTCGAGCCTAGCATGCATGCCAGTCGGTCTGCTGACTCGCCGCGGCACAAAAATACCTCCAATTTTGCACAAAACAATCCATGATGTCAAATTATCACATCCAAAGTGTCGCCATGAACGTCAGCTTCAACTTCTCCAGCCAAAGTTTTTGCATTGATAATCAGGTTTCATGTAATCATGAAATTAAAAGCTTGTTTGATGTGTATTCCCATTGCCACAGCATAACGGTTTTCCAATTTGTCTTCTACGATAAAGCTGCTGATGAGCGCTGAGGCTACAACCTATAATTAAAGACCGAATTAAAAAGTCTAGTTTGCGTCTGACGTCATGACAAAGGCGCGCCGTGATTGGTTGCTGACCTGCGCAGTATGGCATTTTTGGTCTGGTTGACAGGACGGCATACGCAAGCTAGTCTTTTTAATTCGGTCTTCAATTATACAACATATGAGTTTGAAAATATTCTAATGCATAATTCATTAACTTGATAGACCCACGCCATTGGCGCCACGTGCTAGGTGTTTCTAGAATCCCTATAGTATAAGATTAATTTTAATGCTAATTTATTGCACATGCTGAGGAAGCGTGATTACCTTTTTGAACATTCGGAAATGGCGATAGGCGAATTTATGTATGGCGCAGAGAGGTGGGGGATATATATTGGGCTCTCAATATTGGGCGGAAATTAGAGTACTTGTGAGAATATAATTTGTACAATCGGCCTACATGCCGCGCAATGTGCGGCATTTTAGGTGTCAATTTCAAAGCAAACTACCTCCTTCGGAGGCAGAAAAACTTCCGGTAGTGGAACTGTACCGGGTTTTTACCACACATGTACCACCATAGTTCTGATTGATTTTCTTGTTTCTTGTTAGTCACCGGTGTTCTTCATATCGCCCCCCCCAAAAAAAAAAAAAAAGACAAAGCTATGGTAGTTGGTTAATAAAATAGTTGGACTGTACACCAAGTTCTAATTCCAAATATCAAATACATCATTGTTTAGCCTCTGCGAGCTCTATTCAACATCAATTACGCATTGTTGGCGGGCCTAATAGCTATGAGGGAAGAGTGGAAGTATATTATAACAATTCGTGGGGAACAGTATGCAATGACTATTGGAGTATTAACAACGCCAAAGTTGTATGCCGCCAAATCGGACTGCCGTATACTGTTGCTAAACCAATCGGAAATGCTCCATTTGGACCAGGATCGGGACAGATATGGCTGGATGATGTTGTCTGCAATGGATCAGAAAGTAGACTGCAAGAATGTAATCATAACGGATGGGGTATCAACGATTGTGGACATTATGAAGACGCCAGTGTTGGCTGTTATAATGGTACAGAATTTAAAAATAACAATAATACTATACTTAGCATGCTTAGTGTACAGACATTGTAAAACGACGTTATTTCCCCCTTTAATTTGTATATAAATGTTAATATGAAATTATGCAATGCACATATTGCACGTGGCGTGGTAGAAAACTGGCCTGAAACGTCTCAAATGCATATAAATCGATCGGTTTACGACAAATATGTATTTTGGGTTATGAAAATGATCTCGGAATTTTGATCCATGAACTTTCCCACGGTGGACCAAATTTAGATAAAAAATTATCTCAATTTCTTTTAACTACATTTTTGTCCACCGTGGGAAAGTGCATAAATCAAAATTCCAACTTAATATTTATAACCCAAATACATAGCCAACAAATTGTCACACATCGCTCCTGCTCAAGCTATTTCCGGTCCTCGAACCCACGATCTTGGGCGCCAGCATATAGACCAAAAGAGGATATCAACGTCATGTCTATCCACTAACGCATTTATACCTCTCTATGACAATATAATAGTCCTATTTCTGGTAAACCGATAAAATTATGTGTACTTGAGACGTTTCGGCCAGTTTTCTACTACGCCACGGCCATTTCTAATAGCAACAGTAGGTTATGGCTCTCTATGTTATTTCACTAAGTAAACATGGCCTATAATGCTGACAAATTGCCTCTTTTTTGTGTTTCAGTAAGCAACCCATGTGACAGTGCACCGTGTCTTAATGGAGGGGTTTGTAACAACCAAGGTACCTCATACACATGTGCATGCCTGGCAGGTTATGAAGGATCTAATTGTCAACATAATAATCCAAGTAAGTAATAACTATCAAGTGATTTAGAATTTATATTACTAATTGATAATTCACTTTGGGCAAAATCAAAAGCAGGTTAATACTGGAAACAGTTAAGGGGGTACTACACCCCTGACCAATTTTGTGCCTATTTTTGCATTTTTCTCAAAACTTATATAGCGCATTGGTGACAAGTAAGATATATATATTATAGGGGCAAGGACTATACAACTACTGTACTGAAAATTTTATTTCAGCACAGACAACAGTGGAGTTACAGTCAAAAATGAGGGAAAACCAATATTTGATCAATAAATCAATAAATCAATAAATACTTGCCTTGAGTTGCTAAATTTTCAGTGCAGTAGTTGTAGTCCTTGCCCCTATAATATACATATCTTACTTGTCATCAATGTGGTATAATTTTTGAGAAAAATGCAAAAATAGGCACACAATTGGTCAGGGTGTAGTACCCCCTTAAGCAACGTAAATATTGCAATACGTATTATTTTACTGATGCTTTGGTGTGTTTTATAATTATTCAAAAAGTTAATCAAGTTTTACCCACATAAACATAATTATACATATGTAGCAGACTAGTCTCGTGATTTAATATGAAAATATCCGTAAAATCGGTCTGCGTTGTTTAGTATGCAATTAACTATTATAATCCATGCGTATTATGTACTTGGTCACATTCAAACACAGTGGCGGCGCCAGGAATTTTTTTTTCGGGGGGGGCAAAATTGCCAAATTTTGCGCACAATTGCCGCAAAAAGTGGAAATTTACGTGATTTGTGGTATATTGCCTCAAAAAGGGGAGGGTATAAACTGGGGCGGCAAGAAAAATATTTGGGGGGGGGGGGGGAAGTGCCCCTAGCGCAGACACTGTTCAAACACCCTTGCTACAAGATAATCTAATAAGTACTTGTGACATATCTTAATATGTTGTCAAATATACAGATAATGATATCATAATCGTCACTGACCTTGACTCAGCGAAGATTTTTACAGGGCCGATGAGTACACTACAACTGGTTGAAATCCCTCTACAAAACGTACAACGTCCAGTAGCTGTTGACTTTGATCCTGTAGATCAATTGGTGTACTGGACAGATGTAACTACTAATACAATAAACAGAGCATCTCTAGATGGTTCAAACCAACAAGTTGTTATTTCAAATTTGTCAGGTTTGTTTATGGTGTTGTATATATTCTATAGATATTAATAACGTGTATGACAAAGTGAACTTCTACTGCAATAATATATTTAAAAACGATCTACTGTAATAATATATTCAAAAGCAAAGTATTGTTTGAATGTAATTAATTGATAACAATAATTATGTTGTTAATAATAATATTTTTTTCTGTTTTTACAGACTTTTTCTGGGCCTTTTTTAACATACATTTTTTTAAACGTAATACCTGTACTGAACCAGCAAGTTGCCATTTATATAATTTGCTTTGTTCTTTTACAAGGCAAAGTACAAATTATTTGAAATTTTGTCGTAATGTTGTAGTTTTTAAGGAGGATGATCATTTTTATAGACATATTCAGAAAGAAATTCCCGCAGCATGCTATTTGTCAAATTCAAATTAAAAAATAATAATATTGTTCAATATTAAGAAAATATTTTAAAAACCGCACATTTTTAGCAGTGTAGACACAATGCTTTCATTCCTTAGATCCAGAGGGGCTTGCATTAGAAACGGTGAATAGACAGTTCTTCTGGACAGATACTGGTAGTAATAAAATTGAAAAAGCTAACATGGACGGTAGCGGAAGGACGCCTATCATAGATCAGAATTTGGATGAGCCAAGGGCAATCGTGGTAGACGTACAACGAAGGTAAATCTACTAAATTCTACTTTGAGCTATTTCTTTCACATTCTTTGTGGTAAACTTAAAGATGTCATTTAGAGAAAAAGGTGGAAAACAATATAGCAAAAGATAATCAAAAATTTACTTCGTATATTATTCGCATAGTCCTCAAACAAGTACGTTTTTATTGCGAAAACAATATTGGGAATCAGTTGGCCTTTTGACCAAGTCAGTGATTGGTCAGAATTAACTCTCGCAACCTTCACAATCTTCGGTAAGTAGTGTCTCATGGTTATACAGGTTTAGGCAAAGTAGATTTCATCATGCTGTTGCCATCTTTCTCTCTCCTGTCTTCTCCTCTACTCTTCTCTCTCCTCCCTGTCTCCCTCTCTCGTCCTCTTTATTCCTTCCCTCTTCTCCTCCTTTCCTTCGTCATCACTTTGTCTCTTTCGTACTTTGATCCCCCTTACTATAATGTTCACTCACTTTCAAACTGTCCGTTAACTGTTTGATCATGAAAAGGAAATTGTTTCTTTAAATTTTAAGGCGATAGCTATGTATTGTACATGTATACACCTTAACATATAAATCATGCGGATCTTCTTCTCCGTCAACAGCCGCTTTTTTTGGACTGACTGGGGAACAAGTCCCAAGATTGAACGAGCAAACATGGATGGAAGTGTGAGAGCAACTCTTATAAACTCAGATTTACAGTATCCTAATGGCTTGGCAATTGACTTCACAGGTATATAAATATTGTCACATTACGCGACAGGTCCCTTTACGTTTGAACAATTTTTGTTTTTGTTCCTAAAGGTAAATGGAATGGACTCCCGCACACATCAATCAATACGTTTTTATAGTTTTGTAACCATAGTAACATGCTAAACACCCGCGCATGTGAACAAGCTTGATTTTCCCCATTTACCATATCTAAGAAAAGGAAGATTGTTAATTTCACCATTTTGAGCAATAAACAATAAGAAAATAATCCTTTAAGGGGTCGGTCACACCACTTTACACAGTTTTCTTTGTGGGACCTGGGAGATCCCCAGCAAACACAAAAAACGTTTTTAAAACGTTTTAAATAAGTTATATTTTGGCTTTTGGTTTAGGTAAAAACGTTTTAGTAATATTAAATTATATAAACGTTTTTGTATGAAAACACACTACAACAATATTTTGTAAAATGTTTTCAAAAATGTTATTGTAAACTATTTTTGCAAACATTTTTTGCCAAATATTTTGTCAACACTTAAATAACGTTATGTTAAAATATTTGCCTTTTTATTTGCCATATTTTGTTTTCTTCAAAACGTTTGAATAACATTTAAATGTCGGGTTATATAAAGGTCATAAAAACGTATTTAAAACGTTATTGCAAATATTTTGGGCAAAAATTTTTCGCAAAATATTTTTTCAACCCAAACATATTATTCTTTTTAAAATGTTTTGTATCAGATTTTCAAAAATGTTTTTGGAATGTTATTAAAACGTTTTATACCCTTTATATAACCCGACATTTAAACGTTTTCTGGGCAGTAGATTATCAAAAAAAATTTCAATGTTAAAAAACGTTTTACACCCTTAATATACCCTTTATATAACACGACATTTAAACATTTTCTGACAACATTTTATAACCTTTTGCGAATGATGTCGAAAACGTTTTGTGTTTGCTGGGTCATCAGAACATACCGAATACGAGGAATGGCGTTCTGATATCAGTTAATTTGATTGTTTTTTAAATTCGCGATAAAATACCAATTTCAATTACCATAAGGAAGATTGTTAATTTCACCATTTTCAGCAATAAACAATAAGAAAAAAAACCTTTAAGGGGTCGGTCACACCCCTTTGTACAGTGTTCTTTGTGGGACCTGAGAGATCATCAGACACACCATAGTGCATACCGCACCGTATACGAGGAATGGCGTTCTGATATCTGAGAGACAGGATCCGAAACACCACCATGCGCAAAACCTTGGGTGTTGAGTTATCCATCTTGGACAGAAGAACCCGAAAGGTCTACATTACTTTGGCCACATCCAGAGAATGCCTCCCTTTCCCCTTCTCAAGATGGCCTTGAATGCCTCATCCAGGGAGTCAGAGGTGGGCAGACTGCCTGCTAGCTGACTGCAAAAGAACCAACTTAAACGCCATAGTAAATGCCAGCCATATAGCAGACGACAGAACAGTTTGGCAGTTCATTGTGATGCGGATGTCCCCATTCAACCCCCAGTTGGAGTGAACGGGGTAGGTCAAGGTAGATCAAGATCAAGGCTCACAGGTCCCACAAAAATACTGTGCAAACATCAAGCCCTTAATGAAAATCTAAAAATATAAACATTGAATATAACTAAACCTGGTCAACTAAAACGAGATCAAAGTTGGGAGTGTTTTCACTGAAACGCCCTGTATATAATATATTGAAGTAATATGTTGCTCGCAGGTAATTTGATGTACTGGTGTGATGCAGGTATGAATCGCATAGAGGTTGCCGACGTAAATGGACAATCCAGGAGAATTATTGCTACTACCACCAGTGTTGATATTCATCCTTTTGATATTGGTATTTATAACAACGACATCTACTGGTCTGATTGGGGTTTACATAGGTTAGCTAAGGTGAATAGATACAATCCCGAAGATGTAACGACAGAAGGGCAGCCAGTTTTTAATAAAGCTGGAGGATTACATATCTTTAAAGGTAAGTCATAATGAATAATTACTCGGAAAAGAAATTGATGCTGTTACGTTTAATTTTTCTAATTAATTCTATCATGACTATAGTTGTCTTAACCCCCTAAGCACTACCAGCCTCTGATTGGTCAATTACATATATAATATCTTCATTTTAATCACCAATCAGAATGGAGCTTTGCAAATAATTCACCCCAATTTTTTAGGTGATGTAATTATTCTAACAATGTTGCTGATTGGTCCAATTGATAATGAAAACTTCTTGTTGGCCAATCGGCAGGTAGTTCTCATGGGGTTTTAGTTTCGAATTGTGAATACAACATTACCACAAATGTTGGTGCCTCAAAATCCCCTTAATCACATTTTGAATACTGAGGAATGAACAGGGGGAATGAGATCTATAAGATTCACTCTAGCAGGGCAAGAGAATGCGAGACATAATTCTAAATTGAAAATGAACGATACAAGCCCGTGGCATTCTACATTATTTAATATGTACCTGTAATTGGACGCTACGACAAAGCAATATAATGAGCAGTCATGACTGAGGTGATATTACCCGAGTATAATCCCCGCTGAGCCCTGATTTTTTCGCTCTCTCAATTTATGTCAGTTTTTGTGACACTTTTTGCTGCAATTTTCTTATGGAGCAATTTGATCATTTTGACATTTTCCATTGCGATGTAATAATTTTTACAGCGTCAACAATTGTTATCTTTTATTTTTAAGCAATTGGAATTCAACTTGCCGGGGGAAGTAATAGCAACGAAGGCAGAGTTGAAGTATTTCATAACAATGTCTGGGGTACAGTGTGCGATGACTCGTGGGGTACGAATAATGCAATAGTTGTATGCCGTCAACTTGGACTCCCCTATACGGCTGCTCAAACACTAGGAACTGCTGCCTTTTGGAAAGGATCTGGACAGATATGGCTGGATGAAGTAGACTGCAGTGGATCAGAAAGCAGCCTGGAGGACTGCGATCATAACGGATGGGGCACACATGATTGTGGCCATACTGAAGACGCTGGTGTTCTTTGTTCCGATTGTAAGTCATATTCATCATGTTTATGAGCGCACCAAGGTTCGCTATTCGCTATAAAAGTGACTTAAGGCTACCATAGCAATATATGACTATATCGCCCTGCACTACAACGTTCACGCGGTACCTATGCATTGAACCATATCATGCTGAACACTCGCACCTTTTAGATTGGTATCTTTGAAAAGAGCGGTATTTTATTCAATCTATGATTGCAGACAAGCACAGGTGATGAGTACAACCAACTTGATTGTAGTGCAGGGTTTTGTAATCAACATTGTATTCATCTATTGCTATGGTAGTTAATCCGATTATTACGCCACTTCTACAGCGAATACTTTGTGCAAGCTATGAGTGACAAGACTTATAACATCGTAAATTGATGTAGAATACCGTACACACATTTGGGCGCAGTAACGTAGGCTTTGTGTAGTGTTTGACAGGCGGGCGCTTATGTACGCGAGCGTAAGTTCGGACTTAATTGACAAGCACAGCAAGAAAACCCGAATAATGTTTGCCGCTTATATTTTGAAAAAAACTATAGGAGCCATTCTAGGGAATTATAACAACAGTATAGGAAGAATATGCGTTAGTGGCGGCATGTTAACTTAATACATAAAGATAAAAATAAAGGTATTAACTTAATTATATAAAGACAAAAATAAAGGTGTTAACTTAATTATATATATAAAGACAAAAATAAAGATGGACTGTCTAACCTGGCTACTAATTGAATTTCTATTTGAAATTGAATCAATGATTGTAATAGTTAAAACCTCGCGAATAACTAAAACCAGCGCAACTGAATAAATTACTGTAATCATATTTAAAACAAGTTAGTAATGGTAATTTTGCAAGTACAGTTACCCGTTATTTTGGTTCCTAATCATTATTTACCTCATTGGATTGTATCAGATTCTGTCACAAAATTCTGTAACAAAAGTTTCTGCATGTCACTTTTAACAGGTTCTACTCTAAATAAATCTATTGGAAAGGAAAGAAAGAAATTTTATATAAAAGGTTAGCCCCCCCCTTGTATGCAGTATTCCGCCGATTGTATCACAAATCGTATATGACTTTCGGTAATTGTTGCAGTGACATATCTTCGTATAGAGGCCGTCAGCCTTTCGCCATCTTGTGGGTACAACTGATACGCGTGTTCATGCGCCAGGCACTGCGCGCAGGGCGCACCTTGCCACGCAGCTCTTTTCACGCATCGGCGCAGTGATTTTGCTGTTCACGCATGGAGATCGAACGATCATCGCAGCGTGTACCCACAAGATGGCGGCATATGACGTCACGCTGACGGCCTCTATTCGCTGTAGAAGTGATTATGTAACAGGATTAAATACCATAGCAAATAGGCTAAAACAATTTTTGAATATATCGCGCTGCACTAGTGTTCAACAATTGTTTTATCCTATTGCTATGGTAGTTAATCCGATTGTTACATGACTTCGACGGCGAATAGGCTAAAACAATTGTTGAATATATCGCCCTGCACTACAAGCAGGTCGCACTCATCACCTGTGTATGTATGCAATCATAGATAATCTTACAGGTGCAAGTGATCAGCATGATATGGTTCAATGCAGAGGTACCGCATAAACGTACTAGTGCAGCGCGATATATTAAAACAAAATTAACCTATTACTATATGGTAGTTAGTCCGGTTGTTTACATCACTTGCGAATACACATGTACATAATTTCACAATTGCTCTTCTTTTTGTCTTTAATGTTTCAGAACCCGCTTGATCTTGCCTTTATACAGCCATGCACAGTAACAAGAACTGTGCAGGATATCAATCGATTGTGCTTCATAGAGTAATTCAAGGACCTCGGTGCATATTTACCGTTGCCATAACATTTATTTAAATAATTCCACACCGCAAAAAAAATTATTACTCATAAGTACTCGAAGCTTGGCTAGTGGTCAGGCTTCCAAAGCTAGCAGGCTAGCCCTATCAATATGGATCCATTTTATTGATCTATCTTTCTGTCAGTGTGAAATTGTAAGCACTGTTATATGGGACTAATTGGGACTAATAAAAAGTCTGATGGCTTAGGAAGCTTGACCACTAGCCATGCTTCGAGAAACCGGCCCAATGAAGCTAATGAATAGCTGCGTATTTTAAACGGATATAAACTTCGCAATAATTTATTTCTTAAGTTGTATACTAACCAGGGGGAATGTTGGCAATTGCAATATTTTCATCAAATTTATTATGAGGTTATGAGGTTTTGAGGCCTCACCCCAGACAACCTACTACCGTTTGTCTGGGGGTCAGGGGGGCCGGCCAAGATTGACTGAATTTTGACGTCGTCATTGGTTTTACACGTAACACGAAAATGTCTCAAATAATTCCAAAAGTGTATGCATGTTATCAAGCACTATTTTATCAGTCTCAAACCGTTGAGGTTCGACAGTGAACCTCATTGTAAGTACTGTTTTTTGAATTTTTTGTATGATATTTTCGCACGATATAAATAAAATAAATGTAGACATTTATATAGCGCTTTATGCCGTAAACAGCCTCAAAGCGCTTTACATTTATTCCGCCGTCACTAGAATATGTCGGAACCACGTTTGCAGCCTACAAGTGGCGCAGGGTCCATCAGTACAACAACTGTGACTACCCCTAACAGCTTCCCATTGCACCTGGGTGGGGTGAGGCAAACGAGGCAAAGCGCCTTGCCCAAGGGCGCAACACGGTGGTGGGACGGGGAATCGAACCCACACACGTCGAACAAGCTCTCAGATTATGAGTCCAAGGCCGTAACCACTGAGCCACCGTGCCCTCTGATATGTTATGATATATACTGAAAATTTCCTCCCACGTATACCAATGTATGTATGGTCTAGAGGTTGACATGTTCGCCTGCCACGCAGAGGGTCCCGAGATCAATTCCTACTCCCGGCTGATTTGTTTTTCTCCACATTCATTTTGAATCCAAAATTATTTATTTTCATGTGAAAATGTATACATTGCACTGGGAAATATATTGTGTGCATTTTTTTTTCTGTAACGGGGCCAATAGAGCTAAAAACGCACCTTGGCTCGGGGAAAAATAATTGCGTCCCGTCCAGGCAGTGTTGCCGTCATATTGTCTGTTTTGTTTGCGCTATTGGCTGTTGCCACATTGAATAATGTCGGCCACCGTCGTCTGTCTGGGCAGACGATGGTGGACTACATTATTCAATGTGGCAAAACAGACAATATGACGGCAACACTGCCTGCACGATGGACGCAATTATTTTTCCCGGAGCCAAGATCCGTTCTTAGCTCTATTGGCCGGGTGGCCCCATTACAGAAAAAAAATGCACAAAATATATTTCCCAGTGCAATATATACATTTTCACATGAAAATAAATAATTTTAAATTCAAAGAAAAAAAGAAGAAGAAAAATTTTTAATCATCGCCGGGGATGGGAATCGATCTCGGGACCCTTGGCGTGGGCGGCGAGATCCGTAATCACTACACCACGTAAACTCATTGATACACGTAGGGGAAATTTTCAGTATATATCGTAACATATCGTGTGTTATTCATACAAAAAAAATCAAAAAAAGTACTTACAATGAGGTTCACTGGCGAACCTCAACGGATTTAGACTGATAAAATAGTGCTTAATAACATACGTACAGTTTTGGAATAATTTGAGACTTTTTTGTGTTTACGTGTAAAACCAATGACAACGTCAAAATTGAGCCAATCTTGGCCGGCCCCCCCTGTGTCTGGGGGTCTCGCCCACATTCACGCCCTCTATCGACAAGAACATAGGTTTTGATTTGTTATTTGCTGTCGAAGTGACGTAATAATCGGATTTACTACCATAGCAATAGATTAATACAATTATTGAATAGATCGCCATGCACCACAAGCAGGTTGCACTCATCATCTGTAAATGTCTGCAATCATAGATTGAATACAATACCGCTTATTTCAAAGATACTAATCCTACAGGTGCGAGTGATCAGCATTTCTTCGGCATCTATGATTCAATACATATATTCATCTATAATTGCTGTGGTAGTTCGACAGCGAATAAACTTTATGTTTATGACTTTCATAATTTTAGATAATGTTTCACTTAACTTTATTTTGTATTATATTTAATGAGGTAGATTATGAGGCATTGTATTAAACGTCTAAAAACTAGTTATAATTGAAGACCGAATTAAAAATGAAATTGGTTGCTGACCTGCGTTGACCTGCGCTGATCTGGTTGACAGAACGTCATACGCAAACTAGGCCTACTCTTTTTTTTTTTAACTCTGTCTTCAATTATATTATGTTTGACTTTGTTTTCTGAGGTTTGAAATTAATTTCTATTCTTTTATATTATAAATGATAAGGATTTGAAACAGAAGCAGGGCCGTGGCACTCGTATTTAAACCCTGTATAAAAGGTGAAGTCACTTTACGGCAGTTTGATTGACACATCGGCAGTTTGAGTGACAGTTGCTAGGTATTTTCAGTACACATAGTAACGCTTAGAACTACTTAGCTTATAATGTACGTACTTGTACATTGTTCGTACTGCTTCAATAGTGAAACAGACTTATTCTCCGTATTTTAATTGACAATCCTGTATTTGATCGACAGTTGCCAGGCATTTTCAGTACACCAAATTTATTCAAGATGGCGGGTGTCGAGTGCTATTTTACGTTCCCTTTCGAACAAAGATACAGCTGATTTAGCCCAAAGTCAACATGGGGTCATCGGTTATAATATTTTCCTAGCATATTTAGCTAACACCTCAGCTACTTGGTTTTTCACAATATAATAGTAATGGAAAGAAACGCCCGACATTCATTCGTCGGTATTTTTTTTTATAGAATGAAAATAAACATTCATAAACTCTTCCACAGGTCAACCTCTTACACAGCGCATGTATGATCGCGCATTGAGTGTGTGACTGACTTCATTTGCGCAAACGTACGTGTGGCTTATCCTATAGTATATTATTACTCGAAAACCTTGACAGAAGCATCTCGGAAGTTGATATTTATGATTTCCCTCATAATAATTATAATAAATACACAAGAAATGCATTTTGAATACGTCACAAAACAGCAAATTGAACAATAAGGTTCTTCGAAGAAATATAACGCGCTTCCCGTGCAGTGATCCAAGTAACACAGGACCAAAATGATGACCACTGCGAGTTTGTTGTCTTTGCTCCAAAGATTTTTTCAAATTCTTCTTAAATATAGGCCTATCTATGAGGAGATGTTGCAGTACGAAGAGCTGTTGGGAGGTCATTCCCTGAGGAGCATTGAAGTAAAAAGATCTGTCAACAGGGGATTGAATGGAGTGTTCTACTAAAGTTTGTTCGGCTTATATAAGGAGGGAAAAAATAAGATTCCTGTGTATTTGATTTGATTTGATTTGATTTGATTTGATTTGATTTGATTTATTCGGGTTTTGACAACTCTGGATAACCCAAGAAAGCCTCTATTGAAGCTTATTTCCATTGGGGTCCAACACCGGGGCGGGTTGGGAACAGGCAGGGGTTAACACCCTACTCTTTTCGAAACTGGTTGCGAAATACATATACAGGTATGGTTCTCTGCACACAGGACCGTCGGCTTAACGTCCCCTTCGAAGGACGGAGTACTTTTATGATTCTTTTACCCAATTCTAATTGATCCATGAGGAGAGCGGAAGTCTGAATTTAATGTGCAGAAGTTGCCAATTAATTTCAGACCTTTTCCAAGTCAAAATCCCAGCAATCGCCACCGCCGGGAATTTAACCCGGGACCTCATGCACTAAAGGCAAGTACCCTAACTATTGCGCCACGCTCACCCTCTCCCTGTGTATTGATATAGAATTGCGTGCACGCTGTTGGGCGCATTACATTCCTTGACTCAACTATTGCGATAGTTGCACGTTATACTCGCACGTTATACTCGTGCGATACACTCTTTTTATGTGCATTCACCTGTATAGGAACAACCTTGTGCACAGAAAATGGGGAAAGGATTTAGCATAACAAAGGAACAAGCTCCGAGATCCAGGGTGAAAATAATGGAGCGTGAAATTGTCTTCTTTACATAACAAGGCCTAACATTTTTAGAGCCAACGCCCTTTATATCAATTTTGTGTAGTTCTGCTTTCTCATGCGCAATGTTTACGCTAGGTGTGCGTTGCGTAATGCGTGAGTAGCGCACGCTTATGTGAATTTACGCGAGCGTGAGTTGAGACTTTATTCACGCGCGCAGTAACAAAAGCCGAATAATTTCCGCCTTATATAAACCGAACAAACTTTAGCCGGGTAGTGTCTGCTGACAAATTGTAATTCGAATATTTATAAGGAAGGGGTACAAGATGGTCGAAATTTCATTTCAGTGGCTTTTAATGAGTAGCCGGCACCTTCAGGCCTCGCCCACGACCCCCAAACTATACCCTTATTAAGGGGCCGAGATACATTGATCGGCGTATTGTAGTAAACACCATTCAAATTCCCGATGTGACAAAGTGGTGGTGGATGCTCATTGAACCACCATCCAGACTCGAATGGTGTTGCACAGTCGTCCTTCTCTGGTCCGTGGTCTGGTACGGAGAATTTGCTTGAGTGGGCAATTATCAGCGAGTCTCCTTTAATTAGAGAGAGAGATAGAGAGAAAAGACATAAAAGTTTTTATTAACGGGAAAAACATGAGATTTAAAGTACATAAAAATTTGAGTCTATCAAAATAATTAGGATTTTGATCAGACGTGTAGCCAGTCCGGTTAGTTCAAGGACGTTAGAGCCATTTCATAAAAAGCCTCACATAAGTGAACCACGGTGGGAACCTTGCAATGGATATAATTTCAACAGATTTGTGGTGTGATCAAGCAAAATCAGTCTGAACAGTCCGGTCCGACTGCCTAATCAGGAAATACTGCCGAGTCAGGCAGCATGTTGCTGAGTCTGGCAACATGGTATCCCACAATGCAATGCTCTATTTCAAATAGAGCATCTTTTAATATTCCGTTATTTCTTGGTTTAGAGTAAAGAAGTAGGTGAAATATATAAAATTATCAATGGATGTACATTAGTAGTATCTTTTCATCAATTTTAGTTAAAATAACCCGGTGAAAAATTGTCAACTTACATGTAGCTCATGTGTGTCAAAGTAAAATTTCCACTGATCTTTTATAAAATCACCATGCACAATTTAGTCCTTAGTCTGTCAAATTCGGAAGGGTTACCAAAGCCTGTATTGCCTGACTATGCAACATGCTGCCTGATGCGGCAGTATTTCCTGATCAGGCAGTCGGACCGGACTGCTGAAGATGGTCATATTTAATTTTCTTATAGGACAGTAAAAAGCATTTACAAAGCCGCATTCTACAGAAAACCTCTTTGAAATTGAACGATCAATTCAAAAGATGAGCAATTAAAGAGTTTCCAAAACAGGAGGAAACATTTTATACGGTTATGATCCTGTACCCAAAAAGGTGGTTTTGTTACATTTTGATGTGCAGCTTGGATTTCAAAACACTGTCTCTTGAGTATTCCTTTACTTAGGTCTTAAATTGAGGCTAATTGATTCTATATTACTCGTGTTTTTGTCCTGTTTTAAAATAATCTTTAATTATTTTCTTATGACGTTTGGCATGAAATGTGCCAAGGGTGGTTGAGGATTAGGGGGAGGGATTCATATCGTAAATTTGATCTAAAACCCCCATTACAAATTTGAATCTAGTAAAAAAATGTCTAACTGAACTCCCAGACATCTAAACCAAGTAAATAATACAGAAGGTCATTTAAAAGACTAATACTTGCTCAGAATGATTGTAAATGTGGAAAAAAGAGGTTGGGTTAAATCCCACCTACTTTGTGATTGTTTTTGCCCATTTCCATAAAAACAAAATGGTATCAAAATGCTCAGGAGGATGAACCACTTCAAATGAGACGTGTAGGTAAAATGTTTGAAACATTTCTTTTTTTTACTATGTAACACAAAGGTACCCCAGTTTGTGACACATGACCTTATAGTTTATTACACCTATTTGGCCGTTTACCTATGTTTCTGCCTGCGTTACTACACCTTTATTTTCCTATGCTACGTATATTATATGCACGAAGGATTGCGCTTGGGCAACGAAAAAAAAAACCCTGTTCTACGGGCCGGACCTACCTACCCATATTTTGTGTTTTGAGGATTTTGTTTGTACTTTTTTTTCAAATCATGTTTGCGGATTCGGATTTTCAGGAAATTTTTAAGGTAATTTCGCCCGCCATTTCATATAATAGTGTTATATTTGCCAAATTCGTATTTAGTTATACAGGGTTCAAAAATTGAAAGTGTTCAGATATCACTTCAAAGTATATCAAATTATTCGTCTAGGCCAAAGTATCACAAATATGTATTTTTTTTTCTTAAAGGGGGGTAACCCTATCGGTTTAGGATATGGATTCTCTTCAAACTTACACACAATGTCAAATATTGTCCCCTTTATCAATCTATGTGAGAAAACGGAACAATTTCAGCATAAATGTGAATAATTAGCATATTAGCAAGCCAATACACTGGTACGCGTGCATTGCATTCTGGTCAGGCATCCCGAAACAACGGCCGAGCGCATGTCCCGGTGGAAACAGGAAGTGTTCGCCTTGGCACTGAAAACCGGCTCGCCCCTGTACACTTTTATACCCTCTATTCATACTGATTAATCTTAAAAACATTACATATCACTGCGCTCATTATCATTCTTGACAAGATAGCCCATGCTGTATTTACTTCGCTTAATTATTTCTTTATTTTTAGCTATATGATGCACATTTTCACATATTTATGATTTTTCTTTGTTTTATTTTTTAACTAATTTTTTAATGGGGGGGGTGCTCTCATAATTTTTTTTCATATTGCTCGTATCATGCTTGACAATATAGGTCATGTTTCCTTATTTATTTCGCCTTTTATGTATTTCTTTATTTTTGTTTTTTGTTTTATATCATTGTAGCGCCATCTATAGTTTGACATTAGGGGGCCTATTTGATGTATTTTTGCGGACGAATTGGTACTGGGGTGAAGTCTTCCGAATCTTTTCCGATTTCATTCTATGACTACCCAAAACTCCCGTGTCGTGTAAAATGCGAACAACTGGTAGCCTGTAAAAACCGCTGTGTTTCATGATTTCTCCGGAAATACATCGACTTGGAGCGTCAAATTTCAGGATAATAATGAGAAAAATAGTATCTATTATGTGATACCAAAACCTCATCAACAATGAAAAAAATCGGGGGGATGATGCTGTCGATCGGGTTACGGACCTTTAATGCGACCTGTAGTTCAGAAGTTCATTACAACAAGTTGCGATAGACCTAGTGGCAAACTTTAATGAGCTATGACATCATCGCCCAATTTACATCTCGCCGTGATTTAATAGTGTATTTACCATGCAAAACTATCCCAGTTCTACGTGGCTGAAGGTCACACTCGCTATACCTCAGTAAACATCAAAAGATGAGCTTGCTGGTTTCCGCATGTGGGAATTTCTAGCGTATATATTTCTGTGTATAATATTTGTGTATTTGCCAAATGACAAATATGGGCATTATGACCAATATTTATGAATATTGCATGGTACATAATTATAGGAAAAATAACCGGGTGGTGTCCAAATTTGGCTAGAATATACTTTATGGTCTACCAAAAGGAATTCAGAAACATAATAGCTCACACTAGCTACAATGTATAGCTCACACTAGCTACTTAGATAGACGATAACAAAGGTCAACCATCATAGGTTGCCATTTGATCTTATTGAGATTATTTACTTATGCAATATTTGTCTCCGTAACTCATCAACCAGTCATCGAAGCTAATGCAAACTATTATATTTCCGAATATAGAAAACACAATAAAACGGGCGGACGCTGTTTTCAGGAGAGACCCAATACACACATATTGTACATGGAAAACACTGTGACAATACGTAGTGTATTGTCACGGTGAAGACCGTGCTTGGAAGAGTATGTTGTATGCTAGCATACGTATGGTCACGGTGTATCCCGTTGTCAAAATACCACATACTTTAGTACAGTAATAGCGCCCTTTGTTTGTCATAATTCACTTTAAAACGTATTTTCAACGTAGTGAAGAAATATTTTAGGTAATATAACACTATAGAATATAAAAACTAGTATTTTTAGAAGTTACATTACAAGGTTTTAACATTAAGGTTTTTTTAAATTAGAGACAGCCCGTCATCCTTAAGGTTACTCATTCTTGTTTGTTGATGCTGGGGCCCAGTATCAACCAAAAACATCAAGGCCGCAGGGCCGGCAGGCCCGATGCCGGAGACTCCCATACGACGACTAAACACTCCAAGTGGGACCCCAATATAAGGGCCCCGCAGGGCAAGAAAGCAAGAGTAACCTTAAGGATGACGAACTGATAACGAACATTCTGTTATATTTACGGACATATTTTACTCTTTACCCCGTAATTCCCCTCATTCTTCAGGCCCTGCCCTCTATCGGGGGCTAATTTATAGTTTAAGCTTGTTTGCTATTGTTTTTGTTTCTTTATAAGCCTGCGGCGCAACCTTGAACAATATTGTCTTAGCAATATAGCCCCGTAGCCACCCCCAGCCAGCCCCATACCTCATTTTGATTTTAAACATACTAATATTCTGCTTTTTATATTCTATGGGGTCGCATATTACCTCAAATATTTCTTCACTACGTTGAAAATACGTAATTATGACCAACAGAGGGCGTTATTACTGTGCTAAAGTACGTGGTATTTTGACAACGGGATACACCGTGACCATACGTATGCTAGCATACAGCATACTCTTCCAAGCACGGTCTTCACCGTGACAATACACTACGTATTGTCACAGTGTTTTCCATGTACATACGTGAGGATCATTTTGACTATATCCCCCTGCACTACATGCAGGTTGCACTCCCAACCTGTGTATGTCTGCAATCATATATTGAATACAATACCGCTCTTTTCAAAGATACTTATCTTACAGGTGCGAGTGATCAGAATATATGGTTCAATGCATAGGTACCGCGTGAACGTTGTAGTGCAAGGCGATATAGACAAAAATTGCATTCCTCCATTGCAGTTAATCCGATTATTACCTCACTTCTACAGCGAATAGCTTAGTGTGAGGTATCAAAGTACGCAAAAAAATGTAAAAATGTTTTCATCAAACGAGCAAATTTATTTTAGTGTCTATAAGAAACGTGATATTGTTTTAAGTGTACGGATACACTTTGTGCGCAGTAATTATATGCTTTAAATACCCGTGGATACACGGAGTCAAAATTGTATTCATCCATTGCTATGGTAGTTAATCCGATATAATTACGTCACTTTGACAGCGAATACGTATTTGAATGGCAAAATGAGGCATTTTTCATCTCAAAATGTTTAGAAATGAGATGCAAATTCTTTTGATTCGTAACTAAAGCGGACAGAACTTTATAATTAATACCTTTTAATACTAGAATCGATATTTGACTACCAAAGGAAAAAATGTCAGAACCAATCGCTAGCGACTTAGGCAAATTAATGATTGGTACAACAAGCGAAGCCAACTTGGCCGGCGCACACTTACCAGCAGTTCCATTATTTAGTAAAGATCCAAAGTCAGATTGTCCGTCCGAACCTGTAGCTAAGAACTGTTCATACTCTTGGTAACTCGTAGCGTTATTAAAGTCCGTCAATTCAATCCGCAGACAACTGAAATCTTTATTGAAAATCTTATCCATAATCGCCGTAATGTTATCTAGACCCCACCAAAATTCACCACAAAGGTCAGTACCGGTACCAAATCCATAACGGTAGTTATCCCAGTCTTGGTTAAAATCTATGGAGCCATCGAACCGTCTTTGGAAAACCTTCAACAAACAGTAAAGCGGTTATTAGAACTTGGCATGTGTGATTAGAAGTAGGAAGTCCCTTATAGGTTAGTACATTTTTGAGGTCAAAACGAGTAGCCTAGGACTGTACAATATATAGGCAGGCGTGTGTTGGTATGAGTGGCATTGAAATGTGGAGTCATGACGTGGAAGGTTCTTTTTTTAGCTCTGAATATTTAAAAGGAGGAAACTGAACCCGGTAGGTTCACAGCACGCAGTGGCGTGGCTAGGAACCAGGAAGGGCACGTGTCCTGGACTGAGCCGTCATTTGAAAGACCGTTTTAAGATCGCAATGCAAGTTGACTATAACCACATTGGTAGGTCCTACAGTATTTGTACAAATTTGCCCTCGCAGGAATTGGAGAAGAGTGTCACCCTATCTTTTCCGCCTGGCGCCACATCGCTACTGGCAGGACTGGGGGAAAGTCTCAAGCTTCTGTCGTTAATCTGCTGGCAAACAGCATACATACCACGGTGTATCCTTTACGTACATAAGAAATATAAAGTTTAAGCTTACAAGCCATCCTCCGCCATTTGTTTCCATATCACAGAACGCCTTCGCGTAGGCGTTGTCAAAGAAGAGCTGATATATGCCACTTGTATTGTAGCCTTGGTTTTTTGCATGCTGACAACTTGAGAATTGTAAATTATAAGCTGTAGATAAATAAATCAATAAATCAATAAATCAATAAATCAATAAATCAATAAATCAAAAATCAAAAAATCAAAAATCAAAAATCAATAAATATAAATAAAATAAATAAATAAATAAATAAATAAATAAATAAATAAATAAATAAATAAATAAATAAATAAATAAATAAATAAATAAATAAATAAATAAATAAATAAATAAAACTGGAAACTGTGGAAAGGCAACCGTTACCCTGAGTTTCACGGCATACCTTCACTTTCGATCATTTGGTACCCGATCATCAGACGGATGGTGCTCCATGGTCTTGTCTTAACCGAAATAAATATACATACATTCTATGGTGTCACGAGCCCAAATCAGTGACACTGGTTTTAAGAGAAAATAAGACATTCTACATGAATCTGTAATTTTTATACTGACAGTATATAAATTAGCTAGATGTATTTGAATGTGACTTCAATTTCATTAACACTTCAGCTTTCTCTGTTTTTGACCAAATTTTTCATTTCAAAAATACCAAATGACAATTTAAGCAATAAACTATTTTTTTTTGCACTGAATGGATCTTTAATTCTTTCTGTCACCTTTATCTTATTACAGCTACAGGGATTTCCCAAACAATAAAATGTTCATATTGAGCCATGTATATTTAGGATTTTAAGATATTATTAAATATTCACCAAGAGGCTTCCCCCAAATTGTCATTACACACCAACTCTTGCATGATTAGTTGAATATGTTTAAAGGGGTTTCCATCTCTCACATCTGTCATGAAATAGCTTCAAATTGTAAACGAAGTTAAATAATCAAATTAAATTACTCATTACTCACAACCCACCAAGGTTAAGGGATGGTGTATGAACGTTTGGACAGTATTTATTGTGGGACATTAGAGCACATCAGACATATCGAATTGCTTTCTGAATACGAAGAATGTGCTTCTGATATCAAATAATTTAGATTTTTGAAATTCGCAATATAATACACATTTTATGGCAAATGATTAAAAATTGATATTTTTGATATTTAACAGTACTGGAAGTAAACTTTATAAATCTGATGATTTATACTTAAAGTGTATGTAGGTGGAATTCCCCCCCCCCCAAATAGGTCTTTTGGTGAAAAAAATTCATATCTTTAATATGAAAGGTCAAATTTTTCAATTGATCGTCGGCTTTTTTCCTACCAGTTACATACACTTTAAGAATATATCATTAGATTTATCAAATTTACTTCGAGGACTGTTATATATCAAAAATGTGAAAAATATCAAATTTTAATAATTTGTCATAAAATTTGTAGTATATCGTGAATTTCAAAAAATGAAAATTATTTGATATCAGAAAGACATTCTTCGTATTCAGAATGCAATTCGATATGTCTGATGTGCTCTCATGTCCCACTAAAAAATACTGTCGAAACGCCCAAAACGCTCATTCCAGATCTCTTAAATACTCAAATCAAAAAGTAACCCTTACTAAAATTTGGGAAATTTGAACACGCCCAATTTTCGACCGGTTCTGGATCTGCAAAGAATATAACAAAAATACGCCTCAAATTAGCTAGGTCAACATAGACATTTCAGTTTTCTAAATATTCTTTTCACGGGAAAACACTATTTTCTTCTATACGTAAGGCTATGTGTCAAAAGTTGGGACCCTCTTTCGTGACATGCTATTTTCATAGCTGAACGCATCAATTTTGAGATGACCATTGTATGTACCAATTTCAGGTATAAAAAAGTATACATTGCTGGAAAGCATAAAGATGAGAGATTACAATGACCCAAACCTGAAGTCAATATTCAGGTGGTACTAGACGATAGGCTCTTTTTAGGAGTATTTTCTCAATATAAGGACCACAAAATCAAACAGAACTTGAAAAAGCCCACCAGAAAATATATACTTTATATAGCGTGTGATGCTTGCTTCTAAAAATGGGCTTCGTTGTCAGACCTCGTTAAAACGGGTTAATTAGTGCTAATTAGCTGATTAAATACTTTCCAGTAACTGCTTTCAGTCATAATAATCAGTCAAACCATAATAATAATACAATATCTCTTTGTTTGCCACTTTCAGACTAATTACTCGCAATTCTGAAAAAATTCCGTTTTATATAGAAGCCTATGCGAACACGATCCTTGAAACGTTCTCTTTAGTTTAATTAATCAGATGAAATTGTACAAGGTATATATTCAACAGTTCCTACAATAACTGACAGTAAATTGGTAATAAATATTCATGGATTTTAGTTTTCAACTCAACACAAAAGGAAACAAAGTATGTCATCAAATAATTGTTTATGATCTTTTTCCATACACTTTCTATGGTACCGTGTCCGTCCATCCTCCATACCGCAAGTTGAAGTTCGTTAGCTTAATTGATCATAAAATTGATTAGCAATAATGAAAAATCCTGGTTTTGGTGTCAATTAAAAAAAAAAAAAAACATGCACTTTAAAACAAGACCACTATAAAGGTTGTAAGTATTCATCTTCATTTTGAAAATATCATTTCATTTTATCAAGACCTTGTTAAGGGTCCCAACATGAGACACATGGCCATATACAACATAAATACACCCACATATTCATGTACAAGAAAATAAAAGTCATTAGAGAGATTGCGACATTGTGCGGTAGAACGTCATAATGCCGTTCACATCCAAACTAGCCTCCTACACAGCCAGTTTGTGTCAGTCCTAACGCTCGTCGTTCCTAGTATGTTCGTGATAGCCGCATACAGTCTGAACCGAGACTACATGTAAACGCACTTGCAATAAGCTCATGGTGGCGCTATGCCGAGACAAATATATCTAAAGATATAGGAAGCACCCATTGATTCACCTTGGGTGCATCGAACCAGAGAAGATGAGAATAGATACTCATCAAAAACAGACAATTCATACCGCATTATGCCGTAAGACGACACGATCTTGCCTAAAACGCCTTTTCGCAAGATGATTTTTGGACGGCATTCTGCACACACAAATGAATAATAAGGCAATCTGCCCGTTCAAATTCGCGTCGAAAAAAGAAAAGAAATGTATTCTCTTCTTCTTGTCTGTACTAGGTCAAATTGTACATGTCAGACTCTACTTGTTCTATTTGGATACTTTGGATCACTTCATAACATGACAAACATAAAATTTTTCTGCATTTTGTAATGCCCTTTTTTTTCATTTTGGAACTTCATTTTTTGCTACCAACCGCAACGTAACCGCCTTCACGGTCTTTCACGATTGACCAATTCACAATGAATTTCATCCTCTAGAGGGCATACTAACTTATTTTCGACTGATGTAACATGTGGTTGGCGTTCCCGTATCACGTTTCACGTACATTCGCAATCTCTCTATTATGTGAAAAGCTAGGTTTTCAGTCCATTCTTGGCAATTCCTCGTATGCAATTCGATATGTCTGATGTGCTCTCATGTCCCACAAATATACTGTGCACAAGTTGCTATCCAATGCCTTAAAAAACTGAAAAACAACTTTACTAAACTGATTCACATGATCATTTTGTACATTAATATTAATTATGATCACTTAAAGGCCCATTCAGTGATTTGCTCATCCGGACGATCGTAAAAATCATCAAAATTCAGATTTTGGTACATTTGACATTATCATAGATCTGCTAACTTAGCCTGCGAGTGGTTCAGCCGAAAGCCGTGTATTTAAGACAAAATAAGACATTTTACACGAATCTGTAATTTAGATACTGATAGTATCTAAATTAGCTACGTGTATTTGAATGGGGCGTCAACTTCGTCAGTACTGCTGATTTTCTTCGTTTTTTGCCAAATTTGTCATTTCAAAAATACCAAATGACAATTTCAATGATTTATCCTTAACTTTTATGCAATTTATAAACAATTTTAATTTTTTTACACTTGCGCTGGGATCACTGAATGGGTCTTTAAGTAGAGAGAGACTACTCAGTCAGTAACCGTTAAGTTCTAGCGGCGAAACTTTCTGGTCAACCATTTTTGTTTTGTCCCACTGAAAGTCACATTGCCCCCACTAATTCATAGCTACGCTATTATTAAAAAATGAAAAATAAACAAAATGAAAAAATGAACTAAAACAAATATCTAAGAAAATATACATAACAACAGCTTGTATACTTGAACTAGGATTAACAACTTATAAGTTCCCCCTGAATACTTTTTAAAAATAAATATTTGACAAAATGCAATCGTGTAAAAAAGGTTGGGTAGCCTTATTTGTTTTACACATATGGACCAAATTATAGCGTCACACGACATTGCGTTCAGTTACAATGGTTCGTTATGTAAAAAAAGAGACCGTTTTAAACAGTGTTAAAAGTTGCATCTGCATATCTGAGTCCACACAGTAGGCCATGTCTATTCATGTGTTTGTTAAAGAAAATCTGACCATGCTGACCGCTATGGACTCAGGTGCAACTTTTAAAACGGCCTTTTTTACACAATAAACTGAGCGTAATGGCGTGTGAACGCTATAAATCGGTCCACATGTGTAAAACAAATAGGGCTATACATACCTTTTTTCATTTTACATTTCGTAAAATATTTTTCGACTTTTTTTTTTTTAAAGTATTAGAGGGGACGTAAAAGTTATGGACCCTATAATGCAGAACTTACCTTCTTCCTTTTAATCATAAGAGGGCAAGAAGGTGAGAAATAAATTACAACATTGAGTTACTTATTGTGTGCATGTACATTGTTTCGCCTCAGGATGGAAATACTTGGGAATTTCGCTGGTCGCAGTATCAAATCGCGCACGTAAAGTTAATCGCGCAGAGAGCACGCGTATAAAAAGGGCGGTTATGGATGGCGGAAACCTTCAAAATACGCCTAAGAATACGCCTAACCTTAGACGTCTAAGATGCATTCTTAGGCGTCTAAGATGCAATCTTAGGCGTCTAAGAATTTTGCGGTAGACTTAAATCAACGAATCACAGGACCAGAAATTCCAAACAACCAATCATCTTAGGCGTATTCAATTTTTGACCAATGAAATCTTAGACGCCTAAGATTTTACACGCCTAGATTTTCTTAGACGTCCAAGATTGACCATTCGACCGTGACTAGTGATGGACGGTATCGCAAATTCGATCAAAACGTACGACGGACGCTGTTTAGGCCGGTATCACTTGAAAAATGGCGGTCACACAATCTGAACAATTTCTCGCTGAGATCAGGCGTACTATACACGATGTAGTTCGACAACTATCGGCAGAGAGTGTTCCCAGAGATTCTCTAGACGCAATTTCAAACAGGTAAATGTATACAACTTCGTATAGCTATACATGTATGGTGATATCCGAATAATCAGACCCATCCGAACCCCCGGGGGGCACTGGTCATTGACAAGAGGGTATCATGCGTGGCCATGAAGTCTCATATAGCACCCTACACAAGTATTTACGAGGTCTGAAAATGCACCCCTAAACAAGTATGACAAGTGCAATTTTATACCCTAACGAAGTATTGACATTATTTTTGCCCCCATTAGAAGCAAGCAAATCAATCATATTTTGACTCTAAAACCCTTCATGATAACTGGGAAAACACTAATTCAACGAGCTGCTGGTAGTCTTCCAAGGTGCTTTTGGGAGCTATCACATTGGTGATACCGTCCATCACTAAAATATCAATCTTAGACGTGTAAGAATTCTTAGGCGTGTAAAATCTTAGGCGTCTAAGATTTCATTGGTCAATAATTGAATACGCCTAAGATGATTGGTTGTTTTGGATTTCCGGTCCTGTGATTCGTTGATTTAAGCCAACCGCGAAATTCTTAGACGCCTAAGATTGCATCTTAGACGCCTAAGAATGCATCTTAGACGTCTAAGATTGCATCTTAGACGTCTAAGGTTAGGCGTATTCTTAGGCGTATTCTTAGGCGTATTTTGAAGGTATCCGCCATCCATAGGCGGTTGGTTGGAACGCTTGCAGCGCAACCGCGAAAATAATTGACGTCACTACTGAACTTGAGGTGAACCAAAGAATAGCAGGGAAGGGAGAGTCATTTCAAACCTATTCATAACATTTCTACATGTATACCGAATAACGGCTCAGCTCAGGCCATAACAAGCTAGATATCAAAAAGTTGACAAAAAGTCAAAGTCTGAGACGGTTGTGTTATTATGTGCTGGTGATTATATTAGTACGAATATATATAGTTGCCGTAACCACATATACTGCACCAAAAAGTATCCTTAATAAAATAATCACAATTCCAAAAATGTCCATAGGACTGTCAAAATATGGTTTAGTTTTAAAATTAGGATTTTTCTTCCCTTTACCTGATTAAGCAGAGCTTTATGACATATATTGATTTGATTGAATTGTGTGTTTAATTTTTTTTTTTTTTTTTGAGGAAAATTGTAATGTGAATTTTGCTTTATGGCTATAATAGGCATACGGAGTATGTTATAATAGGCTTAGTAGGCTATAGTATGATACACTCAGACTCCCCATTTGATTCATGAATACTCTTGAGTATGTTCAAACGAGTATGTCATGTCGTGAGTACGAGTACAGTAACATCACAAATCATGAGTACGAGTACTATTCCACGAGTACGAATACATACCTCTAAGTGCGAGTACGACTAATAAGAGGGCGGAAAGGCAGGATAAAAAGTCAACATTTAATCATGACATGTATCTATTTTCATCATATACATTATATTATAGCATATAATAATAATAATAATAATAATAATAATAATAATAATAACATTGGTGGCACAGTTGGAAATATAATCATGGCCTACATGTATTTCTGACTAAATCATTGTTGAAATTAAATAGACGATATAATGAAGAAATGCGAGTGGGGTAGCTCGGAATAGACCCATTTTGAATTAAATAATCAGTAAAATTATCAGGAAGGAATTCATGAACGAGGGTCTCTCTTTAAATGACCCACTCCCCTTCGCTCGATATGTCTCTCCTCCCGGCCCCACCGTCCCTTTTATTTAATACTTCAGACTCACCCACTCAGATGGTGTCGAGTATATCTGGCAATCTGGTTGTGCAGCCTTGTTTGTTTGCAGAACACCGGAAGATGTTATAGTCATTAAATCGCAAGTTGTCGCCGCAGATTTACACAAACTAAACGAATTACAACCAGGATTGCGAAGACAACTGGCAGCACAATGCAATACATTCACACTTTCAAAGGTAGACAATTTGCTACCGGTATAAACCTGGTCAACTTCTACCATATGGAATGATGAATTCCGGGATAGAAATTCCGCATTCGTCAAAACTAATATCTGAATAATAATAGCAAGAAATCGACAAAACCCGATAGTCGAGTTAACCTGTTGATTCATCATCTTTCCAGTTTTAAACCTGTTATGTTATAAAGGTACAACTGTGTATATGGTAATCGAATGAGAGAGAATAACATACTGAGGTTTATTAAGGTGAAGGGTGCCCTGACAAATTAGTGGATAAAAGCTTTAATTATATTTTATAATTATAATCGATATAAGAGCAAAATTAATTATGTTTTCATAATCGATATAACTGAAGCTGCCCACCTTTTATTGAGCTGTTTTTCGTAGTCATTGTGATTATGGTATGCTGTGACGTTAAATCCAAATTAATTAACAAAAAGTGCAATACCCACTTTACATGCTGATAAATATTCTTTAAAGGCCCATTCAGTGATTTGCTCATCCGGACGATTGTAAAAATCATCAAAATTCAAGTTTTGTTACCTTCGTCATTGTCATAGATGTGCTAACATAGCCTGCTAGTGGTTCAGCTGAAAGCCGTGTATTTAAGACAAAAATACGGCATTTACATGAATCTGTAATTTATATACTGACAGTATAATTAGCTACACGTAATTGAATAGGGCCTAAACTTTTTTCCTACCCGCTGTTTTTCTCATTTTTACCAATGTTTTTCATGTCAAAAATACCTAACGACAATTTTAATGACTTAACCTTCACTTTCAGGCAATTTATACACAATTTCAATTTTTTTGCACTTTCGCTGGGACCACTTAAGGGATCTGGAATGAGCGTTTTAAGCGTTTCGACACTATTTTTTGTGGAACATGAGAGCACATCAGACATATCAATTGCATTCTGAATACGAAGAATGTCTTTCTGATATCAAATAATTTTCAATTTTGAAATTCACGATATAATACAAATTTTATGACAAATTATTAAAATTTGATATTTTTCACATTTTTGATATATAACAGTCCTCGAAGTAAATTTTATAAATCTAATGATATATTCTTAAAGTGTATGTAGCTGTGAGGAAAAGCCGACGATCAATTGAAAATTTTGACCTTTTATATTGAAGATATGGATTTTTTTTCCCAAAAGACCTAATTTTTTTTGTGTTTTGGGAAAAAAAATCCATATCTTCAATACGAAAGGTCAAAATTTTCAATTGATCGTCGGCTTTTCATCCCACCTACATACATTTTAAGTATAAACCATCAGATTTATAAAGTTTACTTCGAGTACTGTTAAATATCAAAAATATCAATTTTTAATCATTTGCCATAAAATGTGTAATACATTGCGAATTTCAAAAAATCAAAATTATTTGATATCAGAAGGACATTCTTCATATTCAGAATGCAATTCGATATGTCTGATGTGCTCTAATGTCCCACAATAAATATTGTCCAAACGTTCATACCCCACCCCTTAAAGGTCCTTTAATAAAAGGTCTTTAAAAGGGCTTTAATAAAAGTGCTACATTGATTAACGATACCAACATTTTAAATGAGAAACGGGTTGGTTTTTGAAGCTCACCCACTCTTGCCGATGATTTTACATACATTCTGATAGCAGTACATTTCTTCAGTATCACTGCAAATATAAAATTACTCAATGTTGAGTTAAAAGGGAACTACCCAGCAAACACAAAACGTTTTAAACATGTTATATTTCGGGTTTGTGGTTTGCTAAAAACGTTTTAATAACAATACATGTTGGGTTATATAAAGGTCAAGGAAACATTTTAAAATGTTTTCAACATGTTATTGTAAAATATTTTTTGCAAACATTTTTTGCTAAATAGTTTGTCAACACTTAAATAACACTATGTTAGCATATTTGCAGTAGGTTATCATCAAATGTTTTTGAATGTTATACAAACGTTTTTACTCTTTAAATACCCTTTATATAACCCGACATTTAAACGTTTTATGGCAACCCTTTCTGACTTTTTGCGAATAATGTCGAAAACGTTTTGTGCTTGCTGGGTTCTCAATGTTGAGTTAAAAGGGAACTAAGCACCAGTGAGAAATCGTTCTCAAATTGAGTAAAAATTTAATATCAATTTCCATCAAACTTATTATGTCGCTCTGTTTCATTACTCAACATTGAGTAATTTTTACTATTTTTTATTTAGATTGTAACGCGAAAACCAAAGGAAAACGTGTTGATTAGCAGCTAATAATGACATAATGGTAGAGAGAACAATGCCTTTATAACTGCGTCATATTTATTGCTTTTAATTACGTGTGTTCAAAGTTATGAAAACTCAAAGTAGTACGGACTCTCTTTTTTGATGTGTTTACTTTAGAGGGGTATACAGGTTGTATCAAAATGATCGGTACCAATCAATTGAATACATGAATCCAAAACCCACCCAAGTCCATGGGAAGTGATTCTGAGAAAAAAACCTGTGTATCCTTTTAATTCCTTCAGTTAGATTTACCTGGTCAATATGGTAAGTTGTACGTGCAAATGGGTGGGTTAAACTGTATTAGGTATGACGATTAGCATTTCAGGGACTTCGTGGGGTTCATTTTAAATTCTGGACTTGGGTGGTTTTTTGAATCATATACTAAGACAATAATGTTGGAATGAGATTACCACTAGTAAGATAATACAAAATAAAGCACACAGTTATGTATAATGTTGATAGCATTCTGCCATGTAATATAAACCACACACTTTCCTTGATTAAACCCATTTTTTTTCAAAAGTCACTCTCCAGCAATGAATGTGTTACAAGTGGACTTTTATACATACTGGATTTCAATCAATGTGTTACAAGACTCAAATCATGATCTTGGGTTGATTCTTTCATACATGCTATTTTTCACATGCTCAATAGACACAGAGGATGAATTTGAGTTGTTCTTTCATACATATGGCAGGCCTATGTATAGCAACACTTTCCCATGCTTAACTCAATTTGGCCAAAGTATGGACTTGGGTGGCTTTTGTATTCATGTTTTTCCCCAATTCAACATTGAATCCTATTAGACTGGCTCTATTTTGGAAATATGTGTACTTATTTAAGCATCAAGCGGCAAGTTCGCGTAAAAGCTAGCAAACAAATTATTTTGGTTAATTATTTAACATATGGGAAGGTTTGGCTACAAAACGATTCTCTTATAAACGCATCTATGCACAGTTTCCACCTCGATATACCTGAGGACACAATTTCGTCCAAGAGCTTTCAAGCAAGCAGTCTCTACACAGTCTTTGTTTACACTACATGGTTGAGTGCATAGCATTATAAGAGCTGTGTGAACTTCTAGCTGGTGACTAGTGGAAAATAGGCATCTGTGATTAGTTTTGTCAAAACCTCAAGTGTTCCTTCATCCAATCAGAATGTTTGTATATCGAACGAAAGCTAACACTTCCCCCTAAAAACACCTTGTTTCATTACGTCAACAAATAACGCAATTTAATGTTTATAGCAAGGCGAATGTGGTAAATCTGTTGAAAACGACCTTTTCAAGCACAATTTTTAACCAAAATATAGGTTTTAAAAGTCAAAATCCCACGTGATCCTTACAATATTTTTCAGATTTTATGTCATTAAATGAAAGATCGCACTTATATTGTCCATATACCAGCTTCATTCAATGAGCAATGACCAATTCTCTTTAAATTGCAAATCTTGTCATACGGTTGTAGATTTAATGAACAATGACTTTGCTTTTATGATTACACAAAAGTAACATATTTACCCGTAGGACATATAGTTACTAAGTTATGAGGTTCAACAAGTCCAATGTCAATGTTCATGTTATACGGGTGAACAATTTAAGTTGCTCCAATTTTCGTAAAATGGATGCAAACTGTTCCTCAAGTTCAAGAGATTCAGGAAAAGATTAGATCTGCGATGTCAAGTGCAGTGAATTGTCTCTATACAGTCTTTGTTTACACTACACGGTTGAGTGCATAGCATTATAAGTACGTCTGGGTCTGTGTTACAGAAGATAGATGATAAATGAATACAAATTCCATTGAATCCTATGGAATCCTACATTTCGTTTGACTCTTTGCTGAGTAACATGCTAACTAAATATCGGAGATAGTGCAAACTATTCTTTTTCTGAAACCTTTAAGATAGCCAATAAGCTTTGCCTCAATTTTTACGAAAATTTGAGCAACTTTGCCTTTTGACCCATACACAACAGCTAAATCTACCTGTGACGTTCTGTGCCCCATAACTTAAACGATAGGCCGTATACGCACAAACCTTACATTTCTGAGATCGGTGGGGCCAGACGCATAATTTGACATGTTTGAAAGAATTAAGTTTGCCCCTATACGATCTTATAGGGTCATTGGGGGTATTTATTGGATATTATTGCATTTTCATTGCATTTTAATGTGCCCATCACTGGAAACTGATGAGTACCAATTATTTTGATACAGCCTGTATTGGTTATTTATTGTACTTCTTGTACATATAGGAAATCAGCACAAATGTCGCACACATATCGACCGATCTGTAACAATATATAGAGGTCGCATCGATAGCTCTTGATCGATGAAAACTACAGATGACCAGACAGACTATGTTATGGTAGCCTATTTAGCAGAGCCATGTCGGCTTCACTGACCGTGGGTCGATGCAAGCAGGATCAATAGTAACAGAAGAAGGCATTATTAAGTATTTTATCTAACATCATTATTATGGTTGTTACAGTGCAGAATGTTGAGGGCAATCGACCTTTTCATAATATTATTATTTATAAAAATAAGGAATAGAAACACCATTCGGATTCATTCGGATTATGATCGATCCCGATCCTTTTCATAACAATCCTATTCATTATGTTCGGATCCAGTCCGAACAAGTTGTAAACAATAGGAGACGGGGATAAAAATCGGTGGCGTGCTGAAACAGGGAACTTAAAAGGGCATTTCGTGATCCATAGCCTCATCGCCCCACTTTTCTCAAAAAAAGTTGAGATTTTTATATCACTGGAAACCTATGGCTACATAATGTTTATATACACAAAATTTCTTGCAAATTATTTCGTTTAGCAAAGATATCGTGAAATTTTAATTTCGTTCTGGTGCACCAGAACGAAATTACAACACATTGTCTATGGAGCAGTGTAATACACATAATCATTCATAACTCGCAAACGCAAAATCGGAAACAACTTAAATTTTGGGAATAAGCTTTTTTCGTGGATATCTACTGAAAAATGTCATAAAAAGAGGATGCTAGGATCAAGAAATACTCCTTTAACAATATCGGGAATTGCCTGTCACGCATGATCGCACACAGTGACGTGGGCCACAGTGCCCCATCATACTTCCATGCCGCTTGCCGCTACGGCCAGCGGCAAGACGTATTAACCAATGACAAGCTTCGATTGTCCGTTTGTCTGCAATGCGCGTGCGTCACGCCGCTCAGCGACAAAAGTATGAAACAAGCATTGGTCGGACCTCATCTCTAACATAATAACTGACAAAGGTCAATATCCTTCCCGACATGCTTTGTAGCCAAGTCCGTAGAAGATTATTATTCTTGTGATCCACACACTATGTACACATATACATTTGGCCACATTTTATTGTACGATAAATACGAATTTATTAAACATGGTAACAAATATTCTCTAGCAAATCGGTTATACGATCGAACTGGTAGGCATATTATGAATTCGGGATATTAAATATATTCCTGACCAGCCAGATCTGCGCATGGTCAAAGACGATTCCTTACTAGCCACATACCGTCCGCTGGAATTAGTTAGAACATGAACCATTCGTTATAATGAACAAAATGGCTGTTGGTCGGACCTCATCTTTCTATAATTTAATTAGACTATGGATTGTTTAAATGGAATCTTTAATTATATTTAAGTATGCAATATTGCTTAAAACTACACTAAAATTATAGTTCTGTATGTGAAATAGTTAATTTCCCGATATCTCGATTTAGTGAACGATGACGTGACTTTAGACGCATCACATGCTGGTCTGAAAATGCACTTTAAATACCCAAAAATTCAACAACAACAACAAAAAACCATCAAACACTTTTTTTTACAGTGATACAAAAATAAAGAAAATGATTTTTTTCCTATAAATATGCCAAATGACACTTGAAAGTTAATATTCGTGGCAGTCACAGCTTTCAATATTCCCATTTAGCCCTCCACAGCAATATTTTACCATGAATCACAAAAAATCATCAAAAAGGTTAGTTTGGTTCAGAAATGGTATTCATGGTCATTTATAGTGATTACCTGCATTTGGCGGCCATTTCGGACGACATCTTGCAACCCCGCCCCCTTGCGGCCAGATAATATTCTTGGGCACATCCTGATCATCCTGAAACCTGCTGGTTTTGTTTGGTTCTGGCGGTGCAAATGAGGTGTTTCTAGCTCCCCTAGTACCATGTATGGATAAGCCAATACAATGGAGAACTGCAAGAGGCTTACCCGAACTGTTGCAGCAAAAGTATATCGGAGTTAATTTGATGAATTTGATCTTTGTAAGCGTATTGTATAGAATACTGTGTACATAATACATTTGCATATCCCTTTGATATTGTGTCAAATAATTCTGGTGGACAGAGGGAAAAGCAAAAAAGGGAGGCAAGCCATTTTGGCAGGTTAACTATGGATTAACTAATTGTTTGGTTTGATTTGATTTATTTCAGCATATCAGCATATCAACAGAAAAACAATATAAGTACACATATAAATGTTCCATTTGAATTGCATTTAAAATTTGAATGATATATAATATGTAAAATACAAAAACATATATAAAAGGCAGATACTAAAAAATGTATGTTAAGGATAGCACTTAAAGCTATCTGAACAGAAGAAACAGCCATTTGCGGTGGATGGTCACATATTATCAGTTTTCTCAGTTGCTTTAGCAATTTCGTATCATTGTTGTACTAATAACGGGTAAATTCTGAGTAACATAATGCAAAATACAAAGTTAATGTACACGAAATGCATTACAAGCTATTGTGAAGTTTTTATCCCTTAAGACAAGCTACCGATCACAGTTATTATGACCCAAAACTTTTACAGCTGCGCAGCTTCATTTATGCGTGGAGGATTCTTTATATAAATGTTAAAGATACAAAAAGTCCCCCCAGTGTATTATGAAACACATCCTCTATAGTCCTTGTTACTTCCGTGCATGTCTATATAGAGGCAAGATCAGGCGGGTCCTGAAACAGTAAAAGACAAAACAAGTAGAGAAACAAGTTATTACTAGGCATATCACCTCAAAAATAAGCGCAGCAGAAATGTTTCTACATTATTCAGCTTTATTAAAGCATCAAAAATCAAAAAACAGAATTGAAATCGTTCAATGCATTGTCGATGTCATGTAGTGTCAATTTAAAGATGCTCGTAGATGGAATAAAATCCTGCCACAAATGGCTGTAATGACAAAATTGCCACATTTCGTGATTTTGAAGGTTTATTTGGACGCTTGCTTGAAAAAGCAGCGTTAATTTAAATATCACATGTTAAATGCCTATCTTTCCTGACTTCGTTAAAGAAAAAAAAAAGAAAAAATCTATCATTGAATAATAATAATAAATTAACCAAATATACTATTTTAGCAATTTCGGCCAATCTGCAGACAAATTAAACCTGAAAAAAGTTCAGCTAATTAATATGCAAAATTGATGCCAATAGAAAACCGTACATGATATAAATGTGCGGTTTTTTTCACACATATGTATACAAAGTTATTTCAATTGATAACAAAAAATACACAAAAAGGAATTAATTATGCAAATTAGGTAATACAGCTAATTATGTATTGATAATATTATTCTGCAAATTAGGCATGAGTAATTTTGGTGTTTTTTTTTTTTTATTCAATGAACGTCTATTCATTCATCATAAATTTGTCAAGTATGAACCTGTTATGAGGTTGCAAAAATAAACTGCAGCCAATTACTTGACATTTTGACGGTGTCTGGAATAGAATTTTCATTTTTACTGTAAACATGGTATGTGTCACCATTACTCAAAGCCAAACCCGGAAAGTAAAAATAAAAATTCAGTTGAAATGAGACTTGAATTTTGTTATCTGGATTAACATGGGAGGACAATCGGTAAAAGGAACCGCCATTACACTGTACCGCGTATACAAAAATAGCGTGGCCTTGGGCACACACAATGGCTTACAGCAATTGTGGTTTGAAAAACTACTCCCTACGAAATATCTTTGATAATGTTATGTTTCAAAGAGTTTTCCTCTAGTGCTTCATTCGTTGTCGACTGAAATAATTTACATGCAAAGAAAGATTAGTATTTCAGCTAAATGGTGGTTGGTCAGACTATTTCAATAGGCCTATATTTACTGATTAATGATTTACTGATTTTTGAGCGATCTTCAAAAATCCAAAAAACAGGCAGTAACTCTTAACCAAAGCAATATTTAATTTTGTCGGACTCGATGGTAGCCCAGGCTTCACATACCATATATTAAAAATTCAAACAATTCATTTTTCGACATGGATGTTTTCTAAAATTGACCAACTTTGAAGCGCTCGCTTTTCAATTCACGTTTATGCTTGCATGCACAGTGTGGCAGAATTAGTGTGCAGCCACTGTGACAAGTCAAAACTCTTAATTTTATCAACAAGTATCAAAAGTCAGATACGTAAAAGTATGGAATACCGTAAAAAAGGGAGTAATTTTGGCAGGTTTTGGCAGGATATTTTTTAAGTTCAACTCTATAACAATCTTCCAAGTAAACCTGAATTTAGTTTTTCCAAAGAAAATCAATTGTCACCTTTGGACAGAGCTTTCTCCATTGCTGCTGCTTAATCGTGGAATAGGGTTTCCAACACACTCAGAAATCAGTGCTCCAAACATAAAGAGTTTCAACACCCAGTACAAACATCAAGTTTATCCACGGTCATTTTGGTTTGTTACATAATACTTTGCATGATAATTTCACCTTTTAATTTAGTATTCTGGCTTGTTTATATAATTTTTTTTTTTTTTTTTTTTTTGGCGTTGCGTAACTGTTTTGGAAAAGGCGCTTTATGTTGTTGTTTGTATGTTTTATATATTTCCGATACATGTATGTAACGTTGAACTTTTATTTCCCGATTCATGGCTTTAATTTGTGGCACAATCTGATCCAATCAGACCAAAGTCGCGAATGCTGAATCGTATACCTCACAATTTGGTCTTGTATTTTATTCAAACAAACGGTAATTGCAACTCTTTTGTCTCCGTAGCCTGGAAAGGGATATTACTTTGTGTCGCTGAACACTTCACTATTGCAAGAAAACTCAACATTATAAAATACATACTCCGGGGTGCACACATTGGACTTACAATTGGAACAACGAACACCAGCGTCCTCATTATGCCCACAATCATGTATGCCCCATCCGTTATGACCGCAGTCCTCCAGGTTACTTTCTGATCCACTGCAGCCAACTTCATCCAGCCATATCTGTCCAGATCCTTGCCCAAAGACCGCGCCACCTAATGCTTGAGCAGCAGTAAAGGGAAGTCCAAGTTGACGGCACACAACCATTGCATCATTCGAATTCCACGAGTCATCGCACACTGTACCCCAGATATTGGTATGAAATACTTCAACTCTGCCTTCGGTGCTATTACTTCCTCCGACAAGTCGAATTCGAATTGCTACAAAATTAAGGTAAAAGGCTGATCTTATAATATGTTTGCTAAATCATAGATCGCAATGGAAACTGGTTTCAATTATATGCTCAAGATTCTCCATACGAAAACTGCAACAAACTACAAAATGTATTCGTTTTGTAAATAAGGGATTTGAAGGCGGCCTCAATTTGTTTTTCGCGATTATATAATCATTATAAGCCAAGTCTTTCACCACAAATTCGGACATTATTAAGATAATTGGGATCCCGAGGCAATTTATAGACTTACTAAAATTGTGACATCTATTTGTTTTTGCCTGAAGCATTATATTTGACTTACCTTTATAGATATGTAATCCTCCTGCTTTAGTAAATATTGACGGTCCTTCTGTAGTTACTGCATTCGGATTGTATCTATTCACCTTAGCGAGCCTAGTTGAACTCCAGTCGGACCAGTAGATATCATTGTTATAAATACCAATATCGAAAGGATGAATATCAACACTGGTGACAGTAGCAATGACGCTCCTGGAGTGTCCATTTAGGTCAGCAACCTCCACGCGATTCATACCCGCATCACACCAGTACATCAAATTCCCTGCGAGCAACATAATTATATTTCTACAGGATAACAATAAATCACTACCCAAATTCCCTCCTCCCCTTTTTTTTCCTCTCAGATTTATTTACAATAAATAATAGATTTTTACATATTCATAGATTGTATTGTCTTTAAAAATTCTTAATGATGAAATTATCATCTTGCATTTTTGAGTTCTACATGTTCTCTGTTGACAAGGGGCAGTCTTCATTGAACAGCTCTTCCTCAGAGCGAACAAACCTTTAATTTAGCAGATAGGCGAGGTCTGCTTGTTTTCTGTTGACAAGGGGCAGTCTTCAGTGAACGGCTCTTTTCAGAGCCACCAAAACTTACAAAATCTGTAGTTTCTGTTGACAAGGGGCAGTCTTCAGCAAACGGCTCTTTTCAGAGTCATCAGTAGACAAGGGGCGGTCTACATGTCTCATTCTTAGGTACTTTGTCCTGAAGAAGTCAGAGCTACTCCTGACGAAAGCTTGACAGTTCTAAACTTGTCCGACGGCGAACCCGCTAAAACCTACTAATTGATAAGATCCAATATTCAACAAATTCGTGATAACAAAGAACTGCCAACCTTAGATCGGGCCTTAGATTAGGTAACCTTTACTTTAGCTCAACAGTAACCTTGTACTGCATATGGAAAGGTTTGGCTACAAAATTCAGGCTGAATGTCCCAACCCCATATTTCAAGACAAATTGACGCTAATGCCGTTGGGCAAACAAAAGTTCAATGGAGTAAGTCGATCGACCTGAAGTCAATTGACCTGAGGTACAACTGGTACACTCGTCATCTCTGGAACACGGAAAGAATAACTTTTAGAACTATAAAAATGCTAAACAATTAAAGAAAAACCGTAGCGTACTATGACAATTTATACCTGGGAAGTCAATTGCCAAGCCATTAGGATGATGTAGACCTGAGTTTATAAGAGTTGTTCTCGCACTTCCGTCCATGTTTGCTCGTTCAATCTTGGGACTTGTTCCCCAGTCAGTCCAAAAGAAGCGGCTGTTGACAGAAAATAATATGGATATACTATTATAATATATTATATATAGCTATTGCCTCGCACATTGCACAGAAAGAAAATGTAGATTTTCTGATCAAAGAGTTAACCCTTCGACGGATTGAAGGAGAGAGTGAAATTATAGTTAAAAGATCAAGGTATGAAGGAGACAAAATGATGAAGAAAAGAAAGGAGAAAAGATGAGCGGAAGAAACAGGGCGCTGTAGTAGAGGAAGAAAGGAGAAGGATGTTATGGAATATGTTTTATCGACAACAATTTTCAATGTATTGCCTCGAGTCAATTCTGACGTCATTCAATTTCGTTATAATAAACAAAAATCTGGTTATGAATATTATACAACGTATTTACCTTTGTTGTACGTCTACCACGATTGCCCTCGGCTCATCCAAGTTTTGATCTATGATCACTTGACGTACAGTACCGTCCATATTAACTTTCTCAATTTTATTGCTTCCAGTATCTGTCCAGAATATCCGTCTATTTACAGTGTCTAACGCAAGTCCGTCTGGAGCTAATGGAAACATTGATACGTATACACTGTTAAAATTGTGCGGTTTCTTTTACAGTTTGTGATTTTTGGTTAAATATATTTAACAACAATGGGTCCGTTTTTTAACGGAAATTTTACACGGATTGCTTTTTCAATATGCCTAAAAAATGTCAGTCACAATTAGTTGTAATTAAAAGGTCGTATTAATATGTAGTTAATGTAGTATATTAAAAAATGTGTAAAAACTCAGCCGAATCTTGCTAGTAAGAAAGAACAAAACACATCAACTGTCCGTGTTCAAATTTATTTTCAATTTCATTCAGACAAAATTTCATTTGTCAAAATGTAAAACTATTTTCATACAATACAATACCAATAACAAACCTGATAAGCCTGAAAGTACAACTTGTTGGTTTGTTCCATCAAGAGATGCACTGCTTATTGTACTAGTAGTTACATCTGTCCAATAAACTTCTTGTTCTACTGGATCATAGTCAACAGCTACTGGACGTTGAACGCTTTGTAGAGGAATTTCAGCCAATTGCAGTGTGCTCATCGGCCCTGAAAAGATCTTCGCTGAGTCAAGGTCGGCTACGATAATGATATCAGCTGAAATGTTATGTTGAGAACAATTTTGTAAAATACAACGTTTTTTCAAGTAGCGCCTACTTAGTTTATCCGTTGAGCAAGTGTGTATGAATGTAGAAAGTTTTGTTAAAGACCATTTTTAAGTAAAAAAACGTCGGTCTAATGTTTTTCATGTGAAGTGATAATGATCTAATGTATCTTGGTGTAGATTATTCATCCAGTAGTTCAAAACATTATTTTGTAAATTAAATCAAATACTGGAACTAAAATTTGCAACTCACTTTGCTACGTTGCGTCCGAAAGCATCGGACTTCGTCAGGCATCTGATTGAAGATGTTGTGATGACGTCAGATGTTGTGACGTCAGACGGTGAGACATTCCCCATACCATCTTATCAATACACAGGACTTTGTAAAGTGGACGATAACGAGATCATTACTTCTTATGATGTGAGCGCCCTTTTCACCTCCATCCCCCGGACGACGCCATCAAGGTTGTGAAGGATTTCTTATCGCAAGATACCACTTTGAGTGAACACACAGATTTAACCGTTGAACAAATTGCTGAACTTGTCACCATCTGCCTTAAAACAACTTATTTCTCGTACGACAATAAGTATTTCATCCAACAATATGGGTGCGCGATGGGCTCAGCCGTTTCCCCAATTGTGGTTAATCTCTACATGGAGAAATTTGAACAACACGTGCTGAGTAATTACCCCGGTAAACCGCCCAAATTGTGGCTTCGTTTTGTGGACGACACATTCATTATCATAGACAAAAGCGAGTCGGAGTCCTTCTTTAATTTCATTAATCAAGTTGACCCGAACATCAAATTCACTCAGGAGGAATGTGTGGACAATAAGTTAGCTTTTCTGGACTGATTGGTTCATTTGAACAGTGACGGTACCCTCAACTCAACAGTTTATAGGAAACCCACGCATACCGATCACTATTTACAATTTGACTCACACCATTCCCTGATCCACAAATTAGGCGTGATCAGAACCCTCCAATACCGTGCGGACACTGTGATAAGCAATTCTGAGGACATTCCGGAGGAAAAAGATCACCTACAGAAAGCCCTTGGAAATTGTGGATACCCCGGTTGGGCGTTTACCAAAGCAAACAAAACCAAAGACTCCGCTAAATCTACCACAGGAGAGGCAAACTACGACAATCGCACACAGGTAACCATTCCATACATCGCTGGATTATCTGAAAGGCTTAAGAACTCTTTCAAGTCCTTCGGCATCACTTCGTGCTTCAAACCTATTAACATCACAACATCTTCAATCAGATGCCTGACGAAGTCCGATGCTTTCGGACGCAACGTAGCAAATGAGTTGCAAATTTTAGTTCCAGTATTTGATTTAATTTACAAAATAATGATCTAATTGGTTTAGGGGTGCTAATAAATTCTGGACAATACATCGGAACTTTTTGCAATCCCGGTACCTTGTGCCAACTGTCATCTCTCTTTGCTTTGTAATTTTGTCCAAACCAAGTTATCAATGCTTAAATCGCTAAATAATTACTTACTTTGATTATTAAGTTGACAGTTAGATCCTCCATAACCTGCCGGACATGTACATGTGTATGAGGCACCCCAGTTGGTACAAACCCCTCCGTTAAGACACGGTGCACTGCCACATGGGTTGCTTACTGAAATGTCAAGAATTTGACAGCATAGTAGTCATACAATCCATAACTTATCATTGGTATCAATATGTTCTGACGTGTGCGATTATGATTAAAATCAAAAACATTCTCGTTATTGTTTGGAGAGGGGGATTTTCCATTTACGCTATTGCTCTTAACTGCCTCTGACGTGTTCCAAGTATTGAATTTGAATATCGGTTATTCAGACCATTATGCGCCAGTTTCAATAATACATTTATCATATCAATACGGAAGACAAGGCAGCTCAATATACTCAGGAAAGAAAACTTAGTTTTAGATGCAGAGAGAAACCAGGTAACCCTGGAAGAGCGAGTATAGACTGGATTGGACCTCAGTTGTGCAAAACGATAACAGAACCGACGGCTAACCCGGTCCTCCATACGTGTACGAATTATTTTGAGCGTATTGACCAATTATTTTACTTGATTATTTAGACTGTTACGTAGAGTCCATTATTATTGTATATACTGTCGGAACACATTCATTTAGACATGGCATTGACGCATATTGTTTCTTTAATCACAACTTATGAACTGACATAATTATAAAAATAAAAAGCATTGTAACCTAATTTATCATAAAAATGGTGTCAAGCATTTTTACGAGTTATACTCGTTCTGATTAATAGCACTAAAGAGCCTAAATTATTTGTGTAATTTAGGTGTCGACATACCTTGACAGTTAGTTCCTGAGTACCCTGCTTGGCAAGTACATGTATACGATGAGCCCAGATCGTTACATAACCCTCCATTTAGACATGGTGTACTGGCGCACGGGGTGCTTCCTGAAAAAGGGGTGCTTCCGGGTTAAATAAAATTTCAATTACTTAGAGATTAGTTCTTATTCAAATTGTGTCCATTAATCATGAAACTCTGGCTGGTGACCATGTCGCAAGTCTAGTATATCGTAAAAATCACGTGCTCGTCTTTTTTCAGTATAATGAGGCATTCAATTGACCACCAGATGTAGCCAAGGGGTGACAGAGGGGGCAGACCGCCCCTGGGACAAAATATTTTCGAACAAATCACGATGGAAGAAATGTAAATTAACTTGAAATTGTTGTCTTGAAATTCTGCTACACCTCCAAATTCTCGAAAACCGGGCTTTTGTCCCCTTGGATGAGCTATTGCGCGGGTGGATATGCAAATTCTTTCCGGTGAAACAAAATATTGTATCCACATGTACTGTTTTCAATAATTATTATGTAAGAATCAGTCACTGAAATAGGGGAGTCTCGTTTAGTTACATGTTATCCACAGCTATCAATGTTTGTTTGTTTTATTTCTGCTTTAACCTGGGACACTCAATCAGTTGAAAACACAATTAATCATCTGTTCTTCCTTCTCACCCTTATAAATATGTAATCCCCCAGCCTGAGAGAAAACTGATGGTCCTTCAACTGTTACTTCTACAGGATTGTACCTATTCATCTTAACTAATCGAGATAAAGCCCAGTCAGACCAGTAGATGTCATTGTTATAAATTCCGATATCGAATGGATGAATGTCAACATTGCTGATAGTAGCAATGGTTCTCCTGGATTGACCGTTGAGGTCAGCAACTTCGATTCGATCGCGTCCTGCATCACACCAGTACATCAAATTCCCTATGAAAAAAGGCAATATCCGATTAGTACCTGTTATGTTCTTGGTGAACTACTAGTTCCCACAGTGCCCTCAGTATAGAGACCAGAAATCGGGTACTCAACTGCTATGTCATCCCTGTATTAATGTATGGAAGTGAAGCATGGTCAATAACAACAGACATTAAAAGAAGATTGGAGAGCTGCGAGATGTGGTTCCTTAGAAGAATGATGAAGATCCCGTGGACTAATATAGTGTCTAATGACGATGTCCTAAGTAGAGCAAATGTGAACAGGAAGCTGTTACGTGAAATCAGAGTTAAGCAGCTCAAATTCCTTGGTCATATCCTCAGAAAGGATGGTTTCGAGAACCTAGTATTGACAGGAAGAATAGAAGGAACAAGGAGCAGAGGCAGGAAGAGAGTGATGTGGTTATCAAATCTGAAAGACTGGCTAAAAGAAAGGGGAGCTGAACATAAAGCGGCAGAGCTTCTGGAGATGGCTTATAACAGAGAATTGTGGCATGACATGATCGCCAACGTCTTAGGATATGGCACCTAGAGAGAGAGAGAGAACTACTAGTGGTATTATATCCTACTCACAATTGATGTCTTGGTAGGCATTGCAAATCGGAATCGGAATATGAGGAGGGGAAACAGAAGCAGGAGTAGGACTGCTACTGGAGGTACATCACATCATGATGTAAAGCACGATTAGGTGAAAAGACTTCAATTTGATCGTTTTGTGATCGTTTTGTGATCGTTTTGTGATGCCAACATGTAAACTTCGATAGAGAGCTGGTTAATGTTAATGGGGTTCAAAGGGTATGATTCAACTGCTATATTACCCCCATGTCTTTGCGTCATTTACACAGAAAACCAAAAGCATTTTTATACTAAATTGTTGGCTCCTGTATGATCTTCGATTGCTTTTTAACCTGAAAAGTTATTTTCCATCATTTTGCAGTATTTAAATATCTTATGACGATATAATAAGATACCTGGGAAGTCAATTGCCAAGCCATTAGGAAACTGTAAACTTGAGTTTATAAGAGTTGCTCTCACACTTCCATCCATGTTTGCTCGTTCAATTCGAGGAATACTTCCCCAGTCAGTCCAAAATAGGCGACTGAAATAGGGAATAAGATGAAAATAGTTATAATCAAGAATAATAATATTTGTGAGGAATGTTCCGTTTAGTGTTTTAGGATAGCCAGAGATATATGTTCTAGATATTTACCTTTTTAGTACGTCTACCAGGATTGCCCTCGGCTCATCCAAGTTTTGATCTATGATCACTTGACGTACAGTACCGTCCAAGTTAGCTTTCTCAATTTTATTGCTACCAGTATCTGTCCAGAATACGTGCCTGTTAGCAGTATCTAAAGCAAGACCATCTGGAACTAAATAAAGGCAATGAGAAAGTATGAATGTTACTTTAATTTAAATCGATGAACCGAAAGAAAATCAAGACTCTGCCAGTTATTCGATTACCTGTCGAAATAAAATACCACCACCATGACCACCACCCGGGTTCTTAGTTGATACTCGGGTAATCTCATTATTAGTCATGACTGCCAGCGGAAAATTATAATGAGGAATGATTTAAATCATTGTTTCTTGGGCTTGCATCGCATATATTATTTGTGTCTCACATTGTCTGTTGCAGATAGCGGGCCTGATTTGGTAAAATGATCTATGTAACTGGAAAATCGCTGTTTCGAGAAGAAGAGCTTTAAAGTTCGAACACTTGACGTTTTTCTTTTTTCATCAAATGAATTATTAAACAGGTAAAGCATCTTAGAAAAAAACTTTCGTTCAATAACTTTGAATAACAAACATTTTTAGGAAGATTATTGTAGATTATTTTACATTGATTTACTTCGTAACAAAATTAAACACAACATGACTCGTTAACTATGGTAAAACGATCTTGAGATAAAAAGTTGTTTTGAAAATATAACACCAAAAACAAACCTGACACGCCTGAAAGTACAACTTGTTGGTTTGTACCATCTACAGATGCTCTGTTTATTGTATTCATTGTTACATCTGTCCAGTACACCAGTTGATCTACAGGATCAAAGTCAACGGCTACAGGACGTTGTACGTTTTGTAGAGGAATTTCAACCAGTTGCAGTGTACTCATTGGCCCTGTAAAAATCTTTGCTGAGGCAAGGTCAGTTACGAAAATCATAGCAGCTGAAAGTTTAAAAACAAATTAAAAAGATTTTTACAAGTTCTCCCGTTGGGTGTGTAATATGTGTTTAAAATTGACTTGCATAGTAATGATGTCATCGGTATATTTAAAGCATCTTAATAAAGATGTCTTCAATATAATAATTACCTGAAAATGGGAAGGGTAAAATTAATACGATATGGATCTTCCATAACCAGTACCCGAAGGGCTCAAATAGCATACTCGTATTTTGTACAGGTTTGAAAACGCCTAGGTGTAACCACCAGTCCATATCCCGCTATATCTGAATTTGCAATGCACATTTTTGGCACTACAGAATATATAAATGAGTAAGTTAGTGTCCTTACATTAAGATTACGCAGGTTTCGTCAAGTTAAAAATGCCAATGACGTTAGAGACATCCCGATACCCATTTCATACTTAATCAAGCGCGAGGAAGCGACATCGTCGAGCACGGAAACTGCCATAGTAAAGACTTGTGATTTGGGTTCAATTTAGAAGAGCCCCGCAGGGCTGAGTTTTGGTCACAGTTCTAAATGAGGAAATTAGTAAGTGAAACAAAACATTAAATTATCAATCCTATATGTGGGTCTGACGATGGATTTTATTTTAGGACTTTATGGCCACACCTCTTCAGTTACTTACCGATGGCGGTGTCACAGTCATCACCACGCCATCCTGGATTACAAACGCAGGTGTATTGATTGGTGCCAGCCTGACATTGCCCGTTGACACATGGGTTGCTTGCACACTGATTTATTGCTGCACGAATCAAATAGAAAGTTTAAGCCAAGCGTATTAATTTTCATAAATTAAAACATAATGCAAAACGTTATAACAAAACTCAACATCATAATACTTACCAGTTTCGCATATGCTGCCTGTCCATCCACCGAGACAAATACAGAGATAGTCGTTAATCTCATCTATGCAAATTCCACCGTTAAGACAAGGGAAGCTTGCACATTCATTTATGTCTGAAAAAAATGTTTTCAAATCGTATAGAATGAGCATTAAATAATTTATTGCAAAGCCTTAATGTAACTTGAGCACTTTTCTGCATTCTTTCTTGATAATTTCGACCCTCTTTAACAAAGGAGGCTAGTAGCAACTACCTCTTTTCCATTTGGCAAGCAAAGGTTTTGAAATATAATATAACTTATGCTAATTAGAAGCAGTACTGACACTTGTATATTCAGCAACAACAAAATCCGTTGAAATTACGCATTTTTAGCCGAAAATAAAATGTTGGTCTATATTTGTGTATAACCAAAGTCCCTGATGATACACTACATCAGAGTCAAACAACATGCAGATATTGACAACAAAATGGCCCTAATAGTATAATGCAACTTCAATTACTTACTCTCGTCACAATTTATTGCCGCATAACCTTCATCACATAGACATGTGTATTCACCTATTCCATCTACACATGTCGCTCCATTGTGACACGGTGCTGAAGAACACTCATCAATTTCTTGTGAAGCAAACAGAAAATAAAATAAAGATTGGTTCAGGAGAGGGGTCAGGGAAGCGATCCAAATAAGGAGAACTGGCAAAAACAGAAACAAGGGGAGTCATGATCTTCCAGCTGTTTACAACAAGATTTTGCCACTTGACCAAAACCAATCAATATCTGGTAGTCAAGTACCAAGTCCAGTAAAATAATCTCTTCAGTGGCTACAGTAGACCTGTAGATGCAGGTCACAAGCGTACTGCATACACGCTTAGTACGCCATAGCTACGTTCTGCTATTACTTGAAATAATATAGTTTTGCTCATGCCATGCACATTAACTGACATGATAATAAATTGTAAGGCATATGCAAATCTCATTATTATGAATTAGAGAAGGATATTCCGGTCATAAAATGAAGTGAAAGATTTAGAGCTAGACTTACCTAGCTCACAGTTTGTACCATTGTAACCCGCAACACACTGGCAAAGGTATACATTTATTCCATCCTCACAGGTGCCTCCGTTAAGACAAGGGTGAGAGACGCACTCGTTAGTGTCTGCAATTGGTTTTCGTATAATATAGAATAATATAACAAAAGAACTTATCTTTTTCCGTAGGTGATTTAAAATACGATAAACAAATTATGTGTTTTATGTGTTATATGTTAGGAATAGTAAGCACACCTTCTTTAAAATAGGTATACAGTTTTACTTTAACCATAATTTCCATATTATGTATTCTCTGTATTACCATTGATCCATACTTCGGCCTTTGACATCAATAAATTCGAGACATTACATACAAAGGAAAATTAAAACTGATTTAGTCGGTGTGCATGATACCTAATTATAAAACATTTCAAATAAAACCCCTTCCAGACAACCCTTTTAAACTTAGCATCTCATGATGCAGTCATGTATACAGTAGAATTCACCACGACCTTTGCGGGACTTAAACCCCATTAAAAGCTATTAAACCAAGATAACACTCATTGAAAACAACTCAACTGATTAAATCAGATCTTCTCTGGTTGTGCACACGTGACTGTTTTATATGTGCGGTATCGCAATGAGCTGGTATTATAGCTTCAGTTGGGTAACCGATTATAAAGGAAACAATGGTATGTGGACCTTTGTTCACGAAATGAGACAATGGTCTGCTTTTTGTTAACCAGCATTCTTGAAAATGAGCAACATAATGATTGTTGACTTAACACGGTTTGGAAATAATTTCTTCATATTTTTTGGTGTTATCTGTCGTTTACATATCCTTCCTAAAACACCAAAGTACGAATATTTCCAAACATCTAAATTAGCTAAAAATGTAGGACATGTTACAAAACTATATTTTCTAGAATTTTAGAAGAATACTTTTAATATTGGCCGGTTATTTTTCACACAGCGACGTTAACTAGGCAATGTACTATTACCTATAACATACACTAAAACACCAAAGTACGAATATTTCCAAACATCTAAATTAGCTAAAAATTTAGGACATGTTACAAAACTATATTTTCTAGAATTTTAGAAGAATACTTGTAATATTGGCCGGTTATTTTTCACACAGCGACGTTAACTAGGCAAATCCCATACTTCTAACGTACGCTATTTGTAGAGGTCACGCGTCAATGGTAAGAGCACTGTGTATTGTGTATAGGAAAACGGACAGTAACTGCAGTATGTAGCAACTTCACAGTTGACGTACTTTGTTCACATAGTGTTCCTGTAAACCCTTGAAGACACTGACACACAAATGTATTAATTCCATCTTGACATATCGCCCCATTCATACAAGGTCCTGTGGCACATTCGTCAATATCTGTCAAAGTAACACCATGTTCATCAGCTCATCATCATTCTTATATACATTCCAGATGATGTATCATGCCTAAAATACAGGCTGTATCAAAATGATTGGTACCCATCAGTTTTCAGTGATATGAACATCACTGCCCGCCATCAAAATGCAACATAGGATCAACATAACTTGTTGATTAATGTAATTGACAGTCATATAACTATAAATTAGTATGGTAAATTCAAGAAGATCCTACATTACATTGGGGGGGGGAACAGGCATTTTAATACTGCTGGGTACCAATCATTTTGATATAGCCTGTATGAAGTACAGAGAAGACGTCCGACATTTATGTAAAATACATAATGTGCTCATACACTTTGTGAGAATGTGGTTAAGATGGTTACTAGGATACCAGCATCTAAAGACATTGACATATTTATCTCACAATAGATTTTTTAAAAGCTAAGAAAGATGAAAATACATTACCAGTGCGCATTCGTGCCTTTACATATCCCAAACAGGGATAATGTGTTTAGGAAAACTTTGATTGTTTGAATATGTAATGACTATAACGCGTCGACTCAAACACGCACAATAACACATAAGGCTCCAGCTGACATAAGAGCTAACAAAGATGACGTTCTTACTGAGTTCACACACGGTTCCGGTAAAACCCAAAGCACACTGGCAAGTATATCCGTTGATTCCGTTATTACATGTCCCTCCGTTTTCGCAAGGGCTTGAAAGGCATACAGTGCTCTCTGAAAACACACAGACAAGAAAAGAAGTAAGGTAAGTTATTGGGTGGAAGGTCCTTAAGGTTAGATTAATTCTTCATTTTGCATGTGAGTTCTATCATATAAAAAAAAAAAGCGCAGTGATTTATAGTGCGCTACGCACAGGCACAACGCCTAAACGTTGATCCACAAGTCTCAGCACACTTTACAGGTTGTCGCTGACCACTACGGCCCCAAATCATTCCATAAACCATTTAACAACAATTCAGGGACTTTGCTGCTACAAGAGCGCACAACCTGGACATTCCACAAATAACCTTTGCAACCAGGATCAGCTCCCCGAATTTTGTATGGGTTACAACGAGACAATTAGCAGTAAGTTCCTTGTCCAGGGGAATTACAAGCTAGCTCAATTTTTCCACGAGGGCGTACTAGGCACCCCATGGTTCGAACCCGCAAACTCTTGCACCTTAGTCGAACACCTTATCGATTGAGCTAACTTGACTGCTTGACTCCTACAGAGGAAATCATGGTTAATGCCATTCATTACTAGCCCAAGACACGAATGAAAAGCTTCTTGAGTAGCAGGCACTCAGCTGTCAAATAACGGTTCTAAAAGATTTTAAAATATTATCTGAATCGTATAATCCTGATCACTTTCATTTCATTCAAAAAACACGCGAGATTATGTACAGATAAACGCTCGTGGTTTTATTTCTTACCATCTACACATCGTACACCAGCGTCTTCATCATGTTCGCAATCATCAATGCCCCATCCAGCATGATCACAATCCTCCAGGCTATTTTCAGATCCTGTACAGAGCACATTGTCCATCCAAATCTGCCCAGAACCTCGTCCAAAAGCAGCACCTCCAATTGCTTGGGCAGACCCGTATGGAAGTCCAAGTTGACGACATACTACTTTTGCATCATTCGCACTCCACCAGTTATCACAGACGGTACCCCAGAGATTTTCATGGAAAACCTCAACTCTACCTTCGTTGCTGTTAATTCCACCAACAAGGCGAACTGAGAGAAAGCAAAGTCAAAGATAATGTCCTTATATTCGCGCAGCAAATGAATAAATGTTCGTTACTTTTAATTTCCCTTTTGGTAATTTTGCCTGAATGTGATCCCATTATTATAAACTTAAACCTTGACATTTGACCCTAGGCAAAACCTTACATGAAAATGAAACAAAAGAGTGGAGTACAACAATATAAAGTTGACTATGAGCTAACTTTGCTCCTCAACAGTGTTGAAGTGAAACAAAACATTTGGCCACCTGACACCTGTTCCTCTTCTTCAGAAGAAACCATTTTTGGACTTCCAGTGGGCTTTAGGGTGGGGTCTGGAATTTGAGGTTCCAGAAAAGCCCCCCTGGAAGTCAAATGGTACGTCTATTATTACCACCGTGACGGTCACAACCAAAAATCAGTTTGAGCCTTTACGCCTAATTGTTCCTTACCATTTACACATCGAACGCCAGCATCTTCTTCATGTTCACAATCGTCAATACCCCATCCAAAGTGATCACATTCCTCTAGGATACTTTCAGATCCATTACAGAGGACATTGTCCAGCCATATCTGTCCAGATCCCTGTCCAAATACAGCACCTCTGATTGCCTGAGCACCGCCATACGGAAGTCCAAGTTGACGACACACTACTTTTGCATCATTTGCACTCCACCAGTTATCGCAGACTGTGCCCCAGACATTATCATGAAACACCTCTACTCTACCTTCGTTGCTGTTTCTTCCTCTAGCAAGACGAACTTGGAGAAACCAAAATCAATGACATTCTCATTATTTTCCTAGATGGGACACTTAATTTCTTTACACATAAGTTGATGATGCAATGAATGGTTACTTTTCTTTTAGGCATTTTGCCGAGTCTATCATATACAGAACAACGTTTAGTAATACAGATTTGCAGAAATCGTGCACGTTTTAGCTCGAAGTCCATTATACTAAAACAAGATATATATATGTGTGGTTTTATTTCTTACCATTTACACATCGAACACCAGCATCTTCATCATGTTCACAATCATCAATGCCCCATCCAGCATGATCACAGTCCTCCAGGCTATTTTCTGATCCTGTACAGAGCACATTGTCTAGCCATATTTGTCCTGATCCCTGTCCAAAAGCAGCACCTTTATTTGCTTGAGCAGCCCCATGTGGAAGTCCAAGTTGACGACATACTACGTTTGCATCATTCACACTCCACCAGTTATCACAAACTGTGCCCCAGGTGTTATTATAAAAAACTTCAACCCTGCCTTCGTAGTTATTTCTTCCACTGGTAAGGCGAACTTGAAAACCTGATGGGTCTGCATTTTTTTGCAATAATGAAGGAGAAAAAAAGGGAATAACTCATTACAAATTGGATATTGGGGCATCGACCGGTTTGCCACATTGTGGTGAGTTTAACGATGAACATCCAGACAGACAGAGAGGAATCGAGTTAAACCTAGCTGAACGAGTTATGCGAATGAATTTAACTAAATATACTCAAATGACACTTAAGCGGGCAATGAGAAGGGTAGCTTATTACCAATTAATTTGGCCGTTCTTGCTTATAAATAATAAATAAATCCCAAATGTGATTATTAAATTTATTTGAACAACTTAAAATAAACTACAATACAAACCAATGGGCTCATCAGTAGTTGTCTCAAACAGTTCTATTTCACAGTTGATCCCTGTCCATCCATCACTACATCTGCAACTATATCCGTCCACTAGATCTTCACATCGTCCTCCATTCATACACGGACGACTGCCGCATTCATAAATATCTGCAATATTAAACAAATTTCCTAAAAAGCCAAATCTATCAAAGTAACACCATGTTCATCAGCTCATCATCAATCTTATATACATTCCACATGATGTAGCATGCCTAAAATACAGGCTGTATCAAAATGATTAGTACCCATCAGTTTTCAGTGATATGAACAATTTTGCAATGCATTGTGGGACAGTTTTGGGACACTTTGCCCTCTGACCTTTCGGGAAAATATTATATAAAATGTTTTACTTAGAATAAAAATTGTTTAAAAAACATGATTATTTTATAAATTAATTATCAAAAATATTAATAATGATAACATTATTACAATAGTAATTCCCTCGATATGTCAGAGGTCAAATTGGTCCAAAACTGCTCTGAAAAAAAAACCCGGAAGTTACAATACCGATTGGGCTTGTTGTTCAATGACTTCAGTTTACGCGATTGTGATCATTTACAGTTACCAGTAACCGACAATTCTACGCGCTAGAGGATCACCACCAACCAAAGGGCTATCGACTTGTTGTCATGATTGTTGATCAGCCAATCAGCTTAATTAATTATTATTTCTCATTTATGGGTTCACGATTGTATACACTCGACGTTCGTGAACGCTCGACACTCGGCATATAACTAGCTCCTAATCAGAGCACTCGTGATTTAACGTAAGTCCAGTCTAGTGACTAGGGCACAAACCATGCACAAACCCTCTGATCAACAAAGGTCCTGAAAGTGCCAATTCCCTCTGATCGCGAAATATTTACTGACCGTAGAGCCCTCGTGATATGACATTAAGTCCAGTTTAGTGATTCACTGACATCTAGAGTCAGCTCAGAGAAGATATGTTCCTCGGAGGTAGGTTATGGTTTTCACATTTTATTTTTCATAACCACTTGAGTGAGGACTCACATCAAATCTCCGAAGCTGGCCTACATATAACTTGAATTAGAACTGTACTTTTAGAAAGTTGCCATAAACTTAAAGTACTTTCTTGGTGGAAAATAAAGCTATTGTAAGTTAACTCTCTTCACGCGGGTGTCGACTGCAGACGACATGTTTCAAATTTTTTTTAAAAAATCAAAAATTCAGAAATGTAAATTGTCATGACCATATTTGGAATCAGCATGAAGAATGCATTAAAATGAGTACAAACAAGCCTAGTATTGGTTCAGTAGTTCTTAAGATAGCTCTTGATATTTTGAGAAAATATTTCAAAACTTCAACTTTTTCCGTTGAAGCGCATCGCTAGCACGAAGAGCATTAAGCATAAAATATCAAAGAACTGGTCGAATCGATTCGAATTAATCACATTGTGATAGTCTGCTTATAATTATTTCTTGCTCGGAGTTATTTTTAATTATTGTTCATTCCGTTCGTTCATTGACTTATAAATGTTATTTGACTTATAATTATTTTAATGAAATGTAAATATTTTAGCAAAGTAGATCGTTTTCAAACTGATGTTATCTTACCAATTTCACAGTTAATTCCGGTCCATCCGCATTCGCATATACAAATATACTCGTTGCGTCCATCTTCACAACGCCCTCCATTTTGGCATGGGCTAGAACCACATTCGTCAGTATCTATAGAGTAACCAAATCCCACTTGAAAACTTGTGTCATAAATTAGTTTATAAATATTGCTAGAGATATTATAGTCAATAGTTTTGTTGAGTGTTTAAACAATAAACAACGAATTACTTACTTTCATCAGCGCAGGTATCATTTGCTTCATCACTTCCGTCAAAACAATCTTCAAAGTCATCACACACCCATGTGTTGTGCACACAACCACCGCTTAAACATTGGAACTCATGGTCAGAAATACAAGCACATCCGGACTCATCACTGTTGTCATTACAGTCAGGTATATAGTCACAATGGTAAATTTGCTGCACACAACTAACACCATCACTACACGTAAATTCATCTTGTTTACAATTAACTGTCAACAAATTAAATAATTCTCCTGAAGCTGAACAAAGATATGCTCATAATTGAATGCCTTTATTTAAGCAAAACAACAGAAGATCTTGGCTGCAAACCGTGTTGGACATGAACAGAAATGTTAAAGGACCATATGGGCTAGTAAATTTAGTACGGGCCCAAAAATTAATCAAATTTAAATATGTGTCAACTGTTACATTGTTTAAGACGTAAGATTTGGAGGTCAACTATGTTAATGCAAACGGTATAATGAGGATGGAAGCTTTACATTTATAACATTAATGTTGAGGTTGGAAACAGGTACGTACTTCCGACTTTGGCCCGTAGGTGGGCCCGCAGTGAGTTGTAGTGCATTAGGCATTAGGCACAATAGCCATCCTTATGTACAATACTGGCTATGAAGGTCACATGTTAGAGGGTAGATTCTTGACTATTGGAGACATATTATGATGACATAATTTTCTACATGATTTTCTGTTAAGCACTTGTATTGATGCTTCCTGGAATAAATAGTTCTGCAAGCATCTCACCAAAATGGCAAATGATTCTTCCCCGAAATTAAGGGCTATCTACCAATTTTTCGTTTTCCGATCCTAATAGAACATGCCAAATATACATTAACATTTCAGATGTAGCTGATATTAATCAATTTTCGTTCGCTTACTTAATTCACAGTTTGTTCCAGTCCATCTACGGTGACAAACGCAACTATACTGATTTAATCCGTCGATACATTGTCCCCCATGTTGACACGGTCCAGACTTGCACTCATTAATTTCTACAGAAATTGTTTAAACATTATTATTTTCTCTTCCGGTACTAAAAATTACATGTAGATAACGCATACGAGTTTTATTGTTCATGCTCAAAAAAATTATTAGAAAGAAAATTGTTAGCTTCGGTCAAACATACCTTCACTGCAATTGGTTGCAGTCCAACCCAACGCACATGTACAAGTATACGAGCCTTGTATATCCTGGCAGGTCGCCCCATTTAGGCAAGGGTTAGGTATACACACATCCTCAGCTGAAATGTAAGAAAACGGCTGTCGGCATTAGTTTCGAATACATATTATCTGAAAATATTGTTAAGATAGTGAATTATGCTATATCATCGTTATTTTCTTTCTTTGATTAATATTGCAACAATGGGCATTTATTTGCCACGGAATTCCCACATATTCAAAATATACATTTTTACTTACCCCCTTCGCAATTAATGCCGTTCCGCCCTCTTGCACAGACACAGCTATACTGGTCAAACCCATCAACACAGCTGCCTCCATTAAGGCATGGTTGTGACAAACACTCGTTAAAATCTAGAAGGGCAAATGGGGTACATAGAAGTGTGCGTGTCGATCAGGGAGAGCAAATAGCGTACCTCCTGATTATTTCGCTATGCGCTTGACAAGCTACGATTCAAAGTGCGTGGTTGTTTGTGTTCCGCGTATAATAAAAAGCGTATCAAAAATGCGCGATAAAAGCTGAGTTCGCAAGCCTTTGTAACGCTAAAACTAAAAGCAGAGCGTTGCCTGAAAAAAGAAGCCGTCGTGAATCACAAAATTTGACGCACGTATGGGAGCCGCCATTGGGGTGCTGAGATTACGTAGCCGGGGTGTTGAAACCGCGTCACCAGCACCCCGACTAAGCGATAATCACCGCGTACAATACGCGTCCCTGGTGTCAACAATCGTGAGTTTGACGACGAGTTTTGAATAGACTAGCTCCAAGTCTTGAGCAATTTCTCTTCAATGAAACAGTAATAACCCTAGATGGACCTTGGTAAATTTTATGTATTTGAAAGTTTTAGTGCTTTAGAGCGTAAGCATCATGCGTAATGCACGGGTAAATTGCGATAGCGTTCCAGACTTTGCGCCATGGCAGGGTAATGGCGGATTCCATTACTTTTATATAGTTACTTCCCAATCTTATTTATTTCATGCTTAAAGAAAACGCTGGAGGTACCCATTTTGCCCCCCCCCATGGTGACAAACTAATTTGGCGGATTTACCATAGCGTTACAGACGAGGATATTCTATTATTAAAAGGCATCACTCCAAATATTGATATTACATGCTCATTAGACAAGACATTCTAATTATTATAATTGAACTTTGAAAACATCGGAGAAGGCTATTCGTATTGGTGACCCCATTCTTTGGATTCAAGCATGAAATTCAAACACATCAAAGTCAGGCACACGTTTGTGCAAAACAAATTTACACATAGTGAATCTCTATGCACATAACTGCTATGTTAGGCCTTCGTAATCTAAGTTAAACCTAGTCCAGGCTGACACACATGTGTACAAGTATACGAGCCTAATTAAGACATTCTCACATGATGCCCATGATGACAAATGGTTTTCAAATTGGTTTCTACAGCGTATTAGGAAATTGGTTATGAAAGAAGGTTGCAGGGACGTGGTGCTTGGAAGAAAATAACAGTCAAAGATGATCAACGCCTCAAAGAGTTGGAAGACTCCAACGACGTAACGAGCGCACACGACAATGTTTGGTGTGATTGAAGGTGACCTGTTGCATTATGGGGTTGCCACGTGATCTTTCTTTGTCTGAGTCCCCAGACCTATATAGAAGGACATTTGTCTTCACCCGATACTTCGTGAATCATTCTTCTGCAACCATTTATCCTAAACTGATACGTTGCAGAAAAAAACCAATTTCCGTAAAAACTCGATACTTAACAAATGTGCTTACTATCGAGCGCTTTTAAAACATGCAAACATGAAGAGCCTCATCCACAAAAGTGTAAAAGGTTTTGAGCAAATCATCGATGCACATAGTTATATACGAACAAGTACTAGTAAACCTGCAAATGTGTGTCTCAACCTCATTAGCTTAGCAGGTAAAGCGCCGGACTTTGGTACAATTCCATGTAGTTTTCAAAAGCGCTCGATAGAAAGCACATATGCTAACTATCGAGTTCTTGAGGAGCACGTGTGGCCGAGTGGATAAGACTCATAATCCATAGGTTGCGAGTTCGAACCCCACTTGTGTCAACGTGTTGTGTCCTTGGGCAAGGCACTTTATCCTCATTGTCTACGGGGTATGGGTATGGTGGGGATGGATGTTTGTATAGTTGTTTGTTTCGATGTTGCAATATTGGCGCTGATTAAGCTACTGCCTCCAAATTGCATTGTTTCTGTTTAGGTGTGTTAAATGTAAATTCTAGCAATTTGAAATAAAACCTTAATTTTATTTTATTTATTTTACGGACAATCATCTTGCGAACATTTTTTAAGCACCTGGACGATTTTCATACTAAAGTTTCATTATTTCAAATGAATTTTCATCATTCCGCCACTGTAATCACTGGAATACGCACATGATGTCAACAACGTGGATACCGTCCATCCCAATGATTAGCGTGAATTGTTTAAATGCAAACATTGCTATTTAGAAGATTGTGTAAATTCGACGGGATATTGGATCAATTGTCAACTTTTTTGTCGATTTCTACATTTTCAGCTATGTTGCAAAAATTGTGTGTAGTTACGTGATAATGGGGTATGGAGGATCACACATTATAACGTCATTAAATATCTTACCTTCATTGCAGTTCAGACCTGTCCAGCCCGACGCACATACACATGTATACGAACCCAAGTTATTCTGGCAGGTTGCTCCATTTAAGCATGGGCTCGATAGACACCCATCAACAGCTAAAAAGGTAACATCGTCATGCCTTAGTAATATATTATGAGATGACAATATGAGATTCGAAAATTTGAAATTTGGAAATAGCCAAGAAAATTGACTATTTAACTTTTGCATTGGAGCAGGTCCCCCACTGTAAAAATCGGACCAGCCAAATTTGCACGCTGCAGAGCCTGAAAAATAAGATCCCGCGAATCACAAATTGACACGCGTGTGATGGAGCTGCCATGGGGCTACCGGGTGCTAACGACAACGCGGGGGGTCGCTGGGGTGCTAACCAATGCGTCTCCAGCACAAGCGTCCTACGCGATCAATAACGCATTCAAGTGCGCCTACGCGACCGGTAGTTCCTGGATACTTGATGACAGGGTCAATGGCCGCTTCCAAGCAGTAACATACTTCTGAACTTGCTGTCAGGGTCTTAATTGGAGCGTCTGGGTATCTTAATTTTCAACATCGAAAAATGGTTCCGCAATGTGGATTACGACAAATCACACACTGGTTTATTAATAATTTCATCCATTCCAATAGATGATCTTATCTGGGAGATGACAGGGGTTTGGGTATTAAAATATGAATATAAACTAAGGTAAGCAGCACTTCATATCAGATTTCTTATAAGATTTGAGCACCGCATTTTTTGTTGTTTCTTCGTTAGTCCTCTCATTCTAAATTTTGTTTTAAATAACATTGAATGGATATCAATTAGAGAATAAACAATAGGAATTTTCGTTTTTACTACCCTCTACGACGCAGCCGGTATCCACTAGGATAAAAAAATATTGGGTACATGTAGAGGATAGTAAAAACAAAAATTCCTACCGTTTATTCTCATCCTTAGTAATTTAAATAATATTCTAATAACTGTAAACTATTTTTAAAGCAAAAACTAAGCTCCCGTCATAAAAACTCCCCTTATTATAAAATGAACGAAACTTGTTTACAACTTCACGTATTCCGCACTAGTCTACGCATACAATGCGAAACATACACGCACCTCTACAAGTGTGTTACGCGTTATCAACACTTATGATGACGAGGGGTTGTCTACGGCCTGATAGACGGCACCCAAAATCATGCGATTGTCCAATCAGATTATGTGTCTACGAACTAGACCACTCCCACTGACTAAGAATTACAAAGTAAAATCTACCGGGAAAATCTATTTCTCTCAATTTCATCTTTATACTGGTACATAATGCTCGAATGCTCATGATGCAGTCATGTCTACAGTAGAATTCATCTCGACCTTTGCAGGACTTAAACCCCATTAAAAGCTATTAAACCAAGATAACACTCATTGAAGCAGCTCAACTGATTAAATCAGATCTTCTCTGGTTGTGCACAAGTGTCTGTTTTACATGTGCGACATCGCAATAAAGCTGGTATTATAGCTTCAGTTGGGAAACCGATTATAAAGGAAACGAAAGGAAACAATGGTATGTGTACCTTTGTTCACGAAATGAGACAATGACCTGCTTTTTGTTAACCAGCATTCTTCAAAATGAACAACATAATGATTGTTGACTTAACACGGTTTGGAAATAATTTCTTCATATTTTTGGTGTTATCTGTCGTTTACATATCCTTCCTAAAACACAAAAGTGCGACCCTCTCCAAACATCTAAATTAGCTAAAATTTAGGACATGTTACAAAACTATATTTTCTAGAACCTATTTAGAATAGTTTAAATGTAGCTTGTACCGTTGTTTTTGTGGCATCCTTCAGAACGGAGCGGTCCGTTACCAATATAGCTCAATATTTTCGGTCAAATCTCCATTCAATTAACACGGGGAGTTGGCTAGCTATGAGCTAGCTATGCTTTGCCCTCACTCATATTTTACAAAAGTGCGACCATTTCTGAACATCTAACCTAGCTGTAATTTTAGGTCATGTTAGAGAAATATATTTGCTAGAAGTTTGGAGAATAAATTAAATATTGGCTGGTTATTTTTCACACAGTGATGTTAACTAGGCAAGTGTCCATTCTTCCAACATACATCATTTGTAGAGGTCACGTGTCAATGGTGAGAGCACTGTGTATTGTGTATAGGAAAACGGACAGTAACTGCAGTATGTCATGATATTCATCCTACGTGTTTCACCGTGGTTTCCATTTCACCTCGCTCACAAACAAAATTGTACTGGACAAAATCCATCAACACAATCTCGTTCTTATTATGTTGCGTGTTGTGAGTATAAAAAATGTCTAGTTTTGTTGTGACAATAACACATAACGGTTCTCTTACCTTGGCCGCAGTGGACACCTGTCCAACCCGTGGCACATGTGCATGTATACGCGCCTTCACGTAAGTAATTGTCACAGGTTGCTCCATTTAAGCAAGGGTTCGACAGACACCCATTAACGTCTAAAAGGTAACAATATCAATGCCTTAGTACTAAATTTGGGAATATATATTATTTTCAAGGATCAGTTATTTGGGTTAAGTTTTACCATTTAAGCAACCGGCGATTTAAAACATGTCATAGAGTGACTGAACCGGACGTTATGTTACCTAGACTCTTTTCATGAAATTATATTTAGGAGGTGATATCAATATAAATTTTTGAAATGTTTCCTGTCAAAAAGTTCATATCAGTTCAAAATTTAAGCTGGACATTATGGAAGGTACAGAGAAACGTCGAAGACTGGTTCCACTGTTGATAATACAGTCCGTTGTAGTAGGTAGTATTATAGTGTTGACAAATATGAACGAGCATTCAAAAATGCTTTAAAATACATGTAGGTTAAAGCAACGAAGTAAGGTCTTCAATGTTGCTAAATTTACAGAGTAGAATCATATTCTCTTAAATATCATTCACACACGAGTATGGTTGGCCGCAACCTCCCAAAATGTGGAGCTGCTACGCATAGCTTACTTTTCGCTTTGCGGAACTAAATTGATCAATCGGCTTAGAGCTTGTCATTACGAGGAGGTAAACCTGACCAATCAAATACCACTTACTCATTTCTTGGAGTGAATTGATTAATTTCTTGAATTTGAGCGATGAGCTACGCGTAGTTGCAAGGTACCCTTGGTCACGAAGGTTTTCGTCATTCAAAAATCATTGAATAAACAATACGAACGGAATTAGTATTCAGATGGGCAACACTACCATAGTTTGGACTTTCTTCTCGTAATATTTACCATACGGTAGTTCATTGAACAACATGAGTCAGACTCAGAGAGTGGTGGTGGTATACCACACAGGCTGTCACAGCGAAATTCATGGACTAAGATGACTATAAATTATATGCCAATATGTAACTTGTATTATGTTGTAAGCAGGCTGGTATCGATCCTGTTTACAACTCATGGTTTGATTACATTCAATTCGTTTAAAATCCCCGCATCAAACATCAATTTTGACTCTCTTTTATAACCAAGATGTATCTACAGGCTCCGCGTAATGAAAAGCTCTAACATGATTTGTGAATTTGGCTCCGCGTAGAGAATAATATGCTACGCGTAGCAGCTCCACGTTGTGGCGGTTGCGGCCAACTATATACGAGTACATATTCTTCTCACGTGATTCACAGTTGATTCCCGTCGTTCCAGGAAGTCGACAAACACATCTGTACTGACCAAACGTATTAATACAACGTCCTTGATTACGACATGGTTGGGACAAGCACTCATTGATATCTGATTGGGAAAGCAAAAACAATTAACTAAAACAGAAATTGAAAACAAGATGTCCTGAATCATTAATCATCATCATCATCGCCATCGTCACCAGCATCATTATCACCACCAACAACAACAGCAGCATTAGCATCACTGTCGTTGTCAACATCCGAGTCGTCATCATCACTGCCACCGCACAATATATTCATCAGGTAATATTAAAGGGATTCGGTCACGTTATCGTAATTTTGGCACTTACCGACTCGCGCGCTCGTTTTATCGTGTGATGGGTTAATCAACATCAACACGGCTTGGTTGGCGAACGAGGTGTCGATATTTTATAGCTTTTACAAATGTGATTATATTAGCCAATTAGAGAAATGTTCATATATTACTGTAATACCATTTACCGCAAGTAACACCTGGTCATCTTGACACAAATATGATCCTAAAATATTCTCAAAGGTTGAAAGAAAATGTGACTTGCTCTGTTAGAATGGGTCATTGATGGATCACATTACTGCAATTTTTATTCAATGAGAACAACCAGCTCCCTTCTTCACAATTAGCACCTGATCAACTTGACACATGTATGATCCAAAACTATCCTCGCAGGTTGCAAGCCTAAACGTGCCTCTTTCTGTAAGAATGGGTCATGGATGGGTCACATTACTGCAATTCCATTCGAACCTACCTTCTTCACAATTAACACCTGTCCAGCCCGACGAACATGTGCAGGTATACGAGCCTATAAAATCACTCTCACAAGTCGCTCCGTTTAAACAAGGGTTCGCCAGACACTCATCAACAGCTAAAAAAAGTAACCGCATCATTTACTTAGTACTAAATTGAGGGAATATAGATTAATTTCAGAATAGTGTCTGGGATTTTATTTGTTATTAAGATTAAGCAAACGATATTAAGAGTAGACGAGTAGTAAGAGTAGTATTGTCTAGATTTTCAGTATCTAGATCAATATAAAATTATTGAAAAATATTACACCTTGATGTTTTGCAAAAGTTCATCCTACAAATCATATACTTTGAAAACTTGCTTGATTTATTGCTGTTAAAGTTATGTACGTTTTACAAAGGTGATGTTGTTTCGGCCCTCTTTAGGTACAACGTAACTCAAGAACCACACGACTTACAAAATTATATTTGTGGTATTTGAATTCTTCTACACGCTCGCTATGAACTGAGCAATGCAGTTTTTGCCAATGCTCACTACCATTCGCAAGATGCTGTGAACTACCAAATCGCAACAGTTTAAAATATACTGCGCCAATAAAGTATCCTTACACTTGGATAAATAATCCCAATTTCAAAAGTGAACCATATTGGGGTAAATTTGATTTTTTAATAGATTCACTATCTAATCCTGCACATTATGATACCACATTGAATCCAATGTGACATCAAGAAGTAAAGTTATAAGCAATTGAATAGACGAAGGTCCAGTTTTAAAAGTGACAAACTGGCCTATACAAGGCGCAAAAAGATTCCAACAAGCGCAACAAAGAGACAACACAGTTTCTTCAATGAAGCGTTATTTAAAGCAGTTTTTATTTCTCTGTACTTTTCATAACTTTCATTTTATTTGTCAGTTCTTTTGTTTCAGTTTTCCTTTGTTCCTTTTGTTTTAAATTAAAGTCAAACGAATAAATTGGTCATTCACCACTCTCAAACCATATGTCTAGTCTGTGAGTTTTGAATAGGCCCGTTTGTCACTTTTAAAACAGGACCTTCGTCTAATCAACTGCTTGTAACGTTGTTTCTTGAAGTCACATTGGATTCAATGTGGTGTCATATTGTGCAGGATTAGATAGTGCATCTATTAAAAAATTTACCCCAATATGGTTCAGTTGTGAATTGTGATTATTTTTCCAAATGTAAGGATACTTTATTGGCGCAGTATAGTTACTAACCTTAATTCATTATTGATGTCTGTCAGAACAGGGAAAATATGTCTCATATCCCTGATCAGAATATATGACATGACATAACCCTCGTCTAACATGGGTATTTTGTAAAGTGCAAGAAAGAGGCTGATACTTACGTCCTATTACATGGATTTTGTATACTAAATGTTCCCATTGTTAAAAAAATATTGTAAAATTGAAAGTTTCCTTCCCCTATATAGTAAGGTATAATTATTAGGATTTATTATTATTATTTTAAATGGCTGGTCGTCAAACACGGTTGTTTGATGTATATAGAATTGGCTTCATTATTAAGTAAATGCAAACTATAGGTGGCGCTATTTATCATAAATCATATTTCTTAATTTCCAAGGGGCAGGTGATCAATACTGTCATTAAAACCGGTGGAATAGGTGAAAAAAGCAACAAAGAAATTTTATAAACATATTTCATCAAAAAATAAAAGGAATTATTTGTATTAAAAGGCTGAAAGGGTGCTTTTCAATATCTAATAGCGCCACCAATCTTGTCATAAATAGATACATTTTATATTCGAAAAAGCTTTAAAAACCGCTGTGAAACTGAATAATGTTGTAAATGAGGGAACATTGAAGTTGGAAATGATACCTCTTTAAGCGGTTTAAGCCTAAAATTGGGTTGTTCGTGATGTTTTGTTTGAAAAACTAATAAATGGCCACATCAAACAACCGTGCAAACATGTTACAACCTTGTGTAGTTGTTTCTTGCGTGGTGGTTTCTGTTGTGCAGGTTTCTGTCGCTTCATCGCTGCCATCATAGCAATCTACCAAACCATCGCACATCCACGTTATGTCCACACAACCACCAGTTACACATTGGAACTGAGTAACTGTGTCGCATTCACATCCAGACTCATCACTGTTGTCATGACAATCAATCGGCAAAAGTATCACACACGTAACCGTTATATGCGCATTGAGTGCCATCAGCGCAGGCAAATTCGTCCGGAGCGCAGACCACTATAAAAAAAATAATACATACTACCATAATAAGAGGAGCACAAAATGGATAAGACATTTACGTGAATTCAAATTTTATCAAATTATAATATTTATGAATATGACATAATATAACTGCATTATTATCTACTTGAAGATGTAACAGATTTTGTAAACACGTCTAACTCAATACATTACCTGTTTCAAAACTGATTTTAAACCAAGGACACACGAGGAATGGCATCGACAATGTATTTAATGTTTCTAAAATGATTTTAAACCAAGGACACACGAGGAATGGCTCCGACAATATATTTAATGTGCGTACAGGTAGTAAACTAACCGCCTGGCGTATATTGCTTTTCTTCTAATCTAATATCTCTAATCTATAATAAAATTACGCTATCTTTGCCAGTTAAAAATGTTGCATTTAGTTACATTAATGTTGATACATGGTAGTTGCATAAAGACAGTGAGTTAACCGGCGAAGGAGACAATTCAATTATCAGTGTTTACAGAGACTTTGGTTATCGTGGAGTTGGATATGACATGACGAAGAATATGACACAGGTTTACATTACAAAGGCTTTTTTTTTCAATTCCTATGCCCATGTGTCGAAAAGGACCAGTGAAGGGCAAATCGACTTCGTGCCCAGTAGGGTTTAGATAACGTTACTAAATGTTTTTCCTGATGGCTATGTTTACTACCTTGCGCAGTTAATACATTACTAATTGGTATAGGAAGTAACGAACAAACCTTGTGCTAGAGTAGTTCCGGACTGTGTTGCAAGTAGCCTAAACGTTGCTACCAACACTAGTCCTGCATCAAGCATCACACGCATTCTCAGTCGTGTCTATTATCATTCATATAAATGTAGCGCTACCTGTTAAACAACAACAACAACAAAAAAGGAATCATCATTTTTGTTTTTTTGTTTTGTATCCAGTTCAATATGGCAAATTTATCATCACAATTCATAGCAATGTCATATTTTTGTCTGATTTAAAAAATATTTTTGTGTAGATGTAATTAAGGCCAAAAACAACAACAACAAAGCAGTCAACAAAATCAAATTTGACTTTTTCTTCCAGTTGGACGAATCCCGAGCACAGAGGGTGTAGCATTGTCACTCAGTAGAGGATCATATACGTGACTTAGATAGGCTAAGATAGTGGGTCCCACCGTCCCTAATCATCAGATCAAAATGGACTATTTGATGTGTCTAATATTTGTGTTACACTCCTTGCTAAGGATTTTTGAATTGTCACAATCTATTACGTGGTTATGTTGAACTGCATGGTCTGTAATAGCCGATTTCAATTGTTGGTCAGTCTCTGTGGTCGGGATACGTCCAACCGGAAGAAGTGACCATCAATCAATATTCTGATGATACTTTTTGATTATGAAAAGCGAAACCGTCAAAATAGTGAGTAAAATTTGGTTTCACTTAAACCTGAATCTTCCTATTCGAGTGGTATGTTCAACAGCGATTGTACACTTGTTTTATCAGTCAATAAGATGTCATGGGTCTCATTCTTTTACAGTGCAATATTCTTTATTTGAACATGAACACCACACTTTAATACAAAATGTACCTGCACCTTATATATTACACTGCATGATCTAAAGGGACACATTTGATCGTTTGACAACAGTCTATCAACAGCCAGAAAATACAACACAATTTACTCTTTTTTTGTGTGGATATCCATACTTGAATTAAACCCTAAAAAGAAAATGTGAAATCACGAAATATCCCTAAAATATTTCTTTTGTTTATTTTGACTTTGATAGAGACAAAGCAATCGATAAGCACTTGGGAGCTTAGTAACAACGATGTGAAACCACGTGACCAAAACTATAAACTTAAAAAGCCCGATGTCAGGAATAGGATACCGTCTGTGCCCGAGGCAATTGATGGTATCTTATTTCAACTACAACAGTCGTTTGATCACATTCACAACACCGCCATACATTTTGAAGTCGCAATCAGTGACTTTTGGGGTACATGTTCAAAAATACACAATTTTAGACAATTTGTTCTAAATGCTATAAAATACTATTTATGTGAAGACATCAGCAGACCCGATGAGCTGAAAGGGTTCCTGATAATGTCAATGTACCTGTTGCAAACATTAACATCATATACACTGTAAATCAAGGTCATTTATATGGTTATTAACAATGCTTTCGTCTGCGTAGACGAATCATGAAGAAATGTTTCGTTTCGCAGCTTCGTTTGTAGACTTACTGCTAGTTTTTACTACTCTTTTCATTTAATTTTAACACTGCATAACTTTGAACATAGGAATCATAAAAAACACTTACCTTTTCGCTTCTCACACCACTAAAACGGGAAATGGAAATATTATGAAAATACAACTCCAACTCAAGCAGCACAACTGGTGTAGAGGTGATTTTGACTATTAGTACAAAAAAGATCATATCGGCAATAGCTGCCCTATAGTATGCATAATTTGTCAAACGTATATATTGTACACATATGACACCTGGCAGCTATTGTAGATATAGCCTTCTTGAAGTAACATGTCGAAATAATTTGTTACGACTACGCTACTTAACAAAGCAACATATATATTGATGAATTAGTATTGCCTGTAGTTATATGCACAAAATGGTACGAAGTGCAATCGATAATTTATTTCCTTGTTCATGGTTCACTGCATCTAAAGAAATACTATTACTTTGTTCATGCAATACGAAAAATATCACTGGTTTGAGGTCGTATCACCTGAGACCATAGTGTAAATAAATAAATAAATAAATAGGCACGGATAACTTATGGATAAATAAATAAATAAATAAATAAATAAATAAATAAATAAATAAATAAATAAATAAATAAATAAATAAATAAATAAATAAATAAATACATAACACCACAATCCTGAAATAATCAAATTTTTATATTCCGAACTTTTCCATGCATACTTTTACAGTTTTTTGGGCGGAGTGCGGCGTGCCGCACCTGCCCTGTATTCTCTGACTATTGACCTACTTTCTCACATGCCGCAGTGTTGAGAAAATATTCGTGCCGGTTATATCCCAAACACCCACAGAGGTGATAGTTTACGGCGAGTTTTGTAATTATTACTTGATTTTGATATGTAAGTAATACGATAAAGTCGTCACAGGCAGTAATGTGTTTCTATTAAAAGAAATAACAAAAATAATTATTTAAGTAATAGAAATACTATTTGGAAATTGCAGCAAGATTTGCAGATGTTTTATTTGAACAGTACCAGTTCACCAGTTTTGCTAGTTTTCCTAATCTTTGGGCTAAATTAATAGCATCGTGAAGGTCATATATATATCATTTAATACTGATAGCTTCGGCATGTACTTAAATACAGCTTGTATATGTGCATAATTTGTGTTCAGTGTGTACATAGGCTATTTACTTTTCAAATCTTGTGACAAATAGTGCTTGCTGATGCTTGTATAAGGTATTATAGACAAATAATTAGAATGCATGTGCACCAGTAGAAACGGCCCAGGTTGAATAAAATAAATAAACATGAATGAATATTTTATTCCCTGGATTATTTTTGTTGGGACAAAATAATGATATTTTGACGCTTTGAAATACAGTTATGTTAATCATAATAAAGTTACAAAGTTAAAAAATAATATCGAAATATTGTAAAATCAAACTTTTCCCCTCATAAGTTGTATCAAAACAACATATTGAGGAAATTGATATGACAGATTTTTAAACTTTGATATGGAAAGATACCCCAGCCCTGTTGTCTCACCAGAGAAGATGAGCAGAAGTCTTTCTATCTGATGATAAAAAAACTCTAGGTATGATTACGAAAATGTTTTAAATAACTATTATCTACAAAAGTTTTATAACAATGTTTTATATAAAATGTTAACATAAAACGTCCTCTGTTATGATGTGAAGGGTTAATATAAAAACAGGGGAAATCTGTTCCAACTGACCAGCAGAGAATAAAGGATAAGCAATAGATAAGATTAAAATCAAGGAAAATATTAGTCATGCGACCAAAGCAAGGCCATGTAATACGGCCATTGGCAACGCGCGACGCACAGTTAGCGCACGTCGCGAGGTAGCGCATACTTGCCGTCTCTACTGCATACGCGATCAGCACGCTTAGCATGCTTAGCATACTCCACGAGTATGCAGACCCGCGCGGATATGGCATTAATACGTAGTTTCAGTCGTTTTTTATAACGAAACGGTATTCACGTTGTTTTATCTTTTTTGTTTCTGTTTCGGTTTCAGTTTTCGGTTTCGGATCTCATTGTTATTTTGACGGGTTAGCATGGTACGAGTGAACAATCCTTTTATTCTAGTTTTTTGTTGTCTACTGAAAAGTTGGTCGGTTTCGGGAGTTATGTTAATTTCTGACATGAAACGTGAATTGAGAGGGTTGATGCTAATCTAGACAAAAGAAGTGTCTAAATGTTACGGTCGTAAATTCGCGATAAATTGTACGGCTTCAATTGACTTGCGTCGTGAAATTAGCCCAGCGTAGAAATATACACTAATAAGTGTTGCCTAGAATTACGTATTCTTGTTCGTGCAATCGCGAAAAAAATCGGTCATTATGATTATGTAGAGATGAAACCATGGAAACGGGGAATTATTTTCGTCCCAAATACACCTTAAAACTTGCGTGTGTGGTAATATGCAGCACCAAAGAAGTGAGTTGAAGTGAAACTAATTGGATTTCTTTCACTGGAATTGGTAATCTGATAATTTCTTCAGGCAAAATTGCCAGGCTCAAATCTATTTTAAATGCATATTATTTGTCATTCATTGACCAGGCTGTTAAACATGTTAAAGATTGCAAATTTCGAAGTAGGGGAAATGAGAGAGTGGGGATGATGAGACAAGGAGATGATCGGGTGGAGGGGAGGATAGGAGAGTAGAGGATAGGAGAGTAGAGGAGAGGAGAGGAGAGGAGAGAGGAGAGGAGAGGAGAGGAGAGGAGAGGAGAGGAGAGGAGAGGAGAGGAGGAGGAGAGAGGAGGAGAGGAGAGGAGAGAGGAGAGGAGAGGAGAGGAGAGGAGAGGAGAGGAGACGTTGATCATAGGCTTACTGCTAAAATAGTGAGAGGGGGAGAAGGGTAAATGAAATACAACATCCAATAAAATTCAGATATCCACGTAATTCAAAAGATGACACAGGTGAGAGTTTGGGAGGGGAGAGACAGACAGCCTTGTTTTTAAATGTCACATTAATATAGACAAGAATGACATCAAATTTGCGTTTGGACCTAGTTAAATGAGAGACATGAGTAAGATTGCCCACTTGAAGCACCAGTTTGCATATAATTGACTTATCCAATATTTATTGACAGACGACATAAGTGTGATTGACAGCACTATTATTACCTCTTGAAATGAGAAGCACGATGAGCCGAACGTAACAAGTCAATTACTTGCGTTTTCGTTTCTGAACAATGGAGCTCCCGAAACAGAAAAGGTAAAAAGATACCAGCTTATATAGTTAATAAAGAAAGGTGATTATACGTATTCACTGATCAATTTGGCATGGATGCAGGCCCCGTCTGCATAACATGACTACCGCTAAGGGCGCAAATTTGAATGACAATAAGCTATTTACATAACAATGCGCCTCATGCTAATTATTGAAGCCCTCTCAAGGAATTTACTCTGTGGTCCTGTCTCACTAACTGACTGCAAATATCAGGGAGGGTTTTATATCCAAGGGGGTTTTAGAAGATGTAAGTCATAACATTGACCACCAACAGTTTGTTAATGTCAAAGGTGTGGCAACCTCACATTATTCAATTAGCATGCTTCACTTTCTTCATCAAGGCGCTGACAAAGCCTGACGGATTTCTCAAAAGCATTTGACTTGATCTCCGCTTATGGAGAAATTTATCCATATGTGAGTCCGTGAATCTATTGTGCCATGGTTGTCTGACTTTGTCAGCAATAGACAACAGTGTGTTCGTTATAAACATGTTCTTTCTGACTACAAAACTGTAAATGGAGGTCTCCCACAAGGTACAAAACTAGGTCCAATAGGCTTTCAGACTATAATCAATGATGCTGTATCAAGTAGTATGCCTAAAACAAAATGTTGGAAATATGTTGATGATTTAACAATATTGTTGAGAACTATATCCACCCAAAATCCAGCCAAATTCAAGATGTTTTGGATGAATTCAGTGAATGGTCTGCCAATAATAATCTGAAATTTAATCCTTTGAAATTTCAAGCCCTACAGGTCTGTTGTAAGAGGAATCCACCCAATAATGTTATCAAAATCAATGATATTCCCCTCAACTTTGTTTCTGAGGCAAAAAGTTTGGGTATTTGGATGCAGGACGACCTCAAATGGGATAGAAACATTGCTGAAATTGTGTCCAAAACCAATCGTTTATAGTTTATTTTAATGCGCATGTGGACTTTCTCCCTAGATGGGGGATGGACAATCGGGGCCGTATCCTGGGCGCATGTGGATTGCTGGACTTTTCTTCCTAGATGGGGGCTGTTGTTGTTGTCACCCTATTCTCTGATCAGCCAGGGGATCTTCCACTGTCTCGGTTGGGATTGTGGTCCAGTGTCTGGCATGTGCCCGGGTGTCTGCTCCGGCTGCCCCCACTGACCCTGGTCCACTCTTTCTGCTGACTACTTTTTTAGAATATGTGTGCTAGTTTGTATTGCGCATGTTATTGTTCCTTTAAATGTTGGCCTTGTGCCACCTGGGTACCTTAGGAGAACAATGCTAGTGCATTGAAAGGTCAACCCATCTTAAATAAGAAATACATCAATACAATCAAGCAAAATAAGTTAAAACTAAATTGTTTGACAAATTGAAGAATATAATACAAAATATAATCGAGCAAAAATTCAGGACTAATCAATCAAGTCATACAGTAAACTATTTTCTTTGACGAAATTACGAAATTAAATTATATAAACCAAAAATTTGATTATAGGCCTATCTATTATTTTCTTGACGAGATTTGGAAAAGAGCATTTTATTTGCCAAAATTAGATATTTTCAACTTTCAATTTCTGACCTTCATGTCCAAATTACATTACAAATAATCTATTTTGCAAAACAAACAAATGCCTTTATAAGGTCAAATATAATCAACTTGTCTGCATTTAAAAAAAAATAATACAGTTTATACAAAGGCCATTCATTACATTTATTTCTACGAGATATTATAATTTTGCTCTTTAAAATCATTGGTATTAAAAATCAAGGCCATTATTGAAAGTAATTTAAATTAAATTTCAACACTACTTGTATATTTTCGCTTACAGGAAGCGCTTTCGAGGAACTTCCTCGTCATCAGCATGTTGTTGGCTCTGATGTATTTCTTGGAAACGGCTAGAGACCAACCTGATCAGGTGACATCACACTCGATGACGTCACCGAAATCGGAAAAAGTCCTGCCCCTGATGCCGCTGGGTTTGATCAGGTTGTCCCACACAGGATTTAGTTACAATCCTCGGTTAAATGAGGGCCCTTCTTGATCTGGATGGCTTCCAGGACCCTCCTAGGGAAATCTTTTGTTTCTTTCTCCAGTACTTGTACGTTGTCTCAATCTATTTGGTGTGTGTTCTTACTCGCTTTTACGTGTTCTTGCACGGCCGATTTGGAGCCAGCTGCTTTTGACTTGTGTTCCGCAAGTCGCTTTTCAAGCGTCTTACTTGTCTCATCGATGTATATGGATGGCGTGACAATCAGAACATGCGATTTTATAAACTGTTCCCGACTGTTTCAACTTATCGACCTTCTCTTTCGGTGCAACTAAGGTCAGTCGTAATATCGGATGAGGTTTAAATGCAGTTGGAACACCTGCTGTATTGAACGCTCATCGTAGTCGTTCCGAGGGTGCCTTCAATGTAAGGTACCCTGACAGTAAAGACCCTACTCGTGGACTCACACACAGATTCCTGCGGATTGGATTTATCTCTCTTGGCACAAACGCCAAACGCCTGCAAAAAACCCCTTTCTATCGCGCGCTACTCGTCACATACACTATATACTATCTGTAACAGAAATTGCCAAATGCAAACGTCTCCCAATGAACACAAATGTTTAATACACACTTTCAGGTTTTTAATTTCTTCCTATCAAGCTTCTAATGAATGCCCGACAGGGGGCATATTTTGAAGGAAGTTAAAGAATGACCAAGATGCGAGTAACTTGATTTCGAACTTGTGTGTGATGTGACGTTGTTATCAGAACCAAAAAAAATTAATACGGCCTCGATTTTAGCACTTAATACCACAATTATCTTTGTGTACATAAGCGATAGAGCTATTATCGGCCAAAAAAAACAACTAGTAAAATGATTGGTTCCGTTAATGTGATAAATGGAATGTAAAAGTTTACAGAACGTGGCATGGTTTTGTAACCAGCTTTATCTAGCCAACTGATGTACATTTAGTATTGTTTCTATATTGTTTTGTTGTAAATGTTGCTGGTCTGAAACCAAGAAACCAAACAGTAGTAAGTACATTGGTTCTAATAATGTCGAGATCGATCTAACGTATGATTTTTTATTTATTACATTATATTTACCAAGGGTAGCCCGATCAGCCAAAATGCTGTTTTTACACAGGGCCCTGCATAACATTTAAAACCATAGAGATACATGAGTATATAAAGCATAAACATATAAAGTACAATTAAATTGAATATACGAATAAAATGGCACAAAGTTATGAGCAAATATATTGGTCAAATCCCAATCAAAACTCGTCATATTCCCATATCACAATCAAACCCTATACATCCACCACTACACACCTCCTCACACACCATGCATCCTCAGCCTCATATCACCACTCCCACACAAACAGATACACATCCAATACCCCTACACCCATCAGGTACAAACTCACCCCATGTACGCATCCCACGCACCCCCTCCTCATGTATACATAATCGAATCATAATTATACAAACATGAATATATATACAAAATGAGGATACTCTTTATCATGATGTTTTATGAGCATCAATCACAATGAACAAAAACACAAAATAAGATATGATATAAGTAACAACCAAATTCATTAGAGAATGAATTTGGAGAAAACCTTCTGATAATTACAAACACTCGCTGAGCAGCAAGACCTTCTCTCTAAGCTTTTAATCCGATAAGCTGATTATATATTTGTTTTCATGAATTGGAAGACATTCTTTGATGTATTACTGAGCTCAATCACAAATTACTGGAGCGTGAGCCACCCAGGCTGGTGGCTCAGCATAGTATTTTATTAACAGAAGGTTTTCTCCAAATTCGTTTCCTAATGTTCAAAAACATTAACCAAAATATACGATATACTCTAAATGCAAATAGACTAGTATTGATAAAGCAAAACTATTATGTTCATCAAAAGATATAGACATGCAAACTTCATGGACAAATACCACTTTATCATTAATTATACATGGGCTTAAAACATTGAATACTTGATGTCTTTCTGATGTCAAGGTTAATTTTGTTTCATACCTCAACACCACTGTAGAAAAATGAAGACTTAAAATATTAAGGATCATTGCCATTGTCATTGACAGCAGAGCAGCTGCGGTTTGTCTTGTATTAACACAATATACGTAATTGAACTTTGAAGAGAGATATCACGGGGCCAAACCTAACATTGAAAACATGTATCAGCCTGGAATCGAACGTTTTGTCGAAGTCGTGTCCTTGTTCTTGGTTACATGAGGTCAAAACAAAGGCATTGGGAAACGAATTTGGAGAAAACCTTCTCTTAATAAAATACTATGCTGAGCCATCAGCATGGGTGGCTCACGCTCCAGTAATTTCAGATGATTGAGCTCAGTAATACATCAAAGAATGTCTTCCAATTCATGAAAACAAATAGATAATCAGCTTATCGCATTAAAAGCTCAGAGGGAAGATCTTGCTGCTCAGCGAGTGTTTGCAATTATCAGAAGGTTTTCTCCAAATTCATTCTCTAATGGTACATAAACCTGGAAGAAATGTCCCAACACACCTTTTGATACTTCTTTAACTGTAAACTGTATTTAAAGTGTATGTAGATAACAAATAAACAACTCCATTTTACATGTAAATCGTGTTAATTTTGAACCGTACAAAAAATGACAAATTAAATCACTACAAGATCATTCACCGAGATACCAAGTGGCATTTTGATTTGTCTTCTGCTAAGCAAAATCAAGCACCTTTATACAACCCAATAGGTCTGAAGTGGAAATTGGCCTATTTTTTTCCTAGAGGCTGTTTCCGCCATAATAATTCTAACATTGGAAAAAGTTGGAGGACATCTCCCCTTCACCCGTGTGTGGTAAATTGACTATGTTATAATCATACACCCAAGGCTTTAGGCCAACTGCACGTATCCACTCCTTTCGAAAGCCTTGCTAAACAATCTTCCTACACAAATGTATTTAGGCCAAAATATCACAATTAATATTGATTTAAATATGTTTTCTTTATATTTCATGCATAAATAAATAAATAAATAAATAAATAAATAAATAAATAAATAAATAAATAAATAAATAAATAAATAAATAAATAATAAATAACCAAATAAATAAATAAATAAATAAATAAATAAATAAATAAATAAATAAATAAATAAATAAATAAATAAATAAATAAATAAATAAATAAATAAATAAAAAACTTAAAAAACCGACACATGTACCTGATCTAATTTCAACCAAGTAGGACTGTTTCGTAGTGAATGTGGATATGGATGGCGCGTCCTACCATTCATACTACAGTTTATTCACAAAAATATCAAACTCCTCAATAGTATCGACCATAAGAATTGTCTGCAAATTCCAGCTTTATATATGCTTTTTACTATCCTATAAGAAACTGAAAATTTAATATTTCCGAGTCCCGACTGATTTTGCTTGATCGCATTACATATACATAGGTAAACAACTTTCTAGTAGAGGTTTATTTAGATAGTTCAATACTCAATTACTAGCTAAAGTTCTATGAAAAATATCCATGTATAAAGTACTCACATTTGATGGAGACTCGACGTTTTGAAACCTACTTATCTTCTTTCTTAGTTATTTAGTGATGACTTCATTCAGCAGCACTGGTGGTGTTTCTATAAGATGTAGTGTTTTTAGGATTGTTCTGGATCCAATGGTCATAATGATTGTGACTAGGGCTTGTTCATTGCTTTGTTTCCACAATGACGAATCCATAATGGATATCTGGTATATCTTCTTTGTGGAGAAGCTTTGCTTCCTCCCAGTCTATAATGTTGTTTGTTCTGGCGACATGTTCTGATATGGCCGATTTGTGTTGATCTGATAACGAAGAAGTCTTCGGCCACATAGACAAAGTCACAATTTCGGCCACATAGCCAAAGTCACAATTTCGGCCACATAGACAAAGTCACAATTTTGACAGGCCTATTTCATATACGTAGCCCATGGTCTCTATGGGTTCCCGTTAACTTTGTCTTTTTAATGCACAGGAGATTTTCTTAGTGTGCTGTGAGCTTTAAGGTTAGCAACTATTTTCAACTGTTGCGATTTGGTAGTTCACAGCATCTTGCGAATGGTAGTGAACTTTGGCAAAAAATGCATTTATCATTTCGTAGCGAGTGTGTAGAATAATTCAAATACCACAGCTATACTTTTGTAGGTCCTGTGGTACATGAGTTATGTTGTAAAGAGGGCTGAAACAGCAACACATATGTAAAACGTGCGTAACTATTAAAAACAATAAATCAAGTATATGATTTGCAAAACATCAAAGTGTTATTTTCAATAATATAATAATAAAAATAAAACAGCATTTAATGATTTAGATAATAATAATCGACTTTGGTGTTGGTTAATTCGACCAACAATACATCGCCTACCCTTTAAGGCGATAGCGATGTTGTGTTTCTTGAAGACGTTTTCCCGAAACTCCTTGTACTTGTGGAAGTATTACTATGGCTTGCGATTGTGGATGTGGTCTTCTTCTTTCTGTCTGTCTTTGGGATATATAACTATCCGCTGAGATCTAATCAATGAAGTTCTAATCACACCAAATTTATGTTGTAATGGGCGGTGTGAGTTGAAGTCCAGATATTGGTCAGTATAGGTGTGTTTCCTACAGATGAAGAGTCTGATTGTGCCATCTGGTTTGCGAATTACAGGCGTGTCCAGAAAGGGTATTCGTTTATCTTTTACCGGTTCGTGTGTGAATTTTATGCTGCCTGTGTCATCTGCCTTCATCAAATATTCAGCAAGCTGATCTACACTGCCTTGTTTGACGGTAGTCATGGTAGTATAGTGGTTTGTTACCAATATCAGATCACATTGAAAATATAACACATTGTTTCCTATTAATCAAATTCATTTACACGAATGTCTGAACATCATCTAAAAATATTTATGAATAACGTAATTTAATCATAATATAACACAGACAATAATTATTAACGTTTGTTTAGTATTTAAACTATACAATTATTTTGTAAAGAGTTTTGACTTCGAAATATCTCGTCTCAGTTCAGGTTTTACAAAAAGAGACAGACACTTTTGAAAAATACAAACATAAATTCATATTTTGCTCTCAGTAACACTAAGGGTATTTTTAATTCTCTTTACCGATTCAGATCGAACAAAACCAAAGGCTTGTAAAAATCCCTTTCTATAGTGCGCGCTACTCGCTACATACACTATACTATTACTAACAGAATTCATAAAAACTAAAATCCGAGCGATGATTAAAAATGTTTGACGAAAATCTCCAGAAATTATATTTCTTCCCGTCAATCTTCTGATGAATGTCGCCACAGACACAGATCTTAAAGGAAGTTGAAGAACGAAGAATAAAGTACCAAGAATGACCAAGGTGCGAGTAACCTGATTTCGAATTTCTGTTGCGTTTGATGAGATGTTGCTATCAGAACCAGTAATACCTCGATTCTTGGCGCTTAATGCCACAATTATCTTTGCATACATAAAAAATATAGCTATCATCGGTAAGAAAAAGGCAGCCTGAAAAATGATTGGTTCCATTAAGGTGAAAATTGGTTTCGTGATGTAAGGCATGCAAAAGTTAACTGTACGTGGCATGGTTTTGAAAATAGCTTCATCTGGCCAACTGATGCACAGTTTAGTATTTTTGCTATATTGTATCGCTGTAAATGCCGACGGGCCGATATTAAGAACCCAAACAGCAGCAATTATCTTAATAGTGCGTCTCTTACCCTTTAGATGTCGATGTCGTAAAGGGTAACAAATAGCAAGAAATCTATCCAGTGACATGACAGTGACTATCCCTAAAGAAGAATAGTAATTTAGCATGGATGGGGCAAACATAAGAACACAGCTTAATGCTCCTTGAAAGGGGATGTTTTCTTTAACAGAGGAGTGAAGAAAAACGGGTAGGTAGTAAAGCGCTGAGAGTGTCAGAAACACAATATCTGTTATTGCTAAATTGACCAGATAATAGTTCACAGAAGTATGCATTGATGGTATCTTGGCTACCATGTAAAGGAACGCAGAATTGCCGACAAAACCGACAACATATATTACCAAAATGACGCTGAAGTAGACTACTCTTTCCAGGTATGTGTGAATCCAATTAGAAGCTATTTCATGAGTTGGGAGAACCAGAGTATTGTATGGCGAGCATATGAAATCCGTTCCCGCTTCGTTAAAACTGCTGTTTCCTGCCATGGTTTCACAAACAACTGACTTTTTATAGTCAGCCTGATCTTTATCAAATGATGAACCGCACTAAACATTGCAGGCTACGACTCGGCCTTATATGTATCTTCAGTAGCCAAACGTTAGTTGCGCAAATCACTTCTCGTTCAAGAATCGTTGATTAACTTCCAGAATGAAATTGTTAACAGAAAATTGCAGAATTTAATCATCCACTGTTCAGCGTTTCAGAAGCAATGCACATGCCATTTTTTGGCTTCATCACATTAACAATATATCGTCGGCAGTTGTGACGTATTTGACATTTGACGCATTAGTATGTCATGTTCTACTCTATATATTCACCAAAAACCATGCCTCAATGTGCCTTAATTAGTAAGATATTGATTAATATCATTTTATTAAGGTAAGCAACTATTTTGAACTGTTGCGATTTGGTAGTTCACAGTATCTCATGGTATCTTGTGAATGGTAGTGAGCTTTGGCAAAAATTGCATTGATCATTTCATAGCGAGTTTGTAGAATAATTCAAATATCACAGATATACTTTTGTAGTCCTGAGGTTCTTGAGTTATGTTGTAAAGAGGAAAGAAACAACAACACTTTTGTAAAACGTACACAACTCATTAACAACAATAAATCAAGCAAGTTTTCCAAGTATATGATTTGTAGAATGAACTTTTGCAAAATATCAAAGTGTTATTTTTCAATAATATATTGATTTAGATAATAAAATTGATCGTATTTACTGAAATGTCTGTATGACATAATGACGTATTTGCCGATCATCTCTCATACTGTGTAAGCTGTCGTATCTGCAATTTTAAGAATTTGCCGTTTCACATAGTGACGTAATTTTCGTTTGAACGGCGAAGTCCTTTTAATATAGTGACATAGTGACGTATTTGATTTAATATTGATTTTGTGCAGAATATGTTCAGCTCTGGTAGTGATAAGTTAATTATAATGAAAATATGGTATGTTTGCATTACTTTTAACCAGGTTTTAATCGACAATAATGTTTTTATCAAGAATATGCAGCAAATGAAAATCGCCAAATTTTCAAATTCGCTTTTCTCGAAATGCGTGCTTTGCAAATGCGTCAGTATGTGATACGGCCGACGATATCTACAAAAAAACATAAGTAAACCAATTGAAGTGACCGTAAAATACCATTCGGTCACTCCAGATGGCTTAAATTGAATCTGATAAATAAAGACAAAATATTGAACATTCTGTAAATGATAATAAAAGCTGGTTCGCTCTCACAAAAACCGTTGCTATGGCAGTTGACTTATGCTCCTTCAGTCTTTCTCCTAGTTGTCTACCGGTCTGGCCGATGTACGAACTTGAACACTCGCCGCAAGGGATCTCATAAACCGCACCTGATTTTTTCTCTGTTGGCGTGGGATCCTTTGGTGAGACTAACAGTTTCCTCAGCGTATTGTGTGGTCTGAAGCTTGTCGCAACGCCATAAGATTTAAAAATACGCTGGAGTTTCTGTGACAGCCCCTCTATATAGGGGAGGGTGATGTAAGTTGATGATTTCTTGCCCTCTACTTGATTGGCTGTAGTAGGAGGGTCAGGAATGTTCTTTCACTTGTCCTTGGCTTTTGCCAAGCCAAAAGTCCAATTGTGATATCCGCAATGTCCTAAGGCGGACTTAATATGATCGACTTCCTTAACCCTTTCCTCGGGGTCTGTCACTGCGATTTCAGCTCTGTGAAACAATGTCCTGATGACGCTTAATTTATGAGCGATGGGATGGTGTGAATCAAAATGGAGGTATTGATCTGTGTGTGTGGGCTTTCTGTAGATGGAGATACTCACGGTTCCGTCAGCATTACGTGAAACTTTGGTGTCCAAGAAGGCGAGGTATCCATTAACTTCCGATTCACTTGTGAACTTGATATGCGAGTTCTGGCTGTTAATATGCTCCGTGAAAATTTCCACATCGGTTTCGCGAATGATTACGTATGTGTCATCCACATAACGAAGCCATACGGATGGTTTAACAGGTGAATTGCGCAAGGCGGTGAACTCAAAATGTTCCATATACAGGTTTGCGATCACCGGACTGACCGGACTGCCCATAGCACAACCCCCACATTGTTGATAAAATTGTCCTCGGAAAACAAAGTAGGTGGTGCTGAGGCAGAATTCCAACAGTTGTATGACTTGGTCAGCGGTAAGCTCTGTCTTTTCTTTCCAGCTGGTGTCCTTCTCAAGTAAATCCTTAGCTACATCCAAAGCGCTATCCACTGGGATACTCGTAAACAATGCAGATACATCATAAGAGATCTGAATTTCACCCGGCTCAAGGCACAAGGATTTAATACGCTCAACAAAAGATTCAGTGTTTTTGATATGATGTTCACTTTTACCGATCAGTACATTCAAAATATCTGCAAGGTACTTAGCTGATTCATATGTTACTGAATTGATGCTCGAGACAATTGGTCGAAGAGGCGCTCCCTCTTTATGGACTTTCGGTAGCCCATAAAACGATGGCACACAACATGATGAGGGGTACAACTTGGAATACTTGTAATCTGAAAGATTACCCTCCGACTTAAAGTCTTTCAGTATTTTGATAAGCTTATTTTGGTAGGTCTTAGTTGGGTCTTTCTTAAGCTTAACATACGTGTCTCCACTGTCTCTACAACGCCCTCATTCGACCAAAAGTCACCAATGATCAACAAAAGGGCAAGTCCATCACAACATCCTAGGACTTCTTCTGATGAAGATGTGTGTCACACATCGAAAATTCAAGGTTAGTTGGATTTTTGTGCTGAATGTCAGTTTAAACTTTTAGAAATTGTTTATCACCAGCACGTATGAACTTACATTCCAGATAAAAACTGTAATAAAATTGTAATGTTTTTCTTAAAAATGCCCACAAGACATCTTTGCAGAAAGTGTGTGTATTAGAAAAAGGCTACTTGGAAGTATTTTAAACCTGCTATGGATATGTCACTTGGTAATTGAACACCAAGAAAAATAATTTCAAAAGAGCAAGTGATAACAAGTGGTTGGGTGCCATTATTTTAACTTTCAGCTTTGCGACAGAGCTTTATAGTCATTTCATATGGATGGTACCCTAGCATTGTCATGTTCTGAAAGACCACAAGACATAACATTAAAAAGTGGATGCTGGTATACGTCTTTAAAGTTCACAAAATGCATTTTGTACTGTCATCATAATTTGTCATCATATTTGTGCTGTTTGATTACACATTAATTGTTGTTGTTTTATTTACAATCTGTTAGCATAATCATATACTTACATATCGAGCTAATCTCGTAGGAGGGATACACACATATCACGTATCAAGTTGTTGGAAAGGGCATAGGCAAAATAATTGTGTGTATATAGCTTCTGAACAATTATAAATAGGTTTCTAATGAAATGAGCCTATGTGGGGTGAAAACATTAGTTGTAATTACATATTTTTATTAGTCTAAAGCATCTATACATTTTGTAGAAGATGTATTGTTTCTCTTTTTTCAGCTCTGACATTGGTCACTGACCACAAGCACGCATTTTTTTTAATAAAATCTGAGAATAATTATATCTAACATACTGAAAGAGATAAAAACGATTCTATTCATCGTTATCGACTGCAGTGGACTGGGACTTCCACGGGCAATGTATCGATTTGGCCAATGACATCACTACGATCGAATTAGAGTTTATTCTCATATACTTGAAGTTTGTCCAATTTTTTGTTTCAATTAATGCAAATCAAAATTTAATTGGTTTGGCCATGCAGAAAATACCTTCACCATATTAGATCCTTGTGGTTAAATACCTTGTATTAAAGCTGGGAGGTGCTTGAAAAGAGAGGGCTATTTACTTGTCTAAAAGGGGCTATCGACTGCAGTGGACCGGGACTTCCACGGGCAATTTATCGATTTGGCCAATGACATCACTACGATCGAATTGGAGTAATTGGTTTGGTCCTGTAGAAAAATACCCTCACCTTTATCTGCAAAATATGAGCCAACATCTGATATTAGATCCTTATGGGCAAATACCATTTATTAGAGCTGGGTGTGCTTGAAATGGAAAGATGTAAGGGTAACTCAAAAATAGCTTTTGGTATTGCCAAAGAACTTACTAAGAAGTGGATGGATGTTATAAATGATGAGAAAGGTAGCACTCTTACCGTAACGTTCCACCTGGGAACCAAGGGAGAACAGTGCCAGTGCATTGATTGGTCACCCCAGGTTAAATAAGAAACAAATAAATAAATAAATAAATACCGTAAGTGAAGACATCAAAAGGCGATGGGTTCATTATAGTTCCCAGCTGTTTGAGGCACAAGATGACAAGGTGTATGTACAGTGTGAAACAAGCGAGGAAGAACCTCTACCATTGAGATCCGAAGTTGAGCTTGCCATGGAACAAATGAAAAATGGTAAGTCACCTGGCGTTGATAATGTAGCTTCTGAGTTGTGGAAGGCAACTGGGAAAGAAGGAATAGACCTAATGTGGCGTATATGTGGTATCATCTGGAAAAAGAAGAAATGGCCGAGAGACTGGTGCAGGGCATTTATTCCACTGCCAAAGAAGGGAAATTTGAAAGAGTGTGCCAATCACCGGACCATCAGCCTGATTTTTCACGCAAGTAAAGTGCTTCTGAAGATCATCATCAAGAGAACGAAGAACAAAATGGAGCAAGAAATATCTGATGAGCAGGCAGGATTTTGTGAAGAAAGGGGGACTAGGGATCAAATTGTCAATATCAGGAATGTGATTGAGAAATGCAGAGAGCATAGACTTCCTCTTTACATATGCTTCATAGATTACAGTAAAGCTTTTGACTGTGTTAGCCACCCTCAGATGTGGGAAACTATGAAAAAGATGGGTTTCCCAAGTTATCTTGTGGATCTGATCAGCTGCTTATATGAAGATCAAGAATCGGCAGTCAGAACAAGTAGTGGGGACACAGATTGGTTCAAGATTGGAAGAGGCTTACGACAGGGCTGTGTGATATCACATTTCGTGTACATATCCTTAAAACTTTTAAATGCATGCTTTTTTCAGCTTTGACAGCTAGTTGCCATGCCAATTGCCATGGGCATGAACGTTAGTCTTAAAAACACACTGGTCAACCTGTCATCATAGCCAGCTGGACTTGGGTCACCATATGCCCTCCGGCAATTCCAGCCCTGAGACTACTTTCAACCACTGTTTTTTATCAATGGCATTAGGTCATGCCACTGCCCCGCCCAGCTGACCTCCAGAGCACCGGGAATATGTTGACATACGAAAGGTCAAACACCAGCAGGTGTTGAGGTATATGAGATCAAATTATGAAATCCAATATCGGGCAATGAAACCAGTGGAACCAAATTTATTACCCTCGCTTTTCTCTAATCGAGGGTAACTTTGCTAAAATTCTTTAAGGATCCGTCGACGAAATGACCAAACCTATTTAACATCTACTCTGAAGGCATAATGAGAACAGCTTTGGAGGGGTTTGAAGGTGGAGTTAAGTTTGGCGGTACAAGAATTACTAACCTGAGGTACGCCTTATTTGTAGCAGCAGAATAGGGCTGATTGATCTTTTGAAGCGCATCAAAGAGGCCAGCGAAGAAAACACCTTCTCCTGAACACAAAGAAGACAAAAATAATGGTTGTAAACAAAGAGCGGTAAAGTGCTGAGTTTGTGATAGATGAACAGCAGATTGAGGAGGTGAAGCAATTTGAATATCTGGGTTCAATGATTAACAACAGTGGTGACAGCACAACTGAAATTAAGAGAAGACTGACTATTGCAATGACAACTGTGCAGGGCATGTCAAGCATATGGAAAAGCAGAGGCCTATCCATTGACCTCAATGTACGCCTACTTCGTGCAACTGTGTTTTCCATTGGAAAAGAGTATGCTTTTGAGATGTGGTGTTACAGGAGGCTTCTACAACTGACATGGAAAGACAGGAAAACAAAATTCCTGGATCCTCGACCAGATTGTTACAAGTCTAACCATCAGAAGCGGCATAATGGAGAGATAGCTGTTAAAGTACTTTGGGCATAATTGTCAGGAAACATGGAGGTGTAGAAAAACAGATTTTGCAAGGGGCTATGGAAGGCAGACGAGGAAGAGGACGTCCACCAACATCTTGGACTAATGACGTGAAGCTGGTTTCTAACCAAGGAATGCAAGGTGCAACGCATTTGGTATCAGATCGAGTGAGATGGCGTACTCTTGTAAAGACCACAGTAGCGCTACACAGTGCCACCTGACACAGAGAGAGTGTTTGAAATAAATAGAGGCTTAAAATCACTGAAAATACTAAGATTTATAGCCATATATATATTTGCAAATTTCAGAGTAACATGCAGAAATGGCATGTTTCTATCATTATTTGACAGTTTTGATGAAATGTTACCTAAAATCGATTCGCTAAATATCGACTTTCCCATCCTACCGGTGTGTTTCTCTATAAAACTAAAGTCCTATAAAACAGGGCGCACTGTAAATTTTGTAAAATCTTCACACTTTAATGGTTTAAAACAAGAAAAGTCTCAGCTCATCATACATTGAAATTTGGTCATTTGATGATTCAACCTACTCTTAATTGATACTGTAATTATTGTCAATCTCATCAGTCTTGTTTCCGAAGGATTGAGCATTAATTAATAATGTATAACAGGTAACTGGTTACGTCAAATTATTCTGAAGGGAGCGACACAGGAGTGTCAGCAGTGAGATCTTGTACCCGGGGTTCTTGATTTCGGAAATTGAGGTTCAGTAGTTTCGTTATGTAAGTAATTTTGCGGCGAGTGTGCACACCACCACGAATACGCCTTTGCATATTTAGACCAAAGTTCTTGCGATTGGTGTACATGGTGTAGGTGGTATCCATTTGGTAGCATTCTTACAGTCCAGTCCTATTATATTGCAGAATAGTGGGTAATTGGTTAGTAGCACTTGACTGCTGACGTGACCCGTTGGTGATGAAGTGAAAAAGTTACTGGAAAAGTTATTGATTCGTCAATACAGAAGTGGAGGAATAGGGTCACTGGATATATAGACACAGAACACAATAGCAAAGTTAAAGTAGTAGAAAATAATTTCATCTTGAAATTGCAAAACTAAACAAGTTCTAGTTCATTAAAAACAGCCAAAAAGTGTCAGTAGCCTTAACACAGACGGATTCCAGTCCATACGCGCTCTCGCAGGTCTCCAGGTTTCTCCTGCATCTGAAGACTGAATTCTCTCCCCTGAGTATATTGATATGCATTGTCTCCCGTATCGAATAAATTATGATTAATGGATTATTGGAAAATGGCGCCAAATTATTTGAGTAACCAATAATCGCCAATAAAATACCAAGGACCTAATCTCAACACTCGGATAAATTGTTCTGAGACACACTAGTCTTTTTTGACTTTTAATCATGTTAAAACAACCATAATTTCTATATATATTGGACCACATAGAAAACTATCAAACATGTTTGGACTGTTTAATCAAAATCACTTACACGAACGTTTGAACATCATCTAACAGTAATAATGAATAACTTAATTTAAGCTTAATACGAGGGGTGGTCAATAAGTTCGTAGAACAAGGTACTTGAAAGAGGACTAGCCAAATTCTTTCTATCTCACTCTTGAACGTGGTCACTGCATACCCCAATGCACCTGTCTCAATTTTTCTTAAAACCTGCTATGTCAACAAAATGGAAGTCTTCCGATTGCTTCCGAGCCACTCTTCAGTGAAGGCTCACCAGCATTGATCACCAGCAAACCTGGTATTATGAATGTACGATTTAAAATTCTGAAATAGGCTTCGCTATCTGGAGGCCATGCCTGGACCACAATATGGTTGTTTTAGTAATCTGACCCCTCGGTCGTGAATGGCAGCTTGACAAACTGAGAATAGTGTACAAGACACAATCCGAGAACAGCCCCATTCCTACCACCAATATTCACATGATGGTTTGCCTCTAATTTGCTATCAAAATTGTATGATATATGCCTATGATTGTACTTTCATCTGGCAAATGATTTGTTATCAAGACTCTCACTGACTCTCAGAAAACAGCGATGAAGACCTTCCACTATGATGATCGAGTAATGATCTTCTTAAGGGTATGAGATCCAGGTGCTTCCACTGAATGGACTCATAATAATATGGACCTGATTATGTCAACTGGTGTCGTTTTTGTGCATGAAGATTCGGGGACCCCATGAAGAAGACACCCTGGAATACCTAGATGTTAATGGATTTACGTTTAAAACACTTTCATCAGAGATTTCATATTTTGTGGCTATTTCTTTGTGGCTTTATTCATTATCAATGCCACTGCACCAGCACGTGTATCATTAGTGGTGACGTCAACAAGTCTTTTGGACCTTGGATAATCTTCAAGGACGCTCATTCCATCCTTGAACTCTAAGGACCATTTCGTTGCTGTTGAATATCAAGGACTTCATTACCATTTACAGCAACTGTACATTGTTAAATTTTGAGTTTTCACCACCGTCGCGAGAAATTTCCATGATGACCCTGTGTTCACTTCTGGTAGTACCTGTGAATTCATGGAGGTAGGCTTCCTCTGAAGAGTGTCCTGACCATATACAGTGATGCAAAAATCTAACACCTTTCCAGTAATGTTTTGAACGAAATACCGTGCAACAAAGTAACATAACTTGTTCTACGAACTTCTTCACCGCCCCTCTTACAAGACAGCCATAAAACTTTGCTTATTATTTAAACTAATAATTATTATCGAATTTTGACGTCTGTACAGCTTCGTAATACTTCGCCTCGGTCCACGTTTTGGAAAAGGGGACATCAGACACAAATGTATACAAAGAGAATTCACATTTTACTCTCGGTATAACTACAGGTATTGTTAGTTCCCATTCCCGGTTGAGATCGAACGAAACCAAATGCTTGCAAAAACCCTTTTCTGTAGAACGCGCTACCAGCTACATACACTATACTATTAGTAGCAGAATTCATAAGGACTAAAATCCGACCGATTATCAAAAATGTTTGACGAAAACCTCCAGATATTGTATTTCTTCCCGTCAATTTTCTGATGAATGTTGCGACTGACACGGATCTTAAAGGGAGTTGAAGAACGAAGAATAATACACCAAGAATAACCAAGGTGCGAGTAACTTGATTTCGAACTTGTGTATGGTTAGATGTGACTTTGCTATCAGAACCAGTAACACCCCGATTCTTGACGCTTAATGCAACAATTATCTTTGCGTACATAAAAGATATAGCTATCATCGGCAAGAAAAAGGCAGCGAGAAAAACGATTGGTTCCGTTAAAGTGAAAATTGGTGTCGTGATGTAAGGCATGCAAAAGTTAACAGTATTTGGCATAGTTTTGTAAATAACTTCATCTGGCCAACTGATGCACAGTCTAGTATTGTTGCCATATTGTATTGTTGTAAATGCCGCCGGTCCAATAGCAAGAACCCAAACAGCAGTAAGTATCTTGACAGTGCGTTTCTTGCCCTTAAGATACCGATGTCGTAAAGGGTAACAAACAGCAAGAAATCGATCGAGAGACATGACGGTGACTATCCCTAAAGAAGCGTAATAACAAAGCAAGGCTGGAGCAAACATGAGAACACAGCTTAATGCGCCTTGAAAAGGAATGTTTTCTTTTACAGGAGAGTAGAGAAACACGGCAAAGTAGTAAAGCGTTGCGAATATCAAAAACATGAGATCTGAGATTGCTAAATTTACCAAGTAATAGTTCACAGAAGTATGCATTGACGGTATCTTGGCCACCATGTAAACGAACGCAGAATTGCCGACGAAACCGACAATAAATATGACCAAAATAACACTGAAGTAGACTACAATATCCAGTTGTGTGTGATGCCAGTTAGAAGCTATTTTGTGATTCGTGAGGGCTAGCGTATTGTATGGCGAGCACGTGAAATCCTTGCCCGTTTCATTAAAAATGCTGTTCCTTTCCATGGTTTCAAAAGCAACTGACTTGAAAATCGCATTTCTGCCCTTTACTGAACAAGGAAACAAACTAAATACTGCAGGCTACGACTGGAACTTTTAATATTGTATCTTTAGTAACCAAAATATAAGCGTAAACATCACGGTCAATTAGATTGATGTCCAATAATTAATTAACAATAAAGAATATTAATAATAATATTATTGCTTGGGACCCAAAAATGAACCTATGGTTAAATGATATTTTGATAAAGGCGAGGTCACACATCACTTACATCACAGTGCCTTTGAACTCAATAGATGGATAAGAAGTTGACCATTAGCAAAACAGTCAGGAAAACATATAATAAAAGCTTCCCCTCACTCATTAGCTATGTTTCGACATATCTCAATGAGCACATCAAATAAATATTGGACTTTCTAAAAATAAAAAAAAGATCTCCACTAAAGGTGCCAATAGAAATTGGCGTCAGTCGTTTTACGTTATGTTGGTTGGTCTCATTTTTATGGCAAGAAAAATGAACTATTGGTTCGAGAGATATATTTATAAAAGCGAGGTCACACGTTACAAACACACCCCCACATGCGTACAGTAGAGAGCTTGCGGTGGCACCTACTTCTTGTGCCTAACGACGGTAATTTCGCCCTTTCATAATTATGCATGATGATACTGTGCATATGATTTCAAGACATTGTACAACATGGTCACACCTAAAATTACAAAATATTCTTTGCATAACTTGAAATATATTTTGAATGGAAGAAATTGTTTTTACCATTCCAACGTTCTTCCTTGTCAAAATCTTTTCATTTCTTTTGAAAAAAAAATGATACAAAGGTGGTAATTTTCAACATCCTACACATGAAATATGTAGTTATCAAAGTTTTGATTTAACTGTTTGTTTATTTTCTTTAATTTCCGGAAACGTTAGTTGTGATTACATATTTCTATTAGTCCAAAACATATATATTTTTGTTGAAAATGTAGTGTTTTTCGCTTCTCAGCTTTAGCATCCCTTACTGACGAAAAGCACATTTTTAAAATGTCATTAATAACACGATATGTGTTGGGTAATAAAACCTGAGAGAAATACCCAAATGCCGAAAGGAATAAAAAACGCATGTATTCATCGCTGCAGTGGAACGGGCAATGTATTGATTGGGTCAATGACATCACTACGATCCAATTCAAGTTTATTGTAATATACATAGCAGTTTGTCCAATTTTATTTTCAATTAACGACCTAACCACAATAAATCCATATTTGCAACAACTAGAATCAAATTTTAATTGGTTTGACCATGTAGTAAATGCATTCCGCTTGATAAAAGAAAGGGACATGGAGCAAAGATTAAAATGTGTACTTTCATGTTCTGTACATAACTCATTTTCGGCAAAACGGGAATATAGATTTTTGGTTTTTAGAAACAAGCAATTCATTAAAAAATAAAATCTGCTGTGTTTGTGACAAAATCTGAATTTTTAAATAAAAACGGCGTGGCCAGTCGTGTTATTCCCACGATCAAAGTGAAGGTGACTATCCCTAAATATACGTCTAGCCCTCTTCTTTTGTTCCATTATCTATTGTATTTCTTTTGTTCAAAGTCTGGTCAACTGTTGATTATATCAAGTAATGTGGACAGGTCAAGATAATCTGGACAGGTCAAGATAATCTGGTCAGGTCAAGATAATCTTGGTCAGGTCAATAAATTTTGAACAGGAGAAGTACGTGTTCATATTTAGAAACACTGGCCACATTATTTGACTTTTTGGACATTTCAACAAACTTAAAATGCATCAACGTTTAATATATTTTACACGATCAGCATCAATTATTATGCAAGTTTATGCATATTAGATTTAAATGAAGATGGCAAACAATACTTGTGTGCATTGAATGACACCAAAAACACCTTTATTGAATAATGCAAATTAGTTTGTATTATGTCTCTTAAAGCCTGTATAATTAGAACGAGGATGTCAATCTACCTTTGTCCCCCCTCTACCAACAAACGCAGATTCCGACAAAGTAGGTAACAAAACAAGAGCCATGAGGTCTTACAAATTAAGTTCAACCAAGGATATTTTGCACCTAAAATGCAGTACATTACAGGCCACAAGACTAGATGTAGAAAAACTACAACAATTTGAGGCCTAACCCCAACCAAAATAGGTCGAGGAGGGTACCAAGGAATATGCGTTGATTTGGTTCAGGACATTTGTTCTATAAGTATATTAAAGATAAATATAAATTCTATGGTGTTAAATGAGTTACCGTCATGTCTAGGTAAAACACACCCACTTTGGTAATTTGACCTTTGAACTGTTTACATATTCATTATTAATATTACGAATATGTATAAAGAATTAATAATAAGAATTAAATAAGGCTATCGAGTGGGACAGGACCACAAATGAATTGAATAGAATCTCCCGTTAAAATCAATGCTGTATTGATTTGATTAAATCACTTGCAACTGATACTTGATAAGACTCGTAGACTCGAACGCAGGACATACGGGAAGAATATTACACTGTCTCGGTGTGTTTTTATTTTTGGAAAACCCTAAACTTACACAAGATAATCATATCAGCTTTTCCAGTTTGTCTTTTGGAAAATGAATAAACCATAACAACAAATTCGTTTATTTTGGCTCACCGTATATGTAAGATAAACGGTTCAGTCGCTCGGAAGGCGAGACCCCGAAGGGGTCGAGCCTTCCGCAGACATGCGAACCATACCTCAACAAGACACCGATTATCTATGGTAATGGTCTGTTTCTCACCCTTTATCTACTACAGAGGCGTAGTAACATAGCATGGCTGGACCAAACACGAAAGGGCAGCTTAATGATCCTTGTTTTCTTTTAGACGATAGTGAAAAGAACACCGCAAAGTAGTAAAGCGCTGAGAGTGTCAGAAACACAGGATCTGAATTGCTAAATTGACCAGATAATAGTTCACTGTAGTATGCAATGACGGTATCTTGGCTACTATTTGACTATATAAACGAACGCAGAATTGCGGACGAAACCGACTATAAATATGACTAAAATTACCGCCTAGGTGTCACACACAACTGACGTTTTGATTTCTACCCTTTACCGAATGAACGAGGAAAGGCACTAATTACTGCAGTCTACGACTTGAACTATTAATATTGTATCTCCAATAGACAAAATATAAGAGTACACATTATTAATAAGATGCCCAAGAATGGATTAACAATAAAGTATGTTAAAATAGTATCATTGCTTGGGAACCTTTTTATGATTGGTCTCGTGCATATCATGATGGTGACAAAATTAACCTCTGGTCTAAAGATATTTTTGCTAAGGCGAGGTCACACATCACTTGCATCAAAGTTCTTTTGTACGTACTCGTTAGATAAATATTAAGTCAACCATTATCAAAAATAATAATGTTCTCTTCAATTAAAACAGTCATGAAAGCATTAGATAAAAGATCCCGCTCCCCCCCCTTGTCTATGTTTTGACCTATCACGATGAGGACATCAATTCAAAATATCGTACTTGAAGTGTTTGGTCGTTCTACTACAACACAACAGTTGATACAAGTACGGGTGATAAATGGGGAAATGTGTAACAAAGTAGCAACACCTAAAAAGGTTTAGGTATTTTTATCTATTGTGCAATACACTTTTAGGTATTTGCATAACGTGGAAACAGTACATAACTACTCATGCTTTTGTTCCCTTTATGGATACGCGTAATTGACCATTAGCAATAATAATAATAATAATGTTCTCGTCAGTTAAAATATTTATAACAAATATGATAGAAGACGCTTACCCTCACTCATTTTTAAATATCTCGTTGAACACATCAATAAAAACATTGAATACCCAAATTCACCCCAAATCTGTTATGACGGTCAATTACGCCAAAAAGGAATACGGAACCCTAAACACAAATAACTAGACGTTACCAGGTGGTATGCGCCGTGCATTCTATAAATTCAGTAAATTTCCATCGTCAACCGTGTAATTGAATGGGATTATTTTGACATTTTTAAACGCTTGAAATCTCACAAACAAAAAGGCCTATGTTAATAAATAATATAAATACAAACTAAAACCGTTGGGGTTCGATAATGAACCCCACAAAACTAACCGAGTATATGGAAAATGCCATACGGCCGGGCGGTTTCACAAGTTGCCGGCTCTATCATGCCACTCGCCGCCTGGACGTTACCTAATAAATAAGTTTCACTTTAACTTTATTTAGTACTTATTTCCAATTACAACAACGTAAATAAATATATATATTAATCCTAACACTTAGCCCTGCTTTTTGATATCGGAAGTTACAGAAGATACGGAAATTCCGTGAGCATATAACACTTGGGGTGATTGCGTCATCGCAGACCCTGGGATTCACGCATGCGCAGCATTTTCATCGTGGTATTTTGTGGGGTTTTTTTTGGTGTTAGGGTTAATAGTATGGTCACCTTCAAATAAAGAGGTGTTACGTATTTTGACGACCGACGTGCGTACATTCAACCGACCCAACAAGGATGGACAGCAACATGTATTTTATCAGCACACTGTTTGATATGGCAAAGTCCATTGAGTAATATACTTTAGTTGTTGGTAAGCATCTCCCAACAAAAAAAAAAGAAGCAGAACTCTATGGATTCTCTACCCATACCAAATTTGGAATTCATACGTCTTTGAGCTGAGAATACATACGTTTTAAGAATTGCCAATCTACAAAAGAAATACATGCACCACCCATCTCGGTCAAGCTATTCAAGGGTGGAATATTGTTCACAAATGTAGAGAATCTCATTTTATTCGACCAAATCAATAGTGAAAGGTACGTCTGCAAAGGTTCTGCTATTCAAGCAACAATGTACTATTCTATAAATAATTATCTTGTTTTTAAACTCAGTGCAGAAGCAATAAAGTCACTATATACTGTGCTCTATAACCGCATGTTTGATGCTGAGAAAACACACGTTTTAAGAATTGCAGAAATCGCAATACATACATCTCGGCCTAGTTTAACTCAATGGCATAATACTCTTCACAAAATGTAACGAATGTCATGTTATTCGACACGACCAAGTCAATAGTGAAAAGCACGTTTGCAAAGGTTGTCCTATTCAAGCAACAATGTTCTATTCTATCCATCATATCCTGTTTTAAACTCAGTTCAGAAGCAATAACGTCACTCTATATTGAGCTCTAACACCAAGAAAACTATTGTTATGCAATATCCAAGTCACTGTGTCACTGTGTCACACACACAAATAAATAAATAAAAATGTAAGTGCAGTCGTTCTTCACTGAAGAGCATCCGTTTTGACTGGCAAACAAATGTTAGCCTTCAACCGATTTTGTCTTCATTTGAAGTGTAAATTACAGCTGCCAAACAACTAACCACATGTCTAGCTGTTTCGTGGTATAAGTATAGTCCAATAATTTGACGGCGTGTACATATGCGTGAGGCATCTTTGCTGCTGTATTTGATTTACTATCAGTATTGTTTTTCAACCGAATTTCCATTTTTTTTAAATTTATTATCAGTATTGTTTTTAAAAAATCCCTGGTGTTTTCTACACTTCTGCATCTAATGCTCTAATTCCCCAATCCAGTCCGTCTTCAGCCAAGAAGCAATCATTCTCAAACTCATTACCACCTTCGTTTTCTCGGTTGACAGTCAGTCAACCGAAGTATATATTTTTAGTCATGCTCCCAAACTGTGGAATTACCTCCCTAAGGAGGTTGTCAACTGCAATACCCTCCTCACTTTCATAACTGCTTTTCAACGTATATGTATATATTATTACTGCAGTTACGACACTAGTTTGTTACGAGTTCAGACAGAATCAAGGAATACAGAAATTCACATTTTGCTCTCAGACAAACTACCGTTATTTTTAGTGTCCATTCCTAGTTCAGTTTTCCTAAAACCAAAAGCCTGCAAGAATCCCTTTCTATAGAGCGCGCTACTCGCTACATACACTATACTATTCGTAGCAGAATTCATAAGGAGTAAAATTCGTCCGATGATCAAAAATGTTTGACGAAATTCTCCAGATATTCGACTTCTTCCTGTCAATCTTCTAATGAATGTCGCGACAGACGTAGATCTTGAAGGAAGTTGAAGAACGAAGAATAGTGTACCAAGAATAACCAAAGTGCGAGTAACCTGATTTCGAACTTGTGTTTGGCTTGATGTGACGTTGCTATCAGAACCAGTAATACCCCGATTCTTGACGCTTAGTGCAACAATTATCTTTGCATACATAAAAGATATAGCTATCATTGGCAAGAAAAAGGCAGCGAGAAAAATGATAGATTCCGTTAAGGTGAAAATTGGTTCCGTGATGTAGGGCATACAAAAGTTAACTGTATGTGGCATGGTTTTGTAAATAACTTCATCTGGCCAACTGATGCACAGTTTAGTATTGTTGCCATATTGTATTGTTGTAAATGCCGCCGGTCCGATAGCAATAACCCAAACAGCAGTAAGTATCTTAACAGTGCGTTTCTTACCCTTAAGATATCGATGTCGTAAAGGGTAACAAATAGCAAGAAATCGATCAAGAGACATGACGGTGACTATACCTAAAGAAGCGTAGTAACATAGTAAGTTTGGACCAAAAATGAAAAGGCAGGTTAATGCTCCTTGAAAGGGATGTTTTCTTTTACAGCAGAGAAAAGAAACACGGAAAAGTAGTAAAGCGCTCCGCACATCAGAAACACGAGATCTGAGATTGCTAAGTTGACCAGGTAATAGTTCACAGAAGTATGCATTGATGGTATCTTGGCCACCATGTAAACGAACGCAGAATTGCCGACGAAACCAACAATAGATATGACCAAAATTAGGCTGAAATAAACTACTCTTTCTAGGTATGTGTGATACCAATTAGAAGCTATTTCATGAGTTGGGAAAACCAGAGTATTGTATGGCGAGCATTTGAAATCCGTGTCCGCTTCGTTAAAACTGCTGTTCCCTGCCATGGTTTCACAAACGACTTTTTACAGTCAGCCTGTTCTTTATCAAATGATGAACCACACTAAACATTGCCGGCTACGACTCGGACTTATATGTATCTTCAATAGCCAAACGATAATTGCGCAAATCACTTCCAATATGGTTCTCGTGCAAGAATTGATTACATTATCCGAATGAAATTGCAGAATTCAATCATCCACTGTTGAACTTTTCAAAAGCAATGCGCATGCATTTGATTGGCTTAATCGACTCGGACTTATATGTATCTTCAGTAGGCAAATGATAATTAAACAAATCACTTCCAATAATGTTCTCGTTCAAGAATTGTTGATTAACCTATCGATAATGAAATTGATAACAGCAAATTGCAGAATTCAATCATCCACTGTTCAGCGTTTCAGAAGCAATGCCCAAGCATTGTTTGGCTTAATAAAATTAACAATTAAAAGAAGTTCCGGTTGTTCAATACAAAACAACTATATGAAATAAATATCTGTGACTTGCATCTTAAGACTCAGGGTCTCTTATTTTCAAGCAAAATTTTAAATATGCGGACAAAGTCAAAAAAATAGAAATCCTTGATTCTTCTAGCATAGAAAGGGTTTAGGTGGGACATTTTCAAAATGATATTAAAAAAGTTGTATTTGGCCTGTTGGTAAAATAACGGGCAAAACAAATTTGAGCCGAAAATGACCAAAATTGCATTTTTCATTTTTGAAAAAGGTAAAGTTTGGTCTTATGCTACAACTATATAAGATGCGATAAATTTTCTGTTTTTTTAATTTTAGGATAGAGACATGCTTTGTTATTCATTGTAAATGAAGAAAGAGTGTGTCACTCTTCGAAAAGATCCTGCAAATTTAAGTAGAAAAGTACATTTTTGGGCAATAATCATAAGCGTCATTTTACCCCGACTTTGAAGGGGCATAAATGTAAAGGTAGGATTTGTATGTTGAAACTGTATAATGTCATAGTTAGAGTAAACCCTTGTTAACTGATATATCCTTTTCAAAAATTGGGCTCTTAACTATTTTAGAAGTTCTGGCTTTTCAAAAGTATCAAGTTTTTAAAAAAATTCAATTTTTTCACAAGGGGATTTACAGTAAAAAAATAGTTTCATTATTTGTTTTAATTATTACTGAAACTAATTGTATTAAAAGAACTTAATGGGACTTAATTGAAGAAAGTAACGATTCTAATGGTACAAACAAGCTATACAGAAACCAGATGCAGAAGCATTGTTAATGAAAAATGCAATAGAGGGCAGCGCTGGGTGACGGACTGCGTTTAGCTGAAAAGGCAATCAGGGGCCGGTACAAACAACAGTTCATCAATTATATAAGAATAGTATATAGCTGGTAAATGGTAAGTGTCAGATTATTAATTCTCCAGTAGTTAACTTCTACGACTCTACTCAGGGAGGTAAATAACATGTTAACTGGGTGGGCAAATGCCCACCCAGTAAATTATTTTGCCCACCCAGTAAATTCAACTTGCCCATTGCCCAAAAGTGCCCACCCAGTAAATTATTTTGCCCACAACAAATTGGGCACCATAATATTTATCATAAAACTAGTACCAACGTGCATATCTTGAAATCAACTTGCATTTTGAAAGTGATGTTGAATAATGAAAGTGATGTATCTTTTCTTAACATTTGCCAATTTATTCATTTACCATGTTTACAACTTCGGAGCAGGAATAATTATCACACAATATAAAATGATATATAAGATTTCCACAGAGTTTGCTAGTAATTAAAAAAGAAGATATTCCGACCGACCGACAGACCCAATTGTTAAAATTCATTTGAGGGCAAGGAAACAATTTTTTTCTTGGACTTATGGTGAGGGTAAAGTCCACTTTTTACATCAAAGCCATCTTCCACGCAAAACCAGGTCTACATTTCCGAAAATCCAAAGGCCCAGGCCCGTACGCAGGATTTCATTGGGGGGGTGCTGATTTTGAAAAAGTGGACCTTTTTTTCCAAATTTTGTGAAAAGTGGACTTTCTTCCTAAAATTTGGACCTTTTTTGTCCAAAAAAGCGTAAAAACGCTGATTTTTTTTGGCTCGCTACGCTCACAAATTCTGAAATTATTGGACTATTTGTATACTTTTCCAAATTGGGGGGGGGGGGTGCATCGCACCCCCCCCCCCCTCGGTCGGGGCTGCCAAAGGCCTTTATGAAATTAATTATCGCTGCCCACCCAGTAAATTATTTTCCCAAATTTGAGGGCAAAAATAAATTAAATTGCCCACCCAGTAAATTATCCTTATACCTCCCTGACTCTACTAGTAGTGTGAGCTCAACTGGTATATTCAGTTTCCCCGAGGAAACATGTACAAAGACATACATCAAATCATCAGCGTTAGAAGCTCATATTCTGTCAGGAAAACATGACCGGTACAAACAGAGAGAAAGGCTACTAGATAGAGCCAAAATGAGATATGCAAATATGCTTTCAAGAGAGGAAAGCACACTTCCACAAGTTTCAGGAAACACGGGTGGGCAGCATTGTATTCTAGCTGAACCAACAACAGAATTATGTCTTGGATGGGCCTTGAAATCAGGCAGAAAACATACCAGGTTTTCTAACAAGCAGAAAGAATTTCTCATAAAAAGCTTTGAACATGGAGAGGTCACTGGGAACAAAGATGATCCTTCTAGAGTCGCTAAGCAAATGCGTTGTCTGAAGAATGAAAATAACGAGAGGGTGTTTAGTGCAAGAGACTATCTGACGCCACAACAAATAGGTAGTTTTTTCTCCAGACTTTCAGCCAAGAAAAGAGCAAATGGAGATTTAGAGGAGATAACTGATGATCTGGAAGCTCCAGCAGACAGCGGAGTTTCAAGATAGCCTAAGACAAGTGGTGCAGGAAGTTTCTCATCCTATAATTGTTGGTGAAATAAATGTATGCCGCTCTGTAAAAAATGACAAACTTCAAAGTTTGAGCATAAATACCCTCAAAGACATCTGTTCCTCACTTAACATTGACACTAGTGATGTTAGCATTCGACGAAAGGCACCATATTTGGACAAAATTAGGATTGCTGTTAGTGATTGTTCATGTTCTCACTAGGTTAGATTTAGTTGGCACTAGCGTCAAATTTGTCGACAATGCCTTGAGCATACCATAAAATACTGACTTTTTTTTCATTACATTATTTCAAATTGCTTGTTCACTCATCGGAATGCCAGTTGTTGATTTGCAAACTATAGAAACAACTCGTAATTTACCAATTGACATCATTTATAATCCTTTAAATTATGGCATGCACATTTACACTATAATGTAGATTGTATTGTAGCTTTATTATAACATTAGGCCTACTCCAAAGTAGTGACGAAGTTGCCTAGCTCTGGTACTGTAGTTACATGGTTAAATCTATCACAAACTGTATGATCCTGGTCAAAATATATCCCCCTTGCTTTCCTCAAGGTAATCTACCTTAATTTTCATCATGTTCATATGGCAATTCTATTTCTTGACATTTTTGCCTATAATTCTATACACTAGATGGATGATTGTCTAATAGATAACAAACGTGGCGGGAAAGATTGTTGATTTTGACGAAGTTATTCTGGACGCCAAATTTGATTTTGTTGGAAAAGTACCATTTATCATTAATTATCAATTGGATGATGATAATAGACAGATACCCACATAATTAGTGGCAACACAATTATCAACAACGTAACTTACCCTACTTTTCGGTTTGAGAATATTAATTGTTAATGGGGGTGGGAGTTGTTTGACCAATAATGTGGCTATGAAAATTTGCATACATACTTAAGTGGCAGTCTATGGATAAGATATGGGTCAATAAACATTTCTCGGTATGTTATTTGTAAATCTCTGACCAATAAATGATTACGTTTACTGTAAGAGTGCTATGTAATTAGCTAATTTTAATCGAAAATAGTGAATTTTCGTATAAGTAAAATTTCGCTATGGGGTACAGACCCCATTTTTTTTATTTTTTTTATTTATAAACCCCATTCATGGTTATTCTCATTCACTCCCAGACTTAAATCAGCAAACCCTACCTTGAGAGTTATTGACTTTTAAAGTTATAGTACTTTTACTAAAAAAAAAAAGTGCAAAAAAGCTGGATTTTGCATTGCGTATTGCGCAATATTATGGATGATTGAAAAAAATGGCAATACTATTTTTGTAACATGTAATGTATAGGTATTTATCAGAAGAAATTTCAATTATCCTGTACTTACAGCAATTTTGTTAGAGCCGGCCGAAAATGAGCCTCTTTCAGTACTGCGAAATTGAAAAAACTGACTTTTTCTGTAGCCAACTTCAAAGGCCCGTTGTCATGGCGACAAGGAACATTTGAATTTTTATCAAGCTACATAATCATTAGACCCAATAACCTTTCCTGTCATAAGATTTGGACAAAATCCATTGACCTTCATTTTTTGGCTTTGGCCGCACCTTGCTGAATTGGTACAGACATCCAGTCTTAATTGTTTTTCAAAATGTAGTCTAAGAAACCTTTATCAAAATTGGTTGTTAATTGACCAAAAAATATCTTTTTCAAAATGAAGATGCAAGAACCAATTGAGCATATATGAAAAATTTAGGATAGTTTGAAATTGGCCTCCGGCTTCCCAGTAGTTTAACGTAATTGACTGCAAAAAGGCTATAAATGCATATACTGTTGAAATAAAAACAGGTCAAAATTAAAAGAAAATTTAAAAAATCAAAAGAAAAAAACGTTCGTGTTCATCGGTCCAGTACAGAGCCACCGGTTACCGGCGAATACATGTTAGGTTGGGGGTGGGATGTGGATGTGTGTGTGATAAAATTACGTCTAGCAACACCTAAAAAATGTTTAAGGTGTTTTTTTTTATCCATAGACCTTTTCAAATCAAGGTCGGAAAAGTTCAGAAAACCGCGCTATTTATTCAGTAACCTCGGGGGTCAAATTGTACTCAAACTGGCGGGCAAGAAATTTCATGAATTACGACACCCTTTTGCGCGAATATACAGCTTAATATAAAACCATTGTGAACATGGGGTCATCGCGAGAAATATTGTCCTAGCATATTGAGCTAACACCTCAGCTACTTGGTTTTTCACAATAAGATACTAATGGAAAGAAATGGACAAATGTCCGTCATTATTCGTCAGTTATATATTTTTTTCAGAACGTTTTGTTTACGCATCACCTCTTCCACAGTCAGTCTCTTACACAAGACATACCATCACACGCTTGATTGTACATTGACTATCCTTGGCAAAAGTGCCTCTCTCGTCTCTAAATTGACCGTCAAAAGTTCATCGTAGTTATGATGTCTGTTACACATTGAACTTCGCACTGTACATGATGCCCGCGCGCGATAAGGGAAATCATGCTTCGGGTTTTATCGGAATTACTCAGTATGAAAAGGTCTATTGTGCAATATACTTTTAGTACTTGCATAACGTGGAAATAGTACATACTACTCCTGATTTTGTTCCCGCTGTATGGATACAGGTTATTGACCATTGGCAATAGAGGCCGTCTTGTGGGTACAAATGATCTGTGTGTTCATGCGTTGGACACTACGCGCAGGGCGCAGCTTGCCACGCAGCTGTTATCGCACATCAACGCGGTGATTTTGCTGCTCACGCATGGAGATCGAACGACCATCACAGCGTGTACCCACAAGATGGCGGCATATGACGTCACGCATGAAAAATAAGACAAAAGATGCTTCGCGTAACTCACTCGTTAAGCACATTAATGCAAACATTGTACTTCTTGCTATAACGTAAGCTCTCCACTAAAGGTGTAGAAATTGGCGAAAGTCGTTTCTTCTTTTTTCCTTGTTGCTTTCTCTTGTAATATGAATATCCATTCAAAATGTACTATACTACATACTTAACAATCATCTTCAAATGGTACACCACCCTTTGCATTTTGAACTTAGACTAAGACTCATGTAAACAAACGCGGTGGGTCAGAGAGGCCATGTGGATCAGAAAGCGGGGGGACAACGTCATCAATTGTGATGACGGAACTTATTCTTTGAGTCATGTATACGATCAGCTACTGCAAACAACTACACACCCTGGGGATGAAAGTAAGAGGACCAGAGGTGGTGCAGCGACTGTATCGGCGCATTACTGATGAAATCTTCTGCACGGAAGATGAAACGTCTAAAACGTGAGTAAATTTCTTGACTTGAACAACATAATCTGATATTTAAATTATTTTGATATTTTGACATTCGCGATATAATACGCATTCTATGGCAAATGATTAAAAATTGACATGTACTTAAAGTGTATGTAGCTGGAATGAAAAGCCGACGATCAATTCAAAATTTTGACCTTTCGTATTGAAGATATGAAATTTATTCCCCTCCAAAAAAATAGGTCTTTTGGGAGAAAATGTATATCTTCAATATGAAAGGTCAAAATTGTCAATTGATCGTCGGTTTTTTATCCCATCTACATACAGAGTGATTTAAAATGAACTGTACCCAACTTAAAAATTACAATAAAATACTTACCGACATTTAAATAATTTGTGTTTGTAAGCTGTAACAGGATAGTATGTTTCCTATTATCGGTGAAAAAAATCGTGTCTTCACCTCTAATGGTTTTGAAGAAAAGTACATTTTTAGAAAACACACCAAAAACGATGTTGCACACGGATGAATATTTTATTCAAACTATCTATTCTACAGCAAATAAGATGAATTGATAAATATATACAATTAAAATTACATTTAAAATAGATTTGGTGATTTATTAAAGCATTATTTACAATATTGTTTCATGCAGGCCAGCCGAAGCCGACCTACACTCGTCAGAATAAATTAAATACTTACCGACATTAAATACTCGTCAGAATAAATTAAATACTTACCGACATTTAAATAATTTTATATTGCAAGCTGTAATAGGGTAGTAGGTTATGTTTTTATTATTGGTGAAACAATCAAGTCTCAATTACAAGTGTATGGATTTTGCACCAGCACCATTTTTATTTGAATTCAAATTTCCCTCTACAATTTCAAGTTAAGGATCCTTTGTTCTACATGTATTATTCAACATGTAGGCCTAATCTTTGCTTCCGTGTGTTGGTCTAAAAATGGGATGATAACTTGAAAATGCGATATCTTCTGACTAAAACCACTTATTATCAAAATTCAAAGAACAATTATCACTGCTTTCTATGATATTTTTTGATATGTACAATCTCCGCAAATATATTTTAAAAAATTGGGTGAAGTTGGGTACAGTTCATTTTAAATCACTCTGTACACTTAAAGTACATTTCATTAGATTGATAATAAAGTTTACTTCGCGGACTGTTAAATATCAAAAATTTTAAAAATATCAAATTTTAATCATTTGTCATAAAATTTGTATTGTATCGCAAATTTCAAAAACAAAATTAGTTGATATCTCGTATGTGCTCTCATGTCCCAGAAAAAATACTGTCTACACGTTCATACCAGAACCCTTAACTTTGTTTAATTCTTATTTCAAATTACAACAACTGAAATAAATATACATTTATAGTATTGTTACCTTCAACTAAAGAGGTACTACGTATGTTGACGACCGACGAATGTACATTTAACTGACCAAAAAAAGGTTGGGACAGTTCTTGCTATAGTACGTCGCCAATGTATTTATCAGCAACATGTATTTTATCATCAAATGCTTGATATGGCAAAGCCCATTGCGCTATATACTTTTGCCTTGGTGTGCATCTCCCAAAGAAAAATGAAGGGGAACTTTACGGATTTTCTACCCATACCAAATCAAAGTTAATTTGGAATTCATACATTTTTGAAGCTGTGAATACATATGTTTTAAGAATTGCCAATTTACAAAATAAAATCGTAATACATGCATCACCCATCTCAGTCAAGCTATTCAAGGGTGGAATATTGTTCACAAATGTAGAGAATGTCTTGTTTTTCGACACGACAAAGTCAATAGTGAAAAGCACGTTTGCAAAGGTTGTGCTATTCAAGCAAAAATGTTCTATTATATCCATGATAATCCTATCCTTAGTGCAAAAGCAATAAATTCACTATATACCATGCTCTATAAGGGGCGGTGCAATAATTATGAGACCTGGGGAGGGGGGCAAGAAATTTTAGAATAGCCGAAAGGGGGGGGGGGCAAGCAATTTTTGGCCAGCCGAGGGGGGGGGGTGGCAAGTGATTTTTGGCACACATTCATGGCACACATTTTAATAAAACTCTCTAAAAAGGCTTAGGAAAACAGTACGGAAACATTTAAATATGTAAATTTTCCTGCTCGCTGCTCTAGCAACATAAATCTGCTGTGTACACCATGTAAGGTTTGCAAATTGGGATCCCAAAAATTTGCCATGTTCAATGGGCGGGGCAAAGATTTTTTGGCGGGCCGAGGGGGGGGTGATTTTTGGCGGGCCGAGGGGGGGGGCAAGCGATTTTTGGCGAGCTGTTTGGAAATTCCCCCGCTCATAATTATTGCACGGCCCCTAACCATGATAACGCATTTTTGTTGCTGAGAAAACACACGTTTTAAGAATTGCAAAAATCGCAACATACATTACCCATCTCGGCAAAGCTAACTTATTGCATAATACTCAAATGTAGTGAATGTCATGTTATTCGACACGGCCAAGTCATTAGTGAAAAGCACATTTGCAAAGGTTGTCCTATTCAAGCAATAATAATTCTATTCTATCCATCATATCCTGTTTTTAAACTCAGTTCAGAAGTCGCTCTATGAGTTCTAACACCATGAAAACTATTGTTATGCAAAACGAAAGATTTGAACCAAGTCACTGTGTCACTATGTCACTTCTTCACTGAAGAGCATTCGTTTTGACTGGCAAAGAAAACCCCTCAGCCGATTTTGTCTTCATTTGAATCGTAAATTACATGTGCTAAATAACTAACCATATATCTAGCTGTTTCGTGGTATGAATTAGTGTCCAATAATTTGAAGGCGTGTGCATATGCGTGAGGGATTTTTGCTGCCCGTGATGTATACATTTGTATACATAAATCCTAATACAAAAAAAAAAATAAAACGAACGTTTAATCTATACATCTGAGAGTTTTAACGAAACTTTATAGGCCGAACTTAAAGGTCCGTAACCCGATCGACAACATCATCCCCCGATTTTTGTCATTGTTAATGAGTTTTGGTATCACAAAATAGATTGCATTTTTCTCATTCCTATTCTGAAATTTCATGATGCAGTCATGTCTACAGTAGAATTCATCTCGACCTTTGCAGGACTTAAACCCCATTAAAAGCTATTAAACCAAGATAACACTCATTGAAGCAGCTCAACTGATTAAATCAGATCTTCTCTGGTTGTGCACAAGTGTCTGTTTTACATGTGCGACATCGCAATAAAGCTGGTATTATAGCTTCAGTTGGGTAACCGATTATAAAGGAAACGAAAGGAAACAATGGTATGTGTACCTTTGTTCACGAAATGAGACAATGACCTGCTTTTTGTTAACCAGCATTCTTCAAAATGAGCAACATAATGATTGTTGACTTAACACGGTTTGGAAATAATTTCTTCATATTTTTGTTGTTATCTGTCGTTTACATATCCTTCCTAAAACACAAAAGTGCGACCCTCTCCAAACATCTAAATTCGTCGTCCGTATTCCATAGTGGCGTATAGTGGGGCGCCGCGAATAAACAACTTTTCGAGAAAATCGGGTTTGAAGAAATGCCAATTTAACGCGGCTGTGTACTCTAGCCATTGTTTCTTTCTCAAAATTGAGTTTTTATGATATGTTTGTACCTTGTTATGTTTTTTATAAATACAAGGAATGAAAATCCAGATTTGTAAACTCCAACTGCAATATTTTAAGGATTTTATTTCACTATTCCACTCGTGTTTGAAATTGAAAAGGAAAGAAAATCTTTGTTGTACCAGCAAGGTACACGCGCGCAACAACTCATCGCGTTGCGTATCGCGCAATTTGTTAACGCAGGCGCATCTTATGGAAACACCACGGAAGCACTGATTTTACAAAAACCTAGTGGTCAAATGGCTCCGTTTTAGCTGATAAAATGTGGTTTTTTCAAGTTCTTCCCCCGATTTAAATATCAAGTTATGAATGGATTTCGCTCAAACTTCTCAAGGGGCTGTGGATTTACCCGATGTTCACGTAATATAAGTTACAAAAACGAAAACTGTCGCATTCTCCTGTGAGATTCGATGAAAGTGCAAAATGTGACCACTTTAAACTTCAACGGCCATTATTTCAATGTTCATTTTCTCGGTAAAATGACGATTTAGGTACACGACAACTCAATAAATACAGCATCTATAGGTAAGCAAATATGATCATCGTAAAAAGCATGATCGACTCAAGAAACGGTTTTCTCATTTTTTTATATTTTGGTCTATTTCCGATTTTGGGCATCATTTTGTACAAATAGGCGTTTTTGAATTTTAAAAAGTTCATTTTGATGCCTTATATGGTCAATATCTCAAAAAATAAGGCCAATATCAAAAAAAAAAAAAACGTTTTTGGAATGGAGCCTCAAGATTGAGCTAAAAACAAAATAAAATATTTTGGAAAGAGTGTATTTTTTGTTGTTCTCTGTATCATTAAAAAAAAAAAAAATTTACTTTTTTGTGATTTTCTTCAAAATTTTTGTTTTTACCCCAAATCTGTATTTATATTAAGATTTATTGATGTCTTGCCTTCATAAAAATGTATACTTTTATATGTTTTGCGCGAATAATTACAAAGTTATTGCACTTTTACTACATGCATGTCTGAGAGTACACAGCCACCTTAAAATCGAGTTGTGTAAATCAGACATTCATTATATTTTATAAATGATGTGAAATTTCTGTAGTAAACTAAATAGATTTTATTGTTATATATTTTTCAAAAGAAATAAATACATACTATTGCTGGCAAACTGACAATAAAACTATCCGTCACTATGGAAAACGAACAAAACGCAATACCCTAACCTTACGTTAACCGTACGCCACCTCGGTCGCCGTGTAATCCCTATGGCGTTACTATTCGTCGTTCGTATTCCATAGTGGCGTATAGGTCCGATACGCGTACGCCACTATGACATACGATGTTTTTCATTTTTGCCGATATTTCATAATTATAAAATGTGTATAAAAAAGTGGCGTATGGTCGATACACCACTATGGAATACAAAAATGTCACTTTGTAACTATACGCCACATTTAATTAATTAATTACTAATTAATTAGCTAATTATGACTGATGAGACTTAGACAAAATGAAAGAGAACATCATTAAAAACATATGTGCCAATTTTCAAAAAAAATGACCAAAAATCACTATACGCCACTATGGAATACAGCCGACGAATTAGCTAAAAATTTAGGACATGTTACAAAACTATATTTTCTAGAACCTATTTAGAATAGTTTAAATGTAGCTTGTACCGTTTTTTTGTGGCATCCTTCAGAACGGAGCGGTCCGTTACCAATATAGCTCAATATTTTCGGTCAAATCTCCATTCAATTAACACGGGGAGTTGGCTAGCTATGAGCTAGCTATGCTTTGCCCTCACTCATATTCTACGAAAGTGCGACCCCTTCTGAACATCTAACCTAGCTGTAATTTTAGGTCATGTTAGAGAAATATATTTGCTAGAAGTTTGGAGAATAGTTAAAATATTGGCCGGTTATTTTTCACACAGTGATGTTAACTAGGCAATGCCCATATACCTATAACATACACTGTTTGTAGAGGTCACGCGTCAATGGTGAGAGCACTGTGTATTGTGTATAGGAAAACGGACAGTAACTGCAGTATGTGACGCTCTAAGTCGATGTATTTCCGGAGAAATCGGAGAATTCATGCCAATATAGCTCCCTTGGTGGCTACCAATTTCTGGAATTCTGGACAGGCTTATCGTAGATAATTATAGTCTCCTCAACAGCTAGTTTGGTTTCGCGTCATTCACATTGTGTGAAAAGAGCGAACCACACTAACTGTTGAGGATACTTCAGATCAACGATGATAGTATAAAGCTTTAAAAATTCCAAGATGGACGTAGTGGGCTGTTTGGCGTAGTTGGTTAGCGCGTTCTGTGTTTGTACGAGAGGTACCCGGTTCAATACCCGGTATCGGCAGGTTTCTTTTTCCTCTCCATTTTCAACCCAAACTTTTTTTACATTCATTAGACATGCACATATTGCAAGGGGAAATATATTTTGTTTCCTTTTTTTCTGAATCGGTACGAAAAAGATTTAAAAACGAAAATTTTCGGTTCAATATGGGCATTTGCAGGGCATTTCTGTTTTGCTTTCAATATTGGCTATTATGTCATAATTTATACACAAAAATCTATCATGAACAATATAAAGACGAACATGTAAAAACTGGTTGTGGGGAGTGGTATATGATAATATGAAAACAAATGTCACAACTTAGTATCGGGACGTGGACCTGGTGCCGGAGCTTGGTTGTCAGTGAGCTTCAGTGCAACCATGCACGCACGGCACATGACGAACGGGAATTATGGCACATGCTGTTGCTTACGTGCCCAGAATGCAGTTCACGCATACCAAGGTAATGGATTGCAAATTTTGTTATTTATTCACATTTACGCTGAAAATGCTCTCGTTTTTTCACAAAGCTGCATAAAGGGGACGGCATTTGACATTATATGTAATTTTAAAGACAATCCATATCCAAAACCAATAGGGTTACCCAGAGCCCCTTTAAACGATTTTAATACAGTCGGTATGCATGCTTCTACATACTGATAAACGATACTTATCTCTAAGTTCTAAGCTTGTCCGTTCTAAAACTTCAAAAAATAATAATAATAATGATGATAATAATAATAATAAATAGAGAGGGCGGCCTATCTGCTGTGTCCTAGCAGGACATCAGTCAATATGAGACATTAAATATTAAATACGAGGATCCAGAGGATACATGCCTGAGAAATATATAATAAAGAAATGGAGCTCAGACATACTGGCATTATAATAATGGAGAGAAAAAAACAGAACCGTTCGGATTCGAACCAGCGCGCACCCACGATTACATGTCGTTGAGTTCACCACCACAAGCCACAACAGCTCATGGCGGATCTGCCGGCGAATTGAACATGTAATGATTTTATTCTCTCGGAAATGTCTCACGGAAACCTGCTTGGCACTCCGGGATTTTATTGTTTACATCACACCATTCGGTTAACCTTTTTTTTTAAATACCGGTTAATATCTAGCTAAAAAGATATACCTCTGTAATTTCCTGGATCAGATGTAGACCGGTTTTTGTGCAATGGAATAGTCATGCCAGTTGACCATGCTTTGGGGAAATAGCCAGAAGATAAGATTGAATTGAATAATCTGGTTATGACAGCAGTGGCGTAACTACGGGGGGGGGGGGCAAATGGCCCGGGCGCAACCCTTAGGGGGCGACAAATTGATCAATTCAGCATCGATTCTGCGCCCCTCCAATCGATGAAAGTCAACATTTTAAAAGAACATTTTAAGACCGATATTCAACTTCTAGTAACCAAAATTAATTAGTGTATAGGCCTTATTTTGTCCAAAATTTCGCGCGCTCCTCGCGCAATTGTTTCGAGAATGGGGGGGGGGGCATTATGTATCCTTAGCCCATGAGCTACACCTCCACTGCCCGCGTCAAAGATATTCTTGGGAGGGGGTAGGGGCGCCAATTTTGTTCCTTGCCCCGGGCGCTACCGAGCCCAATCATTCTCGTGCTCTTTACCACATTCAGTTTTATAGGTTGACACTCTGTCAAAGAAGAATTTTCAATCATGCTCCCAAATTGTGGAATGAGCTGCCTGAGGAGGTTGTCAACTTCAGTACACTCCTCACTGTCAAAACTGCTTTTCAACGTATGTATATTATTACTGCAGCTACAACACTAGTTTGTTACGAGTTTTGACGTATGCACAGTCCAACCTTTCAAAAAAGTGACATCAGACAAAACCAAGGAATACAAACATTCACATTTTGCTCTCATTCGAACTACCGTTATTTTTAGTGTCCATTCCTAGTCCAGTTTTCCTGAAACCAAACGCCTGCAAAAATCCCTTTCCATAGTGCGCACTACTTGCTACATACACTAAACTTTTCGTAGCAGAATTCATAAAGAGTAAAATTCGACCGATGATCAAAAATGTTTGACGAAATTCTCCAGTTATTGGATTTCTTCCAGTCAATCTTCTAATGAATGTCGCGACAGACGTAGATCTTGAAGGAAGTTGAAGAACGAAGAAGAGTGTACCAAGAATAACCAAGGTGCGAGTAACCTGATTTCGAATTTCTGTTGCGTTTGATGTGACGTTGCTATCAGAACCAGTAATACCCCGATTCTTGACACTTAATGCAACAATGATCTTTGCATACATAAAAGATATTGCTATCATCGGGAAGAAAAAGGCAAAGAAAAAAATGATAGATTCCGTTAAGGTAAAATTGGTTCCGTGATGTAGGGCATGCAAAAGTTAACTGTACGTGGCATGGTTTTGTAAATAACTTCATCTGGCCAACTGATGCACAGTTTAGTATTGTTGCCATATTGTATTGTTGTAAATGCCGCCGGTCCGATAGCAAGAAGCCAAACAGCAGTAAGTATCTTGACAGTGCGCTTCTTACCCTTAAGATATCGATGTCGTAAAGGGTAACAAATAGCAAGAAATCGATCAAGAGACATGACGGTGACTATTCCTAAAGAAGCGTAATAACAAAGCAAGGCTGGAGCAAACGTGAAAAAGCAGCTTAATACTCCTTGAAATGGGTTGTTTTCTTTTACAGCAGAGTGAAAAAACACGGCAAAGTAGGAAAGCGCTCCGAATATCAGAAACACGAGATCTGAGATTGATAAATTGACCAGGTAATAGTTCACAGAAGTATGCATTGATGGTATCTTGGCAACCATGTAAACGAACGCAGAATTGCCGACGAAACCAACAACCAACAATAGATATGATCAAAATTACGCTGAAATAGACTACTCTTTCCAGGTATGTGTGAATCCAGTTAGAAGCTATTTCATGAGTTGGGAGAACCAGAGTATTGTATGGCGAGCATTTGAAATCCATGTCTGCTTCGTTAAAACTGCTGTTCCCTGCCATGGTTTCACTAACAGTTACCTTTTTAGAGTCAACCTGTTCTTTATCAAATGATGAACCACACTAAACACTGCAGGCTACGACTCGGACTTATATTTATCTTCAGTAGGTAAATGATAATTGCCCAATCACTTCCAATGAGGTTCTTGTGCACGAATTGTTGATTAGCCTATCGAGAATGAAATTAATAACAGCAAATTGCAGAATTCAATCATCCACTGTTGAGCGTTTCAGAAGCATTGCACAAGCATTTTTGGCTTAATAAAATTAACAATTAAAAGAAGCTCCGGCTGTACAATACAAAACAACTATATTAAATAAATATCTGTGATTGGCATCTTTATTTAGGATAGTTTGAAATTGGCCTCCGGCTTCCAAGTAGTTGACTGCAAAAAAAAGCTATAAATGCATATACTGTTGAAATAAAAACAGGTCAAACGTCCCCGGTTAGGCGCAGACAATTAAAAAAGTACAGAATCATCGGTTACCGGCGAATACATGTAAGGGGGGGGGGTGGAGGTGTGACAAAATTACGTCTAGCAACACCTACAAATGTTTAAGTTTTTTTAATCTATTGTGCAATAAACTTTTAGGTATTTGCATAACGTGGAAATAGTACATACTACTCATGATTTTATTCCCGCTGCATGGACACGCGTAATTGAGCATTAGCAATAATAACAATGTTCTCGTCAGTTAAAACATTCATGAAAAATAAGACAAAAGACGCTTCGCGTAACTTACTTGTTGAGCACATTAATGAAAACATTGTAAGCTCTCCACTAAACGTGTAGAAATTGGAGAAAGTCGTTTCTTCTTTTTTTCCTTTTGTAATATGAATAGCCATTCAAAATGTATATTATATACTTAACAATCATCTTCAAATGGTACACCACCCTATGCATTTTGAACTTAGACTACAGCGTACTCGTTCAATCATACCCCTGCGTGGAACAAGCATTTGGATTGGTCTCATTGATGTACACACACACACCCACACACAAACACCCCACCCCGGCCGCCCACACCACCACCACCTCCACCCACACACACACACCCCCACACACACACCCACACACAAAGAGGTTAAAAGTTCATAGTCCGGAGGTACAAATAACAAATTGGGGAATTGGGGAAGAATCCGGGATCGTTTTCCAAATTCTCGTCGTTCTTCACTGAAGAGCATCCGTTTTGATTGGCAAAGAAATGTAAGCCTTCAACCGATTTTGTCTTCATTTGAATCGTAAATTACAGCTGCCAAACAACTAACCATAATTATGTCTAGCTGTTTCGTGGTATGAATTATAGTCCACAAATTTGAAGGCGTATTTGAAGGCATATGCGTGAGAGATTTTAGCTGCCCATGATGAATACATTAATTTTGTATACATAAACCCTGATATAAAAAATAAAACGAACGTTTAAACTATACATCTGAGTGTTTTAACGAAACTTTACAGGCCGTACTTCGACGATTTTGATACAGCGGGTATGCATGCTTCTACATAATAGGTCTGTCACACTACGACGGACTGGATCAACGTACATCACCGAATACAAAAATATTTTATTCGGTGGAAAAATTACCAGTCCGGCAGAAGATTTGGTGGGAATTTGGGTCCGATTCCCGTTCGTCTCTCTATGCGTTGTGGCCGCTAATACTAATGCAGTCGTCTTATATCCGATCGTTCAACGTCCGACAAATGACCGGATTTGGGGGTCCGATTCCAGTTCGTTTCTCTATGCGTTGTGGCCGCTAATAATCCCGCAGTTTCATTTTAGTTTGAAACAGCCGCAAATTGGTGAAACGATAGCCTAATTGAAGCCATTGAAAAGTTTTCACCATTATTGCATAATATAAACAATTGTTTTAAAAATAACACGTGGATGTCCATAGGAGAAGCAAAAAGGAAGACTTGTCCATTTTTCAAAATGAAGGTCCAATTCAAGCCATTTGCATGGGGACTGTAGGGCTTATTTACATTATTAGGCCTAGGCTTATTGTGTAAAAATTTAGTTTTAAAAATGGAAAATTTGGAAAATTGTTTTTGGTGCATTATTTTTACACTATTATTTCCTTAAACAAAAAACAAAGAAGGCCCGAACTGAATTTGCAAAATTTAAAATGTTACACTGATCCACTGACACTTAGATATAAGACTTCAGACTCGAAATTTCAGGTAAAGCATGCATGGATTGATATGTTAAAGTCAGTAATAGACCTAAGTCCGTTTTAAATACTGACTTTGGTGACAAAATGTCCCGGGCCCTACATATCGACGGGCCGGCAGTAATTTTCACAGGCTTTTGGGCCAAGGAACCACATTTAAGCACTGCCTATAATAATCACAGGCCTATAATTAGGCTTACTATATACTATCCTTGGCCTACTCAATAACGTACAATTTAACCTTTTCCATGTTTTCTCTTCTTTTTTTTTTTTTTTTTTTCACTAAAACTGGTAGGAATTTGATATTGCGTCCTCTACCCTTCAGAAAGTGCCCCTCCCTCAATACTACTTACATGCATAGACCTACTAAATTACGTGCAATTTAACAATTTCTCTTCTCTTCTCTCTTCAATTTTTCTCACTTTCTTTTCTTTTTTCTCTCCTTTCCCCCTTTTTTCTACTTGTCAGTCACTAAAGTACTGGGGGAAACATGATCGATGCACATGTTCGCCATATGCCTATATCCGGCACAAGCGCCTGCGAAACCTTGCAAACACCTGCGGTATATAAACGAAAGAATAACGAACAAACCCAGGGTATATATACAGAACAGTATACGAACACACATCGGACAACTTCCGAACATGTGTATTCGGCACACTCCGTTTCAAGTTTTGTGCATGCACAAAACTTGAAACGTATTGTCGACGGACTAAACAAACATCACCTAACACGAAACGCATTTGGCGGATAATAGCAGGACATATGAAGAACATAAAACGAATATTGACGAACACTAACGGATTTGCTAAAATACCATCCGTTTCTTATACGGAAGACCGATCCGGTGTAGTGTGACACTAACACGGTCTGGGTCAACGTACATCACCGAATGCAAAAATATGCTATCCGGTGGTGAAGGTCTCACAGGAACGTATTTGCAACGAACACGGGCCGAGTGCAACGAACAAAGAACGAACATAAACGAAAGGAGAGCGAACAAAGTCCGGCAATATGCAGCACCATACGAACACACATCGGATAAATACCGAACATGTGTATTCGGTACACTCCGTTTCAAGTTTTGTGCATGCACAAAACTTGCCGACGGAATTAACGAACATCACCTAACACGAAACGCATTTGGCGGATGATAGCAGGACATAAAAAGAACATAAAACGATCATTGACGAACAACAACGGATTTACTAAAATACCACCCGTTTCTTGTACGGAAGACCTATCGGTGTAGTGTGACAGGCGCATAAACGATACTTATCTCAAAGTTCTAAGCTTGTCCGATGGCGAACCCGCTAAAACCTTTTTTTTTTTTTAATGTGAAATATAGCTGAAGGTTGATAAACGTTTAATTATTAGTGTTATTAGATTTATCATATCTCAAGTTATAAAATTGACAACAAGTGTCCTTAGTATAAGTCACATTTTGAAACTAATCAGTTCCGGATAGTGCGATACGTTGCCGTGATTTTTAGATTAATAGTTTCAGACGTGCATTTTAATACTTGGACGGGAGTACGATCACGCAACACTTGTGGTGTATTTGAATCGCAACCCCTCTATTTTTTTAACATGAAAGTTCATGACAATCAAATAAATGTAGAATTGAACTTTTGTGCACCTGTGCATGAGTGCGCAGATCCCAACATTTTTGAATTATGTACATTTCTTTGCGGGGGTTGGGGGCCGGCCGAAAAACGAAATTAGGCTGAAATAGACTACTCTTTCTAGGTATGTGTGAAACCAATTAGAAGCTATTTCATGAGTTGGGAGAACCAGAGTATTGTATGGCGAGCATATGAAATCCGTGCCCGCTTCGTTAACACTGCTGTTGCCTGTCATGGTTTCACTAACAGTTACCTTTTTAGAGTCAACCTGTGCTTTATCAAATGGTGAACCACACTAAACACTGCAGGCTACGAATCGAACTTTATATGTATTTTCAATAGCCAAATGATAATTGCGCAATCACTTCTCGTTCAAGAATTGTTGATTAACTTCCAGAATGAAACTGTAGCATTTAATTGTTAGCGTTTCAGAAGCAATGCACATGCAATTTTTGGCTTAATCACATGAAATATCGTCGGCCGTATCACATAGTGACGTATTTGACATTTTTAACATTTGTGAGAAAATTGGTACATTCGTTTGTCATGTTCTGCTCCATATATTCACCAAAAACATGCCTCAAGTTGGTTAGTAAGATGTTAATTAATTTTATTGTATTAATTTGTCGTATTTGCAAAACCTTGAAATGTCTGTATCATATAACGACGTATTTGCCGATCATCTGTACTGCGCAAGCTGTCGTATCTGCAATTTGAAGAATTTGCCGTTTCACATAGTAACGTATTCGCGCGAGTTTGTTGCTGTTTTGTCCTTTTAACATCGCAACTGGTTTTTTCACATAGTGACGTATTTGTAATTTGAGATTGTCATTAGTCATTTTAACAGAGTGACTTATTTGATTTAATATTGATTTTTGCAGAATAACTTAAGCTCTGATGGTGATAAGTGAATTACAATGAAAATATAGTATACTAGAGCCACATTGCATGTATGCAGTTAAAGACCATAAACCTAGGTGGGGCGTGCTGGTGTTTTGGAGGTATCTGACCCCTGCAAAATGTTGGCCATGTAGAGAATGCCTTTACCTTTAACTGCCAAATATGAGCCAGCAACTGATATTAAATCTTTATGGTTAAATATCATTTATTAGAGCTGGGAGGATGCTTGAAAAACAGTCGGGCAATTTACTCTTGTCTAAAAAGGGGCTTAAAATCACTGAAATATACTAAGCTTTATAGCCAAAAAATTGCAAATTTCAGAGTAACATTCAGAAATGACACGTTTCTGTCATTATTTGACAGTTTTGATGAAAAGTTTCTCAAAATTCGCTGAACATCGATTTTCCCACCCTACCGGTGTCTCACTTCCGTCTTCAAACTCATCACATCACAACCATCGCTTAAACATTGGAACTCGTGGTCAGAAATACAAGCACATCCGGACTCATCACTGTTGTCATTACACAGTAGACTTCAGTTGTATATATAAATGCGCTTTTATAAATGCGCACGTGACCAGATAGCTAGCGCCATCTTTGCATTACATCACTGTCAATCACTGAAATGGCGACCATTGAGGGAGTGGCTACAATTGTGACCTTGTTTCGTTGCTAGCACTGGCAAGGAACATTGGCTGGAGGTTCGATGCTATAAATTTGCAAGGATAAATCATGGATATCGAAGGATCATGATTATTGCACAGCACCCCCCCCCCCATGTACAAACATAACAAATTTTTTTTTTTATTTATTTATTTATTTATTTATTTATTTATTTATTTTTTTATTTATTTATTTATTTATTTATTTATTTTTTTTTTTTTTTTGCTAGACAAAACCCCACCCTCTCCCCTTTTACACTCATAAATTAGTTGTTTTTTGCTAAGTTCCCCTTCCGTGTAAAGTAAAACTTTATAAGCCGTTTGAACCAAACTGAACAAAATTGACGTATACATTTACAATATACCATGACAATAATGTGTATGACGATCTAACTCACCATACGATACTAGCCCAATAAACCATGATTTACATACGTGATTGTACGTCAAATTGTCATATAACGTATGAGTGTGATGTATAGTATACGAGTCTTCCTCAACATCTTCCAGCCGGGATGATTAGATCATGTACAGTCATCTACGTGTTTATACTCTAAATTGTACGTCAGAGGGTGTACAGATTACCGATTTAGCATGGGGGACACAAAAAGGTGCTTAAAAACACATTTTGAATTTGTTTTTTGTCCATTTTGATACTTATTGTGAACGAGCGAATGAGTAAGTTAGGGTTGAGGAGGTCAGGCGGGAACATCTATTAGTTCGAGAGGATCATTATTCCGAAAAGGGCTTAAGTTACAGTTTCGTCAATTTACGTTAAAATTAGAGTTAAAATTAGGGTCAGGGGTATATTCAGTGGTGGCACTACGGGGGGGGGGATACTTATCTTGACTTCCAAATAAATAAATCCATGACCCATTTCTCCCGAAGAAAATGACAGCCCCCTAAGTTTCTTATCATCACGCGCAAACATTATCAAATAACATCATCGGCAGCTACTCAGTTCTGACCTTAATGCCAGTAACAGTCACATTTCGTCATCAATATGGCCAATTGCCACGCCCATTTAGCACGGAAATAATGAAATATAAGTTTTTAAATCAGCTATATCTAGCTTTTCCGTCATTAATTTTTTTTCCGTGATGGAAAATCCAAATAAAGAGTTTATGTTTCGGGTCAAATTATTTTGCACTTTGCAATCAATGCCACTATTTTGCAAAAACGATTTTCCTTGTAACCTGTCATTTTCGCCTATACTTTTGCGTGTGGAATTTGTGTACATCCGGGTACCTTACATCGTTGAACACGGTATGGCGACTTGTAGATGTCACGTGCGCATTTATAAAAGCGCATTTATATATATATACCCGAAGTCCACTGTTACAGTCAGGAATATAGTCACAATGGTAAATTTGCTGTACACAACTAACACCATCACTACACCACCATCTTGTTTACAATTAACTGTCAAAAAAGAAAATAATTCCAAAATCTTCTGAACCTGAGCTAAGATATGCTGATTTATCTTGGTGTAAATTATCCATCCAGTAGTTCAAAACGTAATTTTGTAAATTAAATCTAATACGGGAACTAAAATTTGCAACTCACTTTGCTACGTTGCATCCGAAAACTTGAGACTTCATCAGGCATCTGATTGACGATGTTGTGACGTCATACGCCCGCCATTAACAAGAAAGGGACTCCATTTCCAGTTGTCACACGCATGGGACCCGGCATTAAGAGACATTCCTCGCCGTCTGACGTCACAACATCTGACGTCGCAACATCATCAATCAGATGCCTGATAAAGTCCGAAGTTTTCGGAGGCAACGTAGCAAAGTGAGTTGCAAATTTTAGTTCCAGTATTAGATTTAATTTACAAAATAATATGCTGAGTTACTTAACTTTGGGCGCATATAGTGTCGGAAATAAGCGGAAACGTTCAAGCACCATAATGGGCCCGTAGGTCTAAAATTGTAGCACAAATTTCAGTATTTTACACATACATGTTTCAAATTTTTACATTTAAGGGCGTATGCTCTAATTTGGAAAATAACTAATGTTGAGTTTCAAAACAAGTTCGTCTTGCTGAATTTGGCCTGTAGGGTTGTATATCGGTCGGTATTCCTGGCTGCGAAGGTTATAAGTTAAAGGGTTAATAGCTTCGGTCGAACTTACCTTCACTGCAGTTGGTTGCAGTCCAACCCGGCGCACATGTACAAGTATACACGCCTTTTATATCCTGGCAGGTCGCCCCATTTAGGCATGTTAGGCAAGGGTTATACACACAAATCCTCAGCTGAAATATAAGAAAAGGACTGTCGGCATTAGTTTCGAATAAATATTATCTGAAAATGCTGTTAAGATAGTGAAAATGCTATATCGTCATTCTTTTATTTTTCTTTGATTAATATTGCAATAATGGGCATTATTTGCCACGGAATTCCCACATATTCAAAATATATAATTTATCTTACCTACATGTACTTCACAATTAATACCGTTTCGTCCTCTTGCTCAAACACAGCAGTACTGGTCAAAACCATCAACACAGCTGCCTCCATTAAGGCATGGTTGTGACAAACACTCGTTAAAATCTAGAAGGGCAAATGAGGTACCGACTCCGTCATGTTTGCGTGTTGCTCAGGGGAGGGCAAATACCGAATTCTGAGGGCAGTTCGTTAAAGTTTCTCATGTTTTTTTAATTTGTGTGCATTTGTTTTTTAGTGCATGTACAATCAACATGGACTAATAAATGTATTAAGTACCTATTCAACATTTGGAAAAAAATCGCGTATAGCAGGCTCGAAACACTCTAACCGTGGATGCAGCAAATGACAATAGTTCTTGAAAGCGCGAGCATCATATGCATGATGAAAGGGGAAGTCGCGGTAGAGTTCCAGGCCTACGCGATGGCAAGGTAATGGCGGATTTTATAACTTGTATATAGAGCAGTCACTTCCCGATCCAATTTTTCCCCTGCTTAAAGATACAAATTATCGTTCAATTTCGGGTTCTTAACAAAAAAACGCCGAGGTACCTTTTTTGCCCTCGATGAGCGACAAACCAATATGGCGGATTGACCATAGCGTTACAAACGAGATGATTTGAGTCTCGGGCATTAAAATTGCGATGATAAGGTCACGTGGTTACTCCGTAAAGGACAATGATTTTTAACCACGTATAACAGACACACATTACTTTTTTTTTTTTTTTGATTTAAGGTCATTGGGTGCCTTAGGGGTAGCTTCGTGATCCTTTTTCTTCTGTGTTCCAAAACCTTAATGACCTTTGTCTTAAAAAGCTGTTTCTTTCACCAGACACTTCGTGCATCATTCTTCCGCAACCATTTTTCCTGATACGTTGCAGAAACCAAATACTAATCTTGTGAACATTTTTAAAGCACCTGGACATTTTTATACTGAAGTTGAATTTACAACCGTATGACAAAACAGGCGAAATCAGTAACGTTTTGAAGAAGTGACATAAAAGTTGAAAAATATCGTAAGGAATACTTGAGGTTTTGACTTTTAAAACCTATATTTTGGTCAAAAAATGTGTTTGGATAGGTAGTTTTCAACAGATTTACCACATTCGCCTTGCTATAACATTGAATTACGTTTAAAAAAAGTGTTTTTAGGGGGAAGTGTTAGCTTTCGTTCGATACAAAAAAGTTCTGATTGGAAAAAGGGAACACTTGAAGTTTTGGCAAAAACCAATCACAGAATAATGTCTATTTTCCACTAGATCTCACAATGCTCGTATGATGCTATTCAGTCAACCAGGTATAAATGCGTAGAGACTTAGACTCGCTGTGCTGGAAATATCTGTGTACTCGAGTGCATCGAGGTGGAAACTGTGCGTAGATGCATTAGTAAGAGAATCGTTTTTGTAGTCAAACATTTTCATATGCAACATAACCTCGTTCTAATTATGTTGCGTGTTGAGTGCACTCTAAAAATATTTTTACATAACCTAAGTAAAATCGTACTCCTCGTAGGTCACAGCTCATTTGTCGAATAAACTTGACTCAAAGAAGGTTGAGTAGCAGCTTAACTCTGCCTTTGAGTAAGCATTTTACTAAGTACATGACTCAACATTTGTTGAGTTAACTTTTACTCAACCTTACTCAACAGTTGAGCTGTGACCTTTTTTTTACTCAACAGGGTGGTAAAAATCTACTCACTCCACAATGAGTAATAAGTTGCTCTGTATTTGAGTAAATATTTTGCTCAACAGATAAGTAACATGTATTTGACTCAACTGATATTGAGTAGACTGTTTGCCCAACTGTTAAGCATCATGAAGTTGACTCAACTGATATTGAGTAATACTTTGGATGTGTGTTAGTCAAAAAGTTTACTCATCATATAGCTTCAGGTTACTCCTTCCATGTTGAGTAAAATCCCATACTTGAACCCCTACTCAGCATATTTTGATTTATATTTCTCACACAAAAGAATACAATCCAGATTCATGTTAACTGTGGTGTTGTTATCATTTTATAATTCACATAAAATAACACAAAATCTACAAGAACATAATATCTGTGCAAACAAAACATGTTTTTTGTTGTCTTCTTTTAGTTCTCTGGTTTGTCGAAGAATCCAAGTGATACCACTTTGTATAATAATGTCTCCAAAGGTGACTATACACATGTCTCCAAAGGTGACTATACACATGTTCAAAAGTCAAAAGTCCTCTATTGTCACTGTCACAATATGGTTATTGTTAAGGGTACAAATTTAAATTGCTCCCAAACTGTCTTACAAATGGCTACAAATTCTTCATCCATATCAGAATTAAACTACTCAAGAAAAGTAGACTATTATCCTCAATATTAAGTTACTAGAATAGTAAGTGACAAAGATCAATTAGCCATTGGCTCTCATGCGTCCTTTAGATCACAAAGCATACATGAACCATCAGACATCAGTGATAGTGCAAAATGTTTTCTCTTTCTTTTTCCTCTTGGGATGAAGAACGATTTGCATCATTTTCTATGCAAAACAGATCAATTTTATTCTCTGGCCTTTGTACAATCAGGTTATTAATTTTCACTTATAAGTATACATTTGATAGTGTTCATCATGTCCTTTACTAAAATTACACCACAGTTACCAGGTATTCCACTTGGTTCCTTTACCCCTCTGATCCAACTTGAGTGTCTCTCATCCAAGTTATAACTCTCTTCCTGTATAAAATTAAAAAGGATAAAACAAAAAACTCACTGTGAGAATCGGGCTCTTGAGAGAAAAACAAGTGTGAGTATTATGACAATGTGTGACCAAAAATGCTTGTTCCCCCCTTTCTGACCGGCCAAAATGCTTGCCCCCCCCTTTAATTTGGCAAGGCCCCCACCCCCCAATTTCTTCACCCCTGGGAGGGGCATAATAATTGCACAGCTCAACACGTGTACATGGGCATAATTGCCTTGCCAAAGAGTCAATGCCCTCACCCCACCCCATTTCTCTACATTGGGGATAATTATTGCACAGCACCTTACCACATGTACACCCGGGCATAATATGGTGTATACATACAGGGTGTCCCAAAAAATAAGAGGCCCCTCATTGCGCCCTCTTTTTCTCCTATTTCTAAAAAGTTGATTAAATATATTTTGGTATGTAAAGAAACCTTTAATCATTAACTTTAATAAACCAAAACAATTATTTCAATCGGCTCACAACTTTTGAAAATATGCCCTTTTGAATAAAAGTACCCGTTTTTCACTCTGTCCACGGATAGCAAACAGGGTGGTTGGGATGGCTCATGCTGTGGAGTGGCCTGCACGATCACCAGACCTCACACCACTTGATTTTTTCCTTTGTGGCAAAATGTGGCAAAATCTAAGATCTTCGCAAACGTATTACTGAATGCATTCGCAAGTATCCGGCGCACAAGGATGGTACGCAACGAGGATGCATTGATGCAATGAGGACCAGAGCTGAAACCTGTATTCGCCAAGGAGGCAACCAGGTAGAGGGCAGAGCAGCACAGTAAACTCACTTCAGAAGAACCAAAGACAAAAAAACCTTTTATCCTAAAAAGTGAAATGACTTATGTTGTAAAATTTTTTTTTAAAGCAAGAAACAACAAAGTAAGAAAGAAAGAAACATAATAAAACAAAAAGGCATAAAAAACCAAGAAAAATTAAGTAATTGCAAGTAAAGCAAAAGAAGTCCCATTCGGCATCCATTTTACCCACAAATTAATGACACTATTAACAAAAACCATTGCCCATAAACCCACCGGTAAAGCCCATTCCATAATAAAGTTATTTTATAAAGTTATCATTGAGTAATGTTTGATATTCATGCATGGTATGTGTACTCTTTTTCAATCTTTGAAGTAGCCAAACCTTCTCCGTGGACAGAGTGAAAAACGGGTACATTTCTTTAAAAGAGCATATCTTCAAAAGTTGTGAGCCGATTGATATAATTGTTAATTAAAGCTAACGACTCAAGGTTTCTTTACATACCAAAATATATTTGATCAACTTTTCAGAAATAGGAGAAAAAGAGGGCGCAATGAGGGGCCTCTGTTTTTGGGACACCCTGTATATAAATGATCAAGTAGCTACAAAACCGAATAAGCCTAGGCTAATTCACCTGTGAAAAAATATAGACCATCGAACTATTTGCATTCGACATTACAAAAGGGGCCACTATTGTAATTGTATAGGTGCTATAAACAAAATCGATTCATGTCCTTAATCCCATGTGCCAGAATCGATGGAAGGCCATTATATGACCTCTAATAACCTAATGACTTTTACTGAAGCAATTTTTTACTGCAAAAAGTAGAAGATAGAGGGGAGGAGAGATCTGTGGTGTGTGTGTGGGGGGGTAGGGGTTGGAGGGCAAGGGGGATATGGGCCGGGAGAGAGAGAAACAGATGAGAGAGAGCATTGGAAGTGAAAGAGAAGGGGAGGAGAGCTCGAGATGAAGATATCGAATGTAGGGGAGGAGGAGGGGAGGAGGAGTCACTTAGGGAAGAGGTGGTTATATAGGGAGGGGAGCCCCCTCTTAAAGAGGTATGGGTTGTGCTTCCCGGGGATAATAAACTAATTCATAATCAAATCATCTCCGTGCATCGTTTATGTTTCATACACACAAACAAAGCCCCCACCCCACCCCATCCTTCAATAAGGCGCATGTATATGATTTCTAGGCCTAGAACTCGTGAGTGTAATATGCCACCTTCGACAGAGAGCATCGACTGTCGTCCGCGGGATAGATTTCCGATATCAATCATGATAATAATTATGTTAACACAATAGGCTATTGTATATACTTCTGGTTATATACCCTATACTGTGTCCTCCCAGCATAATAGTGTTATGATTGCAGATCAGATCTGCTCTACTTTTTAATCCCTTGATTTTTGGTTTCTGAACAAAAGAGAAACCAAAACCAAAGATTTGAAATGAGGGATTGTCATCATTTAAATTCTGTCCTCCACAAGGTAACACTGAGCAAATTCATGATAGCAATGAAACAGATGATAGGTATATGCTTGGGGAATCGATTTAGAGACCTATCATCTTATCTTATTATCTTAGAACTGTCCTCCAACATGGCTGCCATTTCAATTGTTATACAGTTTCGGTTGGTTTATTCCATGCACTCTACTATATTACAATATCAGCATGATCGTATTATATGCAGGGCAGGGTAAATGCATAGCCTTAGCGTCCGGACCAAGTTAGCTTAAATTCATTTGCATTACGTTCACCAACTTCATCATGCCAAACATGAAAATTTCTTTTGCATCATACAATGACACAATATTTGCCTAACTTACGGGTCAAAAAAAATCAGCTCTTACCTTCAAGAATGGGGGAAATTTCCCCTAAACCCCAGCTAGATAACAGATCATACAAGTCCGCCATGCTGGCAACATGGTATATACATGTGAATCGACAACGCGACGTTGCATGCGATTGTAATCGACGCGGAGTAACACCTCATCTAACACTGCGTCAAAGTGCCAGTTAACGCAGCGTTGAGCTAGACTTCCAATCTGCTTTACTCAACATGATTTTCACAGCTTTGCTCGGGTGAGGGGTTATACGGAAATTCGCGTTTTGCACTTTGTTGACAAAAATCTTTACTAAACTTATTACTCAACACGCTTTACTCCACACACTGAATAAAATAATTTTTAGTTTAGAGTGTATAAAACACTAGTTTTGTTGAGACAATGACACATGAAGGTTCTCTTACCTTCGCCGCAGTTGACACCAGTCCAACCCGTGGCACATGTACATGTAAACGAGCCTTCACGTAAGTTACTGTCACAGGTCGCCCCGTTTAAGCAAGGGTTCGACTGACACCAATCAACGTCTAAAAGATAACAATATCGATGTCGTAGTACTAAATTTTGGAATATATATTATTTTCAAGGATTATTTATTTAGCCGTCTTAGGTTGAGTTTTGAAATTATTTTAAGTAACCAGCGTGATACAGCATCTATCTGATATAGTGACTGAAAAGGGCGTTGTGTTCTTCTAAACATCATTCACATACGAGTACAAAAAATCGAATTCTCTAAAATAATATTCTTACGTGTTTCACAGTTGGTTCCCATCGTTCCAGGCATCTGACAAATGCACCTGTATTGACCAATCACATTAATACAACGTCCTTGATTATGGCATGGTTGCGCCAAACACTCATTAATATCTGATTGGGCAAACACACGAAAAAAATAATAACTAAAACAGAAACTAAATCCTCATCATCATCGTCAACTTCACCAGCATCATTATCATCATCACCACAAACAACAATAGGAATACCCGCATTAGCATCACTGTCGTTGTCAACATCCGATTCGTCATCGTCACTGCCGCCGCACAATATCCCGGGTGTATTATCCGGTAAATATCAAAGGGATTCGGTCACGTTGCCGTTAATTTTGGCAAATTACCGACTCGCGCGCTCTTTTTATCGGGTGATGGATTAATCAACATCAACGCGGCTTGGTTGACGAACGAGGTGTCGATATTTCATAGCTTTTAAAAAATTAATGTGACTATATCAGCCAATGAGAACCACGCTTCGGTTATTACCCAATGTTCATTATATTACTGCAATACCACATATTCTCAAAGGTTGCGAGTACATGTGCCTTGTTCTGTTAGAATGGGTCATTGATGGATCACATTACTGCAATTTAATTCGATGGTGTTAGACTACTTCCTTCTTCACAAATAGCACCTGTTAGCACATGTATAATCCTAAACTATCTTCACTAGTTGCGAGTAAATGTGCCTCGTTCTGTGAGAATGTGTCATTGAGGGGTCAATTTGACTACTTACCTTCTTCACAATTAGCACCTGTCCAGCCGGACGTACATATACAGGTATACGAGCCTAAATCACTCTCACAAGTTGCTTCGTTTAAACATGGGTTCGCCAGACACTCATCAAGAGCTAAAAGAGTAACCGCATCATTGGCTTAGTACTAAATTACGGGAATATAGATTATATTCAGAATAGTGTCTGGGATTTTATTTTCATTAAATATTAAAGATTAAGCAAACGATATTAATTCTTTATTGATGTCTGTCAGAACAGGGATATGTCTCATATCCCTGTTTAGAATATGTGACATCACCCTCGTCTAACATGGGTATTTTGTAAAGTGCAAGAAAGAGGCTGATACTTATTACATGGATTTTGTATACTAAAAGTTCATATAAGTTATCATTGTAGCTTTAGTGGGAGAAAAATATTGTAAAATTGAAAGTATTCCTTCACAAGTTCATGATGTATGGTAGTTGTAAAAAGACACACTGAAGACAGTGAGTTACCATGGTTACCGGAGAAGGAGACAATTCAATTAGCAGTGTTTAAAGAGACTTTGGTTATAATTGTTATAGTTCGTGGAGTTGGATATGATGAGGAATATGACACAGGTTTACATTACAATGGCATTTCGTTTTCAATTCCTATGCCCATGTGTCGAAAAGGACCAGTAAAGGGAAACTCGACTTCGTGCCCAGTAGGGTTGAAATAACGTTACTAAAAGTTTTCCCCGGATATATACGAGGGGCGGTCAAAAAGTTCGCAGAACTCGGTATGTTACTTTGTCGCACGGTATTGAATTTGGTCTCATTTGAATGCTTGTTCTTTCAAAACATTACAACAAGGATATTATAATTTTGCATCACTGTATATGGGCAGGACATTCTTCAGAGGAAGCCTACCTCCATGAATTCACAGGTACTACCAGAAGTGAATACAGGGTCATCGTAGAAATTTCTCCCGACGGTGGTGAAAACTCAAATGAAAATTAACAATGTACAGTTGCTGTAAATGGTAATGAAGTCCTTGGTATTCAACAGCAACGAAAATGATTCTTAGAGTTCAAGAATGGAATGAGCGTCCTTGAAGATCATCCAAGGGCCAAAAGACTTGCTGACGTCACCACTAATGATATACGTGCTAGTACAGTGGCATTGATAATGAATAAAGAACCAAACAAGAATGATGAGATGGCCACAAAATATGACATCTCTGATGAAAGTGTTTTCAACATAAATCCACTAACATTTGGGTATTCCAGGGTGTCTTCTTCCAGAATCTTCATGCACAAAATTGATAGCAGTTGACATAATTAGGTTCACACCTTATATACACTTAGAATGAAGACCGAGACACGTTTCATCTATATTTGGCTAAATGTGATATGACATGCATTAATCACTCGAATTATGAGTCCATTCAGTGGAAGCACCTGGATCTCCCACCCTAAGAAGATCACCACTCAGTCACCATAGCGGAAGGTTTTCATCGCTGTTTTCTGAGATTCAGAGAGAGTCTTGATGACAGATCATTTGCCACATAAAAGTACAATCATAGGTATATATCACACAATTTTGATAGCAAAACTGAAGTAAGCCATATCAAGAGAAGAGGGTTGGTGGTAGGAATGGGACTGTTCTCGGATTGTATCCTGTACCCTTTTCTCACTTTGTCAAGCTGCCATTCACGACAGATGGGTCAGTTAACTAAAGCAACCATATTGTGGTCCAACCATGTCCTTAATTAGTGAAACCTATTTTAGAATTCTATGTCCTACCTCCATAATATCAGGTTTGGTGGTGATCAATGCTGGTGAGCCTTCACTGAAGGGTGACATAGAATATTTTGTTGACATAGAAGGTTTCAAGAAAAATTGCGACAGATGCATTGAGGTATGCAGTGACCATGTTCAAGAGTGAGATAGAAATAATTTAGCTAGTCCTCTTTCAAGAACCTTGTTCTACGAACTTATCGACTCGTATGTTTACAACCTTGAACAATTATACATTAGGCTAATTGGTATAAAAAGTATCGAGCAAACCTTGTGCTAGAGTAGTTCCGGACTTAGTTGCAAGTAGCCCAAGAGTTGCTACCAACACTAGTCCTGCATCAAGCAGCACACGCATTCTCAGTCGTATTTATTATCATTCATATAAATGTTGCGCTACCTGTAAAACAACAATTAAAAAGGAACTTTATATCTCTGTACTTTTGATAAATGTATGTATTAATATTCTCATCATTTTGTGTGTGTCCAGTTCAATGCCAAATTTACCTATCATTACAATTCACAGTAATGTCATTAACAACAACAACAGCAACAAAACCAGTCAACAAAACCAAATTTTACTTTCTAGTTTGAGGGTTTTGCTCTTCATGGTCAAAAATCATCTTCAGATGTTTGATCGATGATCACCTCTTCCACTTGAACGAATCCCGAGCACAGAGGGTTTAGCATTGTAGAGGATCATATACGTGGCTTAATAGGCTAGGAAAGTGGGAACCATCGTCCCTAATCATCAGATCAAAATGGACTCTTTGATGTGTCTTATATTTGTGTTACACTCCTTGCTAAGGAATTTTGAATTGTCACAATCTATTACATGGTTCTGTTGAACTGCATGGTCTGCAATACTCTGACTTAATAGAGACACAATCTTTGGATAATCAGTTCCACTGGGAGCTTATCATAAGACAATGTAAAACCACGCGACCAAAATCAAAACCAAAACTAAAACTAGGAACTTGAAAAGGCCCAAAGTCAGGAATAGGATACCGTCTGGGCCTGGCTTTTATTTTAACTGCAACAGCTGTTTGGTCACGTTAACAACGCCGCCATGCATTTATCAGTTACTTTTGGGGTACATGTTCCAAAATACATTCAATTTTTTAAGATAATATATCCTAAATGCTATATATATATATATATATATAGAAAATTAACTGCGTCGACATTCAATTACGACATTTTAATTATTCTTCGCTTCTATATGAATACATGAATACAAAAGCCACCTAAGTCCATGGGAAGTGATTTTGAGAGAAAAACCTGTGTATCATTTTAATTCCTTCAGTTAGATTTACCTGGTCAATATGGTATTAGTTTTACGTGCAAATGAGTGGATTAACCTGTATTAGGTATGACGATTAGCATTTCAGGGACTTCGTGGGGTTCATTTTAAATTTTGGACTTAGGTGGTTTTTTGAATCATATACAAAGACAACAATGTTAGAATGAGATTACCACTAGTAAGATAATACAAAATAAAGCGCACAGGTATGTATAATGTTGATAAGCATTCTGCCATGTAATATAAACCACACACTTTCTTTTATTAAACCCATTTTTTTTTTTTTTTTTCACTCTCTAGCAATGAATGTGTTTCAAGTGGACTTTTATACATACTGGATTTTAATCTATGTGTTACAAGACTCAAATCATGGAATTGGGTGATTCTTTCATACATGCTATTTTTTCACATGCTCAATAGACACAGAGGATGAATTTGAGTTGTTCTTTCATACATATGACAGGCCTATGTAAAGCAACACTTTCCCATGCTTAACTCAATTTGGTTTAAGTATGGACTTAGGTGGCTTTTGTATTCATATATTCATATATATAATCTACTTGAGATAAAATACCAAGACGCCTAAAAGGGTCCCTGATGATTTTTTTTAATTATTATTGTTGCTATAATCTGAGCTCTATAATGTAACGACGGGCATATTTTTTGCTGACGAAAGTTGTGAATTGTTGACCCCAATTTTGTTTGCCCTGTACATTATTTTTTTTAATATCAAGGTCATTTATATGGTTATTAACAATGCTGTTTTATGCGTAGATGAATCGTTGTAGCAATACAGAAATGTACGCAGTTTCGATTGTAGACTATTACTAGTTTTTACTATTCTCTTCATACAGTTTTAACACTGCATAACTTTGAACATATGAATCCTAGAAATCACTTACCTTTTCGCTATTCACACAACTAAAAAGGGAAAGGACGATATTATATAAATACAATTTAAACTCAAGCAGGCCAACTGGTGTAGAGGTGGTTTTCACTAACAACAATGCCAACAATCTGCAATAGCTGCCCTGTATACCTTCGATAAATTATTATGCATACTATATGTGACCGTTCACGGCAAATGAGCCGTAAATTCCTCCCCGGTCAATTTTGTTTTATTTCGTGTTTAAAAATAAACATCATAAACTTAAAATGGTATATCATTTGACTTCAAACGATATCCAGAAGCGGGGTTATGGTTTGTTAAACTTTGCTCCTTCAACAAAATTATAGCTTTTTCGTTTCTACGTGTGTCTCTTTTTCCACATTGCTGGCAATAAATATCAAACAGTCATAATTGGCGGTCATTTCAAATCATCCCCAAGTCAACGAGGTTTAAGAAAGTTCTCTCATTGTTAATTGTTGGTTATGCATACCTATACAAAATACAATGCCTGATAACCCAACACTTGAACAGGATTTAGCAACAGCAAACAAAGACCAGAGCTATTAAAAGTTCTATAGCCATCTAAGGTAGAAGCTTATTATCCACTTCAACAATAGGATAATTGATTAGTGTTTCACTATCAAAATGAGATCAATGTCGGGCCAGCTTAAGTTACCGATGAATACGAGCTTCGTACACATTTTACACCGTATAACTCAGAATACAATTTAGGGAATTTACGGCTCATTTGTGCTGCCGGGTCACATATTGTACACGTATGACACCTGACAGCTATAATTGCAGATAGGGCCCGTCGAAATAATTTGTTACGACTACGTTACTTAACATTGATGAATTAGTATTGACTGTAGTTATGCAAAAGGTTGTGCGAAGTGCAATCGATAATTGTACATGGTTCACTGGATCTAAAGAAATAATAATAGTTATCCCCTGTCTGTTCATGCCATGCGAAAAATATCACTGGTTTGAAGAGGTCGTATCACACGAGGCTGCAGTATAAATAAATAAATAAATAAATAAATAAATAAATAAATAAATAAATAAATAAATAAATAAATAAATAAATAAATAAATAAATAAATAAATAAATAAATAAATAAATAAATAAATAAATAAATAAATAAATAAATAACATCAATTCAAAATATCGTACTTGAAGTGTTTGGTCGTTCTACTACAACACAACCGTTGATACAAGTAAGGGTATTACATGGGGAAAGGTGTAACAAAGTAGGAACACCTAAAAAGGTTTAGGTATTTTTATCTATTGTGCAATACACTTTTAGGTATTTGCATAACGTGGAAATAGTAAACTCCTCAACAAAAGTTTGGAAAGTTTTTTCAAGCATCTGTATCTACAATTATTTGTGACATATCCATATCGTGTTGCATATAGCTACAATACTCCCCTTTACAACGACACCCCATTTGAAACAATAACATTTTTCACGTCTGAGTACACGCCTTGTGAATGTAGTGGGGTCTCAAACAGAATTTGTCAAATTGACCATTATTCTGTGCTCAAACAACGCTAGTCATTAACCTCAATAGCGGGTGGAAAAACCATAGGCAGCCACAATAGTCAGGCACCTTCTCCTCATGTTGCTCACCGACCTGGTTACACGTTACTGTGGCATGGCATTCCATTCTTCAACAAGGATTCAATATGTGGTTGCATATGGGCTTCTCTGGCACGTACAGCACGATCAAGCTGGTCCCTCAAGTGTTCAATCGGGTTGAGGTCTGCCCCCCCCCCCGGTCCGGCCTGATGGCAGGTCATTTTGGCTCTACTCCCATATTCTGTACGTAGTCGTTGACTACCGTGGCTCTGTGGGGCGAGCGGTGTTATCTTGGAGGATTGCATTAGGTCCCAGATTGTGAAGATATGGGATTGCAGCTTTGCTTGCACAGAATAATGCCCAATTTGGCAAATTCTGTTTGAGACCCCACTGCATTCACAAAACGTGTACACAGCCGTGGGGTGTCATTGTAAAGGGGAGTAGTGTAGCTATCCATTGATATACAACACGATATGAATATGTCACAAATAATTTGAGATACAGATGCCTGAAAAAACTTTACAAACTTTTGTTGAGGAGTTTACATAACTACTCTTGCTTTTGTTCCCGCTGTATAGATACGCGTAATTGACCATTAGCAATAATAATAATTTTCTCGTCAGTTAAAACATTTATAACAAATATGATAGAAGACGCTTCCCCTCACTCATTTTTAAATATCTTGTTGAACACATCAATAAAAACATTGTATACCCAAATTCACCCCAAATCTGTTATGATGGTCAATTACGCCAAAAAAGGAATACGGAACCCTAAACACAAACACAAATTTCCAATTACAACAACGTAAATATTAAATATACATTGTGATGTGCCCTGAGTAATTTAATTTAATTATTTAACTTTGTTGACAAGCTGGAAGTATTTCATGAGATGGGAAACCCCCTTGCACTTGTAAGAGTTGGTCTGTAAAGTCATTTTGGGATACCCCTCTAATTATTGTAAACAAAGTCAGATCTATGTTTGGAACTTGGAAATCCCAAGTTCAGTGTATTGAACCATAGGAAAAAAAACCAGGAAGCGATGTAATGTGAAAGGTTAATGTGTATAATTGATCTTGGGAAAATCCCTTGGATTGTGAAATGGAGATCATTTTGGAAATTCCCCTCAGGAAGTAAATGTGACAAAATGGTCTATTAATAGATTGGGAGTATAAAAATGTGAGAACTTGAGTTTGCTGATTACAGAATGTCATGGGAGATTGTAAAACTCCACATGTGTGTGATGGTCTTCGTGCTTCAAAAAAAGAAGTACATTTTAACCAGTTTACATAGCCAATAATTGAGCTAATTTTAATACAGCAACGAAGGAGATTGCGAGCACACAAATGTGCTCTTCCTCATCAAAGGATTAAAGTTCTTCTGTCGAATTGCTGGAGTTTACTGGGTTTATGAAAACCACACATCTGTCAAATACAGCGGAGCAGTGTTAAAGAAGCCTGTTCCCTGGAGAAAGAGCGATTGGTGAAAGAAACACCATTTTTGGATAAAGCAGCGCAAGGACATACTTTTTGGGAAAAACGGGCCCAGGGAGATATATTTTTGGAGAAAGCAGCGCAAGAAGATAAGTGATTGGAGAAAGCAGCATCATTTTCGTGTGAGGATTTCATACGCAAGGATATTTATAAACGCAAATGTACAATGGACTTCGCTGATTTTCGCAGGACAAGTGAATGAGGATATATACATCAGTCGTCCAGAACATTGCAAGAACTCTGGGATCACCAACAAGAAGACCGCTGGTTAAGTATTGATAGAATAAAACTGTGATTTTATAGTATATGCAATTGTTGTTATATGTACCAATCATATTTAACTTTCAATAAAGGACTTAGATTTTGTTAGCTTAATCAAACAGTGTATTATGTTGTGTTGTGCATTCGTGTGAGTTCGGGTAAAAGGTGATTTTGGCCTTGAGTCAAGTACGACTCGTAACAACATTAATCCTAACACTTAACCCTGCTTTTTGATATCGGAAGTTAAAGAAGATACGAAAAAGGAGAGAAGATGAACAAAGAAGTCACTTGGCACCCCGGGGATTCCCCCCCGCATGCCAACCACACGATCACGGACAGGTAGCTACACGGATTATCGCTACCCGGGCAGCAATTCCGTGAGCATATAACACTTGGGGTGATTGTGTCATCGCAGACCCTGGGATTCACGCATGCGCAGCATTTTTCATCGTGGTAGTTTGTGGGTTTTTTTTTTGGTGTTAGGGTTAATAGTATGGTCACCATCAAATAAAGAGGTGTTACGTATTTTGACGACCGACGTGCGTACATTCAACCGACCCAACAAGGATGGGCAGCAACATGTATTTTATCAGCACAATGTTTGATATGGCAAAGTCCATTGAGTAATATACTTTAGTTTTTGGTAAGCATCTCCCAACGAAAAATGAAGCAGAACTTAATGGATTCTCTACCCATACCAAATTTGGAATTCATATGTCTTTAAGCTAAGAATACATACGTTTTAAGAATTGCCAATCTACAAAAGAAATACATGCACCACCCATCTCGGTCAAGCTATTCAAGGGTGGAATATTGTTCACAAATGTGGAGAATCTCATGTAATTTGACCAAGTCAATAGTGAAAGGTACGTCTGCAAAGGTTCTGCTATGCAAGCAACAATGTACTGAAACTCAGTACAGAAGCAATAAAGCCACTATACTGTATAACCATGCTAACGCATTTTTGATGCTGAGAAAACACGCGTTTTAAGAATTGCAGAAATCGCAATACATACAATACCCATCTCGGCCAAGTTTAACTCAAGGGCATAATACTCTTCACAAATGTAATGCATGTCATGTTATTCGACACGACCAAGTCAATAGTGAAAAGCACGTTTGCAAAGGTTGCCCTATTCAAGCAACAATGTTCTATTCTATCCATCATATCCTGTTTTAAACTCAGTTCAGAAGCAATAACGTCACTCTATATAGAGCTCTAACACCAAGAAAACTATTGTTATGCAAAACTACAAATTTGAACCAAGTCACTGTGTCACTGTGTCACACACACAAATAAATAAGTAAAAATTTAAGTGCACGGCATTTACTTTAAATGAAAAAATAATCCGTCACAAGTGAAAACAAAATCACTTAGAAATGAAAGGTGACATTCCGTCGTTCTTCACTGAAGAGCATATGTTTTGACTGGCAAACAAATGTTAGCCTTCAACCGATTTTGACTTCATTTGAAGTGTAAATTACAGCTGCCAAACCACTAACCATTATGTCTAGCAGTTTCGTGGTATGAAGTATAGTCCAATAATTTGACGGCGTGTACATATGCGTGAGGCATTTTTGCTGCTGTATTTGATTTACTATCAGTATTGTTTTTCAACCGAATTTCCATGTTTTTTATTTATTATCATCTGGTGTTTTCCCTGGTGTTTTCTGCACTTCTGCATCTAATGCTCCAATTCCCCAATCCAGTCCGTCTTGAGCCCAGAAGCAATCATTCTCAAGCTCATTACCACCTTCGTTTTCTCGGTATGTACTTTTAGTCATGCTCCCAAATTGTGGAATGAACTCCCTAAGGAGGCTGTCAACTGCAATACCCTCCTCACTTTCATAACTGCTTTTCAACGTATATATAATATTATTACTGCAGTTACAACACTAGTTTGTTACGAGTTTTGACGTACACACAATCGAACTTTTCAAAAAAGAGACATCAGACAGAATCAAGGAATACAGAAATTCACATTTTACTCTCAGACAAACTACCGTTACTTTTAGTGTCCATTCCTAGTTCAGTTTTCCTAAAACCAAACGCCTGCAAGAATCCCTTTCTATAGAGAGCGCTACTCGCTACATACACTATACTATTCGTAGCAGAATTCATAAGGAGTAAAATTCGACCGATGATCAAAAATGTTTGACGAAATTCTCCAGATATTCGACTTCTTCCTGTCAATCTTCTAATGAATGTCGCGACAGACGTAGATCTTGAAGGAAGTTGAAGAACGAAGAATAGTGTACCAAGAATAACCAAGGTGCGAGTAACCTGATTTCGAACTTGTGTTTGGCTTGATGTGACGTTGCTATCAGAACCAGAAATACCCCGATTCTTGACGCTTAGTGCAACAATTATCTTTGCATACATAAAAGATATAGCTATCATTGGCAAGAAAAAGGCAGCGAGAAAAATGATAGATTCCGTTAAGGTGAAAATTGGTTCCGTGATGTAGGGCATACAAAAGTTAACTGTATGTGGCATGGTTTTGTAAATAACTTCAACTGGCCAACTGATGCACAGTTTAGTATTGTTGCCATATTGTATTGTTGTAAATGCCGCCGGTCCGATAGCAATAACCCAAACAGCAGTAAGTATCTTAACAGTGCGTTTCTTACCCTTAAGATATCGATGTCGTAAAGGGTAACAAATAGCAAGAAATCGATCAAGAGACATGACGGTGACTATACCTAAAGAAGCGTAGTAACATAGTAAGTTTGGACAAAAAATGAAAAGGCAGGTTAATGCTCCTTGGAAAGGGATGTTTTCTTTTACAGCAGAGAAAAGAAACACGGAAAAGTAGTAAAGCGCTCCGCACATCAGAAACACGAGATCTGAGATTGCAAAGTTGACCAGGTAATAGTTCACAGAAGTATGCATTGATGGTATCTTGGCCACCATGTAAACGAACGCAGAATTACCGACGAAACCAACAATAGATATGACCAAAATTACGCTGAAATATACTACTCTTTCTAGGTATGTGTGATACCAATTAGAAGCTATTTCATGAGTTGGGAGAACCAGAGTATTGTATGGCGAGCATTTGAAATCCGTGTCCGCTTCGTTAAAACTGCTGTTCCCTGCCATGGTTTCACAAACGACTTTTTACAGTCAGCCTGTTCTTTATCAAATGATGAACCACACTAAACATTGCCGGCTACGACTCGGACTTATATGTATCTTCAATAGCCAAAAGATAATTGCTCAAATCACTTCCAATAAGGTTCTCGTGCAAGAATTGATTACATTATCCGAATGAAATTGCAGAATTCAATCATCCACTGTTGAGCTTTTCAAAAGCAATGCGCATGCATTTGATTGGCTTAATCGACTCGGCCTTATATGTATCTTCAGTAGGCAAATGGTAATTAAACAAATCACTTCCAATAATGTTCTTGTGCAAGAATTGTTGATTAACCTATCGATAATGAAATTGATAACAGCAAATTGCAGAATTCAATCATTCACTGTTGAGCGTTTCAGAAGCAATGCACAAGCATTTTTTGGCTTAATAAAATTAACAATTAAAAGAAGTTCCGGTTGTACAATACAAAACAACTATATCAAATAAATATCTGTGACTGGCATCTTAATTGTTTTTCAAAATGTAGTCTAAGAAACCTTTATCAAAATTGGTTGTTAATTGACCAACAAAATATCAAAATGAAGATGCAAGAACCAATTGAGCATATATGAAAAAAATTAGGATAGTTTGAAATTGGCTTCCGGCTTCCCAGTAGTTTAACGTAGTTGACTGCAACAAAGCTATAAAAGTTGAAATAAAAACAGGTCAAAATTTAAAGAAAATTTAAACAATCAAAAGAAAATTACAAAAAAAAAAAAAAAAACGTCCGTGTTCATCGGTCCAGTACAGAGCCACCGGTTACCGGCGAATACATGTTAGGTTGGGGGTGGGGTGGGATGTGTGTGTGTGATAAAATTACGTCTAGCAACACCTAAAAATGTTTAGGGTTTTTTTATCTATTGACCTTTTCAAATCAAGGTCGGAAAAGTTCGGAAAACCATTTGTATCGGCACAGGAATAATCTCCTTTAATGTTGTACTCTGAAGATCCGCTTGAGGACATATATTTCATTAATTAATTAATGTCATTATGTTATTTTCATTATTTTCCATTTTTAGCGAGATGCTCACTCGCTTGATCCAAATTATATTTTTTTGTTTTAATTCGGATATTTTTGCAAATTAATTTGCTTCTTTTTTTGTTAAGTAATATATTAAGTCTATTTGTTTTGTATACTTGTTATGTCCGACTCCATATCTAACTCTATTTTCCAACCCTTTGCCTTTGACAGCTCTCTGCGCCCGTTCGATAAGTTTCGTGATAGCACCGATGTTACCAACCTCAAAGATATCCCTTGCCAGTACTACACCAATGAAAATATAAATACTCATGATCCCCCCATCAATACATGTAACTTGTCTTTGTTTAACCATAACGCATGCAGTCTCAACAAACATTCCAACGACATTGTTAATTATTTGTCTTCTCTGGATCATCACTTTAATATCTATGGTTTCTCTGAAACTTGGTTCAACTCTGAAGATGAAGCTGCATTAATTGACATAGATAATTATTCAAGGGAGAATTGTGTTCGACCACACCGTCGTGGAGGAGGCGTTTCTCTCTTCATCAATCATGATATAAAGTATTGCCTTAGACCCGACCTCTCCCTAGATTGTTCAGACTGCGATTCTCTCTTTATTGAAGTGTCCCATAATCCTACTAAAACCATCATCGGTATTCTTTATAAACCCAAGTACGTTATTCACAGTGATTTTTTTTGACTAACTAAGCAATACTTTGAACATCATTTCCAATAAAAAAAACCAGTGTTATATAATACGTGACTTCAATTTAGATCTGCTTGACCATGAAACCGATTCCAAAGTAAATGACTTTATTAACATTCTTTATTCGCATGATTTTATCCCATCCATTGACCGTCCAACCCGCATAAAAACTAACATTCATGGGCATACTAGCGCAACCCTAATTGATAACATTTTCACCAATGACATTACATCCCAAATCAAGTCCGGTATTATCATCACCGATCTTGCAGATCACTTTCCAATTTTCCTCACTCAACAAAATTGTAGGCCTAATACGGTACGATGCACACCTCTAACAAAGAAGTCACGTCATATGAAAGCTAACAATATTAAAGGTCTTAACAATGCATTGTCCCTTGTTGAGTGGCATCGGATAACCAACACAATGGATCCAGACGAGGCATATAATAGATTTAATTCTAAATTTTCTTCACTCTTAAGCACTCACTGTCCAATTAAAACTAGTGTAATTTCTAAACGTAACTCACCGAAAAAACCATGGGTAACTAAAGGACTCATTAAATCGCTCCAAACAAAAGATAAATTGTATAAAATCTACATCTTAAATCCAACTAGTGTTAACAAACTAAAATATAATAATTATCGTAACCATCTAAACCTTTTACTTCGTCTCAGTAAAAATCACACATCACCTCAAAATTGAAAATAATAAAAACAATACAAAAGAAATGTGGAAAACACTAAACAATTTACTAGGACGTAATAAAAAAACTAAATTACCCGATTTCTTTAACGACGGTGAAGGTAAAAGAATAACTGATAACCAAACTATAGCTGAACACTTTAATAACTTTTTCGCCAATATTGGCAGTAACCTTGCTGATAAAATCCCTGATCCATCTGCCAACTTTAAACCTCCCCTGTCATCTTATATCAATTCCAGTACACTTTTCATGTACCCTACTTCTCCATATGAACTTATAAAATTAACATCGAATTTGAAAAATAGCAACAGCAGTGGAACTGATGACATCAGTAACAATCTTCTAAAACAAGTTATTCCTTCCATATGCGGTGTACTTTCCCATATTTTCAATTCATCTCTTGCATCTGGAACTGTCCCTATTGCACTAAAACAGGCCAATGTTACACCTATTTTTAAAGCAGATGATAAACATAATTTCACCAACTATAGGCCTATTTAAATTCTTCCATCTATTTCCAAACTCCTTGAAAAAATTGTCTACACACGGATCTTTAACTTCATTGACCATTATAACATTCTCACCCCTCACCAGTTTGGCTTTAGGCCTAAAAGATCTACATACATGGCAATTAACGAACTTTATTGTAAAAATGCGGACAACCTGGATAACAAACTACACACAATTGGTATTTCCTAGATCTTAGCAAGGCCTTTGACACCATAAACCACAACATCCTCCTGAATAAACTTAATACATATGGTATCAGGGATCAAGAGCTACCTATCCGGAAGACAGCAAAGAGTTTCCTTTAATAACACCCTATCCACATCAGCTGATGTCAAATGCGGAGTTCCTCAAGGATCGATCCTAGGGCCGTTATTATTTCTTTTATACATTAATGATCTCCCACTTTGTTCTAAAGCACCCCATTTTATTTTGTTCGCTGATGACACCAATATCCTTTTCTCACACCATAATCCTAATACATTAGAATCAATAGTTAATAACGAACTTAATCATATATCAAATTGGTTCAAACTTAATAAAGTGTCATTAAATATCAAAAAAACTAATTATATTATATTCATTTAATGTAGTCGGATAGCTTTCTTTCTTTAATGTAGTCGGATAACTTTGTTTTTGTCTTGTCTTGTACTGTTCCGTACGAGGGCATTGCAAACCCACGCTTTGCGTTTAACAGTGTCCTCATCCTCCATTGTATGTGCATTCAAAAATAGTATAGCTATTTACTAGTATTTAGACATAACTTATTTATAACCATTGTTTCAATTCATCATTACTATGTCATTATTATCATATACCATAATAGTATGTTTGTTTATTATCTTATTCTCAGTATACTTTGCATATAATATTTTTTTAATATGTATAGGCCCTAACATGTTGCATAGTATAATTTGTGCTATACAGATTAGTATATATTTTTGTATTACACCACATAATATGTGATTACACTGTATTTATATGCTTATATTTATATTGTACATACATTGTTGGATGAATAAATTTGATTGATTTGATTTGATTTGAATGAACTTCATCATCTCTTGAACGTGTTTGTTAGTGACTGAAGATGATGACTCATGATGGTGCCATGCCTCTGAGGTACTCCCGTCGACACCAGTAAATTCTCTGTGCAGGTTTTTCACAGCCATCATTTCATGATAGATAAGATCCCATTGAGCGATGTACTGTTTCTGCTTGGAATGGCAATGACACCATCGCTGCATTTTGAAGAAAGGTAGGTTGATGGTCTGCTCCAACTTCTTATCACCACCAACTGCTGAGAAGTGCCCGGGTCTATCCCCCCCTACTGCGTCCAAGTCTAATATAGTAGTATGTTGGGGTTTCTTAACCCTAAAAACATAGTGTTTAGACACCAAAGTCAGGTCTATGAACCTCTAACGCTAAGATAAAGTCAAAGGTAGTCATTTTGAAAAGCGCCCTCAATAGAAAAGTTAATCATATTATATTAGTCTATACTAGTAGTTTTGGTGTTTTTTAGGGGGGTTCTTGACCCTGAAAACTTATGGTTAGACACCAACGTCCGGTCTCTATGAACTTCTAGAGCTGAGATAAAGTCAAAAGTGGTCAATTTGGTGGCCATTTTGAAAAGCGCCCTCAATAGAAAAGTTATTCATATTCTAAGTCTATACTATTAGTTTTTTCGGGTTCCTTGACCCTGAAAACATATGTATAGACACCAAAACCATATCTCTATGAGCCTCTGGAGCTAAGATATGCTCAAAAGTAGTTAATTTGGCGGCCATTTTGAAAAGCGCCCTCTACAGGAAAAGTTAGGCATATTCAGGTTGATCACCCAAGTTTTTCTGAAAGCCCTTGACATATACAACAATAAAATAATGGTTGATTGAGTAAAACGGATATGGCCACGAACTCCACCATAGAGCCAGGAGTATACTGCGCAAGCTGTCGTATCTGCAATTTTAAGGATTTGCCGTTCCACATAGTGACCTATTTGCGCAACTATTTCACATAGTGACGTATTTGATGTAATATTGATTTTTTAGCAGAATAAGTTAAGCTCTGGTAGTGATAATTGAATTCCAATGAAAATATGGTATCTTTGCATCACTTTTAACCAGGTTTTAATCGACAATAATGTTTTAATCAAGAGTATTTCTCGAAATGTGTGTTTTGCAAATACGTCAGTATGTGATACGGTCGACGATATCTACAAAAAAAGGCATAAGTAACCCAATTGGCTTAAATTGAAGCTGACGTAAAGACAAATTATTGAATATTTTGAAAATGATAAAAAAAAGCTGGTTTGCTCTCACAAAAAACGTTGCTATTTAGCTAAAAAGATAAAAGAGCAGATAAGAACTGTAATACAATTGTAATGTTTTTCTTAAAAATGCCCAAAATACATCTTTGCAGAAATTGTGTGTATTAGAAAAAAGGCTACTTGGAAGTATTTTAAACCTGCTATGGATATGTCACTTGGTAATTGAACACCAAGAAAAATAATTTCAAAAGAGCAAGTGATAACAAGTGGTTGGGTGTCATTATTTTAACTTTCAGCTTTGCGACAGAGCTTTATAGTCATTTCATATAGATAGAACCCTAGCATTCTCATGTTCTGAAAGACCACAAGGCATAACAGTAAAAATTGGATGCTGGTATACATCTTTAAATTTCAAAAAATGCATTTTGTACTGTCATCATAATTATTTGTCATCATAATCTTGCTGTTTGGTTACACATTAATTGTTGTTGTTTTATTTACAATCTGTTAGCATAATCATATACTTACATATCGAGCTAATCTCGTAGGAGGGATACACACATATCAAGTATCAAGTTGTTGGAAAGGGCATAGGCAAAATAATTGTGTGTATATAGCTTCTGAACAATTATAAATAGGTTTCTAATGAAATGAGCCTATGTGGGCTGAAAATATTAGTTGTAATTACATATTTTTATTAGTCTAAAGCATCTATACATTTTGTAGAAGATGTATTGTTTCTCTTTTTTCAGCTCTGACATTGGTCACTGACCACAAGCACGCATTTTTGAGTAATAAAATCTGAGAATAATATATCTAACATACCGAAAGGGGTAAAAAGACTTCCACGGGCAATTTATCGATTTGGCCAATGACATCACTACGATCGAATCAGAGTTTATTCTCATACTTGAAGTTTGTCCAATTTTTTGTTTCAATTAACGACCTAACCACAATAAATCCAACGCAAATCAAAATTTAATTAGTTTGGCCATGCAGAAAATACCTTCACCTTTAACTGCAAAATATGAGCCAACATCTGATATTAGATCCTTATGGTTAAATACCTTTTATTAGAGCTGGGAGGTGCTTCAAAAGAGAGGGCTATTTACTTGTCTAAAAAGGGGCTATCGACTGCAGTGGACCGGGACTTCCACGGGCAATTTATCGATTTGGCCAATGACATCACTACGATCGAATTGGAGTAATTGGTTTGGCCATGTAGAAAAATACCTTCACCTTTATCTGCAAAATATGAGCCAACATCTGATATTAGATACTTGTGGTTAAATACTATTTATTAGAGCTGGGATGTGCTTGGAAAAAGGGCTTAAAATCACTGTAAAATACTAAGCTTTATAGCCAAAAATTGGCAAATTTCAGAGTAACATGCAGAAATGACATGTTTCTATCATTATTTGACAGTTTTGATGAAATGTTACCTAAAATCGATTCGCTAAATAACGACTTTCCCACCCTACCGGTGTGTTTCTCTATAAAACTAAAGTCCTATAAAACAGGACGCTGTAAAGTTGGGATCTTCACACTTTAATGGTTTAAAACAAGAAAAGACTCAGCTCATCATACGTTGAAATTTTGGTCATTTGATGATTCAACCTACTCTTAATTGATAACAATGCCTTTTGTTTGTAATAATGTCGATCTCATCAGTCTTGTTTCCCAAAGATTGAGCATTTGTTATTAATATAACAGGTAACTGGTTACCTCTAGTTATTCTGGGGGGGGAGCGATAGAGGGATATCAGCAGTGAGATCTTGTCCCCGGGATTCTAGTTTCGTTCTCATTAGGTTTGCGGCGGGTGTGCACACCACAACATATACGCCTATGCATATAAAGACCAAAGTTCTGCAAATTGGTGTAGGACATAGGTGGTATCCATATGGTAGCATTCTTACTTAGGGCAAGCAGTTCAGTCCTATTATATTGCAGAATAGTGGGTAGTTGGTCAGTAGCACTTAAATGCTGAAGTGACCCGTTGGTGATGGGTGAAAAAGTTACTGGAAAAGTTATTGATTCGTCAATACAGTGGAGGAATAGGTCCACTGGACATATAGACACAGAACACAATAGCAAAGTTAAAGCAGTAGAAAATAATTTCATCTTGAAATTGCAAAACAAGTTCTACTTCATTAAAAACAGCCAAAAAGTGTCAGTAGCCTTATTCACAGACGGATTCCAGTCCATACGCGCTCTCGCAGGTCTCCAGGTTTCTCCTGCATCTGAAGACTGTGTGCTCTCCCCTGCATTGTCTCCCGTATCGAATAAATTATGATTAATGGATTATTGGAAAATGGCGCCAACTGGTTGGGTAATCAATAATCGCCAATAAAATATCCAAGGACCTCAACACTCGGAGAAATTGTTCTGGAAGCTGCACCAGGATTGTTGTGAAATAGGGGTATTTTAGTCTTTTTATGTTTTTTCTAAATTAAAAATCTATAGAATTTGGGCCTTTATTTGCTTTTTATTTGATTCAAATCGGACATTTGGTTCAGAAGTTGCAAGTAATCAAAGGGAACAACGTGACGCGAAAAAGTCGCAAATTGAATTCTGTCCTATACTAATACACGTAATGTATTTCTTATGTATTGTATTGTTTTCAAGGGGCGATATTTAAGGAATTTCCAGCTAAAAATTAATTTCTGAATAATGTAATATGTTTATTGTATAAAGAGTGCTAATAATTAGTATAAATGTTATTGTTGTCAGAAACATGATTTTATAACATTTGATATGCATAATTGCTGCCTAATTAACATATTAAGTGTTTCTAGACTTAAAATGCCATTTTCTGCCAGATGTTGTTTCGCGTCATTTTTTACCTTGCGAGTCACTTTTCTTGGTAATGGTGTATCTGTTTGAGCTTATTTTTAGCAAGTATGTTGGACATACATGTATCTAAATATTTATAGAAGAACATTTTGAAAAACATCTGGTAACCATGGAAACGACCCGTTTTTTTAAATTTTCCGCCAAAATGCGCAAATTTACCAATTTTAATGCACCGTAGCGTAACCGTACAACCTTTTTTTGAAAATTCCCTCTATACATTTTTTTAATTAGACCTAAATTTGTCAAATAAAACAAATTTCAGAAAAAATACCAAAGAACGACTGAGAAAAATGACGCGCAACGACATCATGTGAAAATCCAACATGGCCGCCGTTACCATGGCAACCGTTATAACGACGATCATTTTTTTGGCTGGAATCGCTAAGTTTGATCAGCACACACATTCCCACCAATTTACAAGTGCACAGGTCAAATACTTTAGAAAATCACTTTTTTCGGTGCAGCTTCCCCTTAACTTGTTTTAACATGTCAAAACAACTAGAACCATAATTTCTATATATCGGACCACATTGAAAATTGAATATATGAATATATGAAGTCCATAGTTTGGCCAAATTGAGTTAAGCATAGGAAATTGTTGCTATACCTAGGCCTGTCATATGTATGAGAGAACACCTCAAATTCATCCTCTGTGTCTATTGAGCATGTGAAAAATAGCATGTATGAAAGAACCACCCAAGCCCAGGATTTGAGTCTTGTAACACATTGATTGAAATCCAGTATGTATAAAAGTCCACTTGTAGCACATTCATTGCTGGAGAGTGACTTTTGAAACAAAAATGGGTTTAATCAAGGAAAGTGTGTGGTTTATATTACATGGCAGTATGCTTATCAACATTTTGCATACCTGCGTGCTTTATTTTTTATTATCTTACTAGTGGTAATCTCATTCCAACATTCTTGTCTTTGTATATGATTCAAAAACCACCCAAGTCCAGCATTTAAAATGAAACCCCACGAAGTCCCTGAAATCGTCATACCTAATACAGTTTAACCAACTCATTTGCACGTAAAACTTACCATATTGACCAAGTAAATCTAACTGAAAGAATTAAAATGATACACAGGTTTTTTTCTCAAAATCACTTCCCATGTACTTGGGTGGGTTTTGAATTCATGTTTTCAATTATCAAACATGTTTGGACTGTTTAATCAAATTCACTTACACGACCGTTTGAATATCATCTAACAGTAATAATGAATAACTTAATTTAAGCTTAATACGAGGGGTGGTCAATAAGTTCGTAGAACAAGGTACTTGAAAGAGGACTAGCCAAATCTCACTCTTGAACGTGGTCACTGCATACCTCAATGCACCCGTCTCAATTTTTCTTGAAACCTGCTATGTCAACAAAATGGAAGTCTTCCGATTGCTTCCGAGCCACTCTTCAGTGAAGGCTCACCAGCATTGATCACCAGCAAACCTGATATTATGAAGGTATGACTTAAAATTCTGAAAAAGGTTTCGCTAACTGGAGGCCATGCCAAGACCACAATATGGTTGTTTGAGTAATCTGACCCCTCGGTCGTGAATGGCAGCTTGACAAACTGAGAATAGTGTACAAGACACAATCCGAGAACACCCCATTTCTACCACCAACCTTCTTCACTTGATGGCGTGCCTCTAATTTGCTATCAAAATGGTATGCCTATGATTCTACTTTCATCTGGCAAATGATTTGTTATCAAGACTCTCCCTGAATCTCAGAAAATGATGAAGACCTTCCACTATGGTGATAGAGTAATGATCTTCTTAAGGGTATGAGATCCAGGTGTTTCCACTGAATGGACTCATAATAATATGGACCTGATTATGTCAACTGGTGTCGTTATTGTGCATGAAGATTCGGGGACCCCATGAAGAAGACACCCTGGAATACCCAAATGTTAATGGATTTATGTTTAAAACACTTTAATCAGAGATTTCATATTTTGTGGCTATCTCATCATTCTTGTTTGGTTCTTTATTCATTATCAATGCCACTGTACCAGCACGTGTATCATTAGTGGTGACGTCAACAAGTCTGTTGGACCTTGGATAATTTTCAAGGACTGAAGTAACATAACTTGTTCTACGAACTTTTTCACCGCCCCTCGTATAAGACAGACATAAAACGTTGCTTATTATCTAAACTAATAATTATTATCGAATTTTGACGTCTGTACAGCTTCGTAATACTTCGCCTCAGTCCACGTTTTGGAAAAAGGGACATCAGACACAAATGTATACAAAGAGAATTCACATTTTACTCTCGGTATAACTACAGGTATTGTTAGTTCCCATTCCCGATTGAGATCGAACGAAACCAAATGCTTGCAAAAACCCTTTTCTATAGAACGCGCTACCAGCTACATACACTATACTATTAGTAGCAGAATTCATAAGGACTAAAATTCGTCCGATGATCAAAAACGTTTGACGAAAACCTCCAGATATTGTATTTCTTCCCGTCAATTTTCTGATGAATGTTGCCACTGCCACCGCTCTTAAACGGACTTGAAGAACGAAGAATAATACACCAAGAATAACCAAGGTGCGAGTAACTTGAGTTCGAACTTGTGTTTGGCTTGATGTGACGTTGCTATCAGAACCAGTAATACCCCGATTCTTGACGCTTAATGCAACAATTATCTTTGCGTACATAAAAGATATAGCTATCATCGGCAAGAAAAAGGCAGCGAGAAAAACGATTGGTTCCGTTAAAGTAAAAATTGGTGTCGTGATGTAAGGCATGCAAACGTTAACAGTATTTGGCATAGTTTTGTAAATAACTTCATCTGGCCAACTGATGCACAGTCTAGTATTGTTGCCATATTGTATTGTTGTAAATGCCGCCGGTCCGATAGCAAGAACCCAAACAGCAGTAAGTATCTTAACAGTGCGGTTCTTACCCTTAAGATACCGATGTCGTAAAGGGTAACAAACAGCAAGAAATCGATAGAGAGACATAACGGTGACTATCCCTAAAGAAGCGTAGTAACAAAGCAAGGCTGGTGCAAACATGAGAACACAGCTTAATGCACCTTGAAAAGGGATGTTTTCTTTTACAGGAGAGTAGAGAAACACGGCAAAGTAGTAAAGCGCTGCGAATATCAGAAACACAAGATCTGAGATTGCTAAATTGACCAGGTAATAGTTCACAGAAGTATGCATTGATGGTATTTTGGCCACCATGTAAACGAACGCAGAATTGCCGACGAAACCGACAATAAATATGACCAAAATAACACTGAAGTAGACTACAGTATCCAGTTGTGTGTGATGCCAGTTAGAAGCTATTTTGTGATTCGTGAGGGCTAGCGTATTGTATGGCGAGCACGTGAAATCCTTGCCCGATTCATTAAAACTGCTGTTCCTTTCCATGATTTCTTAAGTAACTGACTTTTATATTTCTGGCCTTTTCTGAACAAGGAAACAAACTAAATACTGCAGGCTACGACTGGAACTTTTAATAGTGTATCTTCAGTACCCAAAATATAAGAGTAAACATCACGGTCAATTAGATTGATGTCCAATAATTAATTAACAATTAAGAATATTAATAATAATATTATTGCTTGGGACCCTAAAATGAACCTCTGGTTAAATGATATTTTGATAAAGGCGAGGTCACACATCACTTACATCACAGTGCCTTTGAACTCAATAGATGGATAAGAAGTTGACCATTAGCAAAACAGTCAGGAAAACATATAATAAAAGCTTCCCCTCACTCATTACCTATGTTTCGACATATCTCAATGAGCACATCAAATAAATATTGGACTTTCTAAAAAAAAATATAAAAAAAGATCTCCACTAAAGGTGCCAATAGAAATTGGCGTCGGTCGTTTTACATTATGTTGGTTGGTCTCATTTTTATGGCAAGAAAAATGAACTATTGGTTCGAGAGATATATTTATAAAAGCGAGGTCACACGTTACAAACACACCCCCACATGCGTACAGTAGAGAGCTTGCGATGGCACATACTTCTTGTGCCTAACGACGGTAATTTCGCCCTTTCATAATTATGCATGATGATACTGTGCATATGATTTCAAGACATTGTACAACATGGTCACACCTAAAATTACGAAATATTCTTTGCATAACTTAAAAATGAACTTGAAAAATTAAAAACATGTGAATGGAAGAAATTGTTTTTACCATTCCAACATTCTTCCTTGTCAAAATCTTTTCATTTGTTTTGGTCAAAAAAATCACATTTCCAAAAAATGATACAAAGGTGGTCATTTTCAGCATCCTACACGTGAAATATGCAAACACGTTTCACTATAAAAGTTATCAAAGTTTCGATTGATTTAACTGTTTGTTTGTTTTCTTTAATTTCCGGAAACGTTAGTTGTGATTACATATTTTATTAGTCCAAAAACATATATATATATATATTTTGAAAATGTATTGTTTTTCGCTTCTCAGCTTTAACATCCCTTACTGACCAAATAAGCACACATTTTTAAAATGTCATTAATAACACGATATGTGTTGGGTAATAAAACCTGAGAGTAATACCTAAATGCCGAAAGGAATAAAAACGCCTGTATTTATCGCTGCAATGCTAGTGGAATGGGCAATGTATTGATTGGGTCAATGACATCACATGACATCCAATTCAAGTTTATTGCAATATATATACATGCAGTTTGTCAATTTTTTTATTTTCAATTAACGACCTAACAACAATAAATCCATATTTGCAACAACTCGAATCAAGTTTTAATTGGTTTGACCATGTAGTAAATGCATTCCGCTTGATAAAAGAAAGGGACATGAAGCAAAGATTAAAATGTGTATTTTGTAATTTTCTTTCATGTTCTGTACATAACTCATTTTCGGAAAAAAGTGGATATAGATTTTTGGTTTTTAGAAACAAGCAATTCATTAAAAATAAAATCTGCTGTGTTTGTGACAAAATCTGACATTTTTAATAGAAACGGCGTGGCCAGTCGTTTTATTCCCACGATCAAAGTGAAAATGGGTTCCGTGCAAAAGTAAACAGTACGTGGCATGGTTTTGTAAATATCTTCATCTGGCCAACTGATGCACATTTTAGTATTGTTGCTATATTTTACCGTTTCAAATGCCGCCGGTCCGATAGCAATAACCCAAACAGCAGTAATTAAGTATCTTAACAGTGCGTTTCTTACCACCTTCAAGATATCGATGTCGTAAAGGGTAACAGATGTGACTATCCCTAAAAAGGCGTAGTAACATAGCATGGCTGGACCAAACACGAAAGGGCAGCTTAAGGGTTGACGAGGTATTGTTGGTCGAAGCAACCTAAAAATCGATTTTTATTATCTAGATCAATATATTATTGAAAATTAACACCTTGATGTCTTGCAAAAGCTAGTTCTACAAATCGTATACTTTGCAAACTTGCTTAATTTATTGTTGTTTGAATGAGTTACGTACGTTTTACAAAAGTGTTGTTGTTTCAGCCCTCTTTACAACGTAACTCAAGAACCGCAGCACCTATAAAGGAAATCTGTGATATTTTAATTCTTCTACACGCTCGCTATGAATTGAGCAATGTAGTTTTTGCCAAAGCTCACTACCATTCGTAAGATGCTGTGAACTACCAAATCACAACAATTTAAATAATTAATAACCTTAAAGGGCAGCTCCTTGTTTTCTTTTAGACGATAGTGAAAAATCACCGCAAAGTAGCGCTGAGAGTGTCAGAAACACAAGATCTGAATTGCCAAATTGACCAGATAATAGTTCACTGTAGTATGCAATGACGGTATCTTGGCTACTATTTGACTATGTAAACGAACGCAGAATTGCGGACGAAACCGACTATAAATATGACTAAAAATACCGCCTAGGTGTCACACACAACTGACTTTTTGATTTCTGCCCTTTACCCAATGAACGAGGAAAGGCACTAAATACTGCAGTCTACGATTTGAACTATTAATATTGTATCTTCAATAGACAAAATATAAGAGTACGTGTTATTGATAAGAAGCCCAAGAATTGATTAACAATAAAGCTTGTTAAAATAATAGTATTGCTTGGGAAGCTTTTTATGATTGGTCTCGTGCGTATCATGATGGTGACAAAAATTAACCTCTGGTCTAAAGATATTTTTACTAAGGCGAGGTCACACATCACTTGCATCAAAGTTCTTTTGTACATACTCGTTAGATAGATATTAAGTCAACAATTATCAAAAATAATAATGTTCTCTTCAATTAAAACAGAAATGAAAGCATTAGATAAAGATCCCGCTCCCCCCATTGTCTAAGTTTTGACATATCACGATGAGGACATAACACAACAGTTGATACAAGTAAGTAAAGTAATGGGGAAAGGTGTAACAAAGTAGCAACACCTAAAAAGGTTTAGGTATTTTTATCTATTGTGCAATACACTTTTAGGTATTTGCATAACGTGGAAACAGTACATAACTACTCATGCTTTTGTTCCCGCTTTATGGATACGCGTAATTGACCATTAGCAATAATAATAATAATAATGTTCTCGTCAGTTAAAATATTTATAACAAATATGATAGAAGACGCTTACCCTCACTCATTTTTAAATATCTCGTTGAACACATCAATAAAAACATTGAATACCCAAATTCACCCCAAATCTGTTATGACGGTCAATTACGCCAAAAAGGAATACGGAACCCTAAACACAAATAACTAGACGTTACCAGGTGGTATGCGCCGTGCATTCTATAAATTTAGTAAATTTCCATCGTCAACCGTGTAATTGAATGGGATTATTTTGACATTTTTAAACGCTTGAAATCTCACAAACAAAAAGGCCTATGTTAATAAATAATATAAATACAAACTAAAACCGTTGGGGTTCGATAATGAACCCCACAAAACTAACCGAGTATATGGAAAATGCCATACGGCCGGGCGGTTTCACAAGTTGCCGGCTCTATCATGCCACTCGCCGCCTGGATGTTACCTAATAAATAAGTTTCACTTTAACTTTATTTAGTACTTATTTCCAATTACAACAACGTAAATAAATATATATTAATCCTAACACTTAGCCCTGCTTTTTGATATCGGAAGTTACAGAAGATACGGAAATTCCGTGAGCATATAACACTTGGGGTGATTGCGTCATCGCAGACCCTGGGATTCACGCATGCGCAGCATTTTCATCGTGGTATTTTGTGGGTTTTTTTTTGGTGTTAGGGTTAATAGTGTGGTCACCTTCAAATAAAGAGGTGTTACGTATTTTGACGACCGACGTGCGTACATTCAACCGACCCAACAAGGATGGACAGCAACATGTATTTTATCAGCACAATGTTTGATATGGCAAAGTCCATTGAGTAATATACTTTAGTTTTTGGTAAGCATCTCCCAACAAAAAAAAAGAAGCAGAACTCTATGGATTCTCTACCCATACCAAATTTGGAATTCATACGTCTTTAAGCTAAGAATACATACGTTTTAAGAATTGCCAATCTACAAAAGAAATACATGCACCACCCATCTCGGTCAAGCTATTCAAGGGTGGAATATTGTTCACAAATGTAGAGAATCTCATTTTATTCGACCAAATCAATAGTGAAAGGTACGTCTGCAAAGGTTCTGCTATTCAAGCAACAATGTACTATTCTATAAATAATTATCTTGTTTTTAAACTCAGTGCAGAAGCAATAAAATCACTATATACTGTGCTCTATAACCGCATGTTTGATGCTGAGAAAACACACGTTTTAAGAATTGCAGAAATCGCAATACATACATTACCCATCTCGGCCTAGTTTAACTCAATGGCATAATACTCTTCACAAAATGTAACGAATGTCATGTTATTCGACACGACCAAGTCAATAGTGAAAAGCACGTTTGCAAAGGTTGTCCTATTCAAGCAACAATGTTCTATTCTATCCATCATATCCTGTTTTAAACTCAGTTCAGAAGCAATAACGTCACTCTATATTGAGCTCTAACACCAAGAAAACTATTGTTATGCAAAACTACAACCAAGTCACTGTGTCACTGTGTCACACACACAAATAAATAAATAAAAATGTAAGTGCAGTCGTTCTTCACTGAAGAGTATCCGTTTTGACTGGCAAACAAATGTTAGCCTTCAACCGATTTTGTCTTCATTTGAAGTGTAAATTACAGCTGCCAAACAACTAACCATAATGTCTAGCTGTTTCGTGGTATAAGTATAGTCCAATAATTTGACGGCGTGTACATATGCGTGAGGGATCTTTGCTGCTGTATTTGATTTACTATCAGTATTGTTTTTCAACCGAATTTCCATTTTTTTTAAATTTATTATCAGTATTGTTTTTAAAAAATCCCTGGTGTTTTCTACACTTCTGCATCTAATGCTCTGATTCCCCAATCCAGTCCGTCTTCAGCCCAGAAGCAATCATTCTCAAACTCATTACCACCTTCGTTTTCTCGGTTGACAGTCAGTCAACCGAAGTATATATTTTTAGTCATGCTCCCAAACTGTGGAATTACCTCCCTAAGGAGGTTGTCAACTGCAATACCCTCCTCACTTTCATAACTGCTTTTCAAAGTATATGTATATATTATTACTGCAGTTACAACACTAGTTTGTTACGAGTTCAGACAGAATCAAGGAATACAGAAATTCACATTTTGCTCTCAGACAAACTACCGTTATTTTTAGTGTCCATTCCTAGTTCAGTTTTCCTAAAACCAAAAGCCTGCAAGAATCCCTTTCTATAGAGCGCGCTACTCGCTACATACACTATACTATTCGTAGCAGAATTCATAAGGAGTAAAATTCGTCCGATGATCAAAAATGTTTGACGAAATTCTCCAGATATTCGACTTCTTCCTGTCAATCTTCTAATGAATGTCGCGACAGACGTAGATCTTGAAGGAAGTTGAAGAACGAAGAATAGTGTACCAAGAATAACCAAAGTGCGAGTAACCTGATTTCGAACTTGTGTTTGGCTTGATGTGACGTTGCTATCAGAACCAGTAATACCCCGATTCTTGACGCTTAGTGCAACAATTATCTTTGCATACATAAAAGATATAGCTATCATTGGCAAGAAAAAGGCAGCGAGAAAAATGATAGATTCCGTTAAGGTGAAAATTGGTTCCGTGATGTAGGGCATACAAAAGTTAACTGTATGTGGCATGGTTTTGTAAATAACTTCATCTGGCCAACTGATGCACAGTTTAGTATTGTTGCCATATTGTATTGTTGTAAATGCCGCCGGTCCGATAGCAATAACCCAAACAGCAGTAAGTATCTTAACAGTGCGTTTCTTACCCTTAAGATATCGATGTCGTAAAGGGTAACAAATAGCAAGAAATCGATCAAGAGACATGACGGTGACTATACCTAAAGAAGCGTAGTAACATAGTAAGTTTGGACCAAAAATGAAAAGGCAGGTTAATGCTCCTTGGAAAGGGATGTTTTCTTTTACAGCAGAGAAAAAGAAACACGGAAAAGTAGTAAAGCGCTCCGCACATCAGAAACACGAGATCTGAGATTGCTAAGTTGACCAGGTAATAGTTCACAGAAGTATGCATTGATGGTATCTTGGCCACCATGTAAACGAACGCAGAATTGCCGACGAAACCAACAATAGATATGACCAAAATTAGGCTGAAATAGACTACTCTTTCTAGGTATGTGTGATACCAATTAGAAGCTATTTCATGAGTTGGGAAAACCAGAGTATTGTATGGCGAGCATTTGAAATCCGTGTCCGCTTCGTTAAAACTGCTGTTCCCTGCCATGGTTTCACAAACGACTTTTTACAGTCAGCCTGTTCTTTATCAAATGATGAACCACACTAAACATTGCCGGCTACGATTCGGACTTATATGTATCTTCAATAGCCAAACGATAATTGCGCAAATCACTTCCAATAAGGTTCTCGTGCAAGAATTGATTACATTATCCGAATGAAATTGCAGAATTCAATCATCCACTGTTGAGCTTTTCAAAAGCAATGCGCATGCATTTGATTGGCTTAATCGACTCGGACTTATATGTATCTTCAGTAGGCAAATGATAATTAAACAAATCACTTCCAATAATGTTCTCGTTCAAGAATTGTTGATTAACCTATCGATAATGAAATTGATAACAGCAAATTGCAGAATTCAATCATCCACTGTTCAGCGTTTCAGAAGCAATGCCCAAGCATTGTTTGGCTTAATAAAATTAACAATTAAAAGAAGTTCCGGTTGTTCAATACAAAACAACTATATGAAATAAATATCTGTGACTTGCATCTTAATTGTTTTTCAAAATGTAGTCTAAGAAACCTTTATCAAAATTGGTTGTTAATTGACCAAAAAATATCTTTTTCAAAATGAAGATGCAAGAACCAATTGAGCATATATGAAAAATTTAGGATAGTTTGAAATTGGCCTCCGGCTTTCCAGTAGTTTAACGTAATTGACTGCAAAAAGGCTATAAATGCATATACTGTTGAAATAAAATCAGGTCAAAATTAAAAGAAAATTTAAAAAATCAAAAGAAAAAAAACGTCCGTGTTCATCGGTCCAGTACAGAGCCACCGGTTACCGGCGAATACATGTTAGGTTGGGGGTGGGATGTGGATGTGTGTGTGATAAAATTACGTCTAGCAACACCTAAAAAATGTTTAAGGTGTTTTTTTATCCATAGACCTTTTCAAATCAAGGTCGGAAAAGTTCAGAAAACCGCGCTATTTATTCAGTAACCTCGGGGGTCAAATTGTACTCAAACTGGCGGGCAAGACATTTCATGAATTACGACACCCTTTTGCGCGAATATACAGCTTTATATTAAACCATTGTGAACATGGGGTCATCGCGAGAAATATTGTCCTAACACCTCAGCTACTTGGTTTTTCACAATAAGATACTAATGGAAAGAAATGGACAAATGTCCGTCATTATTCGTCAGTTATATATTTTTTTCAGAACATTTTGTTTACGCATCACCTCTTCCACAGTCAGTCTCTTACACAAGACATACCATCACACGCTTGATTGTACATTGACTATCCTTGGCAAAAGTGCCTCTCTCGTCTCTAAATTGACCGTCAAAAGTTCATCGTAGTTATGATGTCTGTTACACATTGGAACTTCGCACTGTACATGATGCCCGCGCGCGATAAGGGAAATCATGCTTCGGGTTTTATCGGAATTACTCGGTATGAAAAGGTCTATTGTGCAATATACTTTTAGTACTTGCATAACGTGGAAATAGTACATACTACTCCTGATTTTGTTCCCGCTGTATGGATACAGGTTATTGACCATTGGCAATAGAGGCCGTCTTGTGGGTACAAATGATCTGTGTGTTCATGCGTTGGACACTACGCGCAGGGCGCAGCTTGCCACGCAGCTGTTATCGCACATCAACGCGGTGTTTTTGCTGCTCACGCATGGAGATCGAACGACCATCACAGCGTGTACCCACAAGATGGCGGCATATGACGTCACGCATGAAAAATAAGACAAAAGATGCTTCGCGTAACTCACTCGTTAAGCACATTACTGCAAACATTGTACTTCTTGCTATAACGTAAGCTTTCCACTAAAGGTGTAGAAATTGGCGAAAGTCGTTTCTTCTTTTTTCCTTGTTGCTTTCTCTTGTAATATGAATATCCATTCAAAATGTACTATACTACATACTTAACAATCATCTTCAAATGGTACACCACCCTTTGCATTTTGAACTTAGACTAAGACTCATGTAAACAAACGCGGTGGGTCAGAGAGGCCATGTGGATCAGAAAGCGGGGGGACAACGTCATCAATTGTGATGACGGAACTTATTCTTTGAGTCATGTATACGATCAGCTACTGCAAACAACTACACACCCTGGGGATGAAAGTAAGAGGACCAGAGGTGGTGCAGCGACTGTATCGGCGCATTACTGATGAAATCTTCTGCACGGAAGATGAAACGTCTAAAACGTGAGTAAATTTCTGGACTTGAACAACATAATCTGATATTTAAATTATTTTGATATTTTGACATTCGCGATATAATACGCATTCTATGGCAAATGATTAAAAATTGACATGTACTTAAAGTGTATGTAGCTGGAATGAAAAGCCGACGATCAATTCAAAATTTTGACCTTTCGTATTGAAGATATGAAATTTATTGCCCCTCCAAAAAATTTAGGTCTTTTGGGAGAAAAATGTATATCTTCAATATGAAAGGTCAAAATTGTCAATTGATCGTCGGTTTTTTATCCCATCTACATACAGAGTGATTTAAAATGAACTGTACCCAACTTAAAAATTACAATAAAATACTTACCGACATTTAAATAATTTGTGTTTGTAAGCTGTAACAGGATAGTATGTTTCCTATTATCGGTGAAAAAATCGTGTCTTCACCTCTAATGGTTTTGAAGAAAAGTACATTTTTAGAAAACACACCAAAAACGATGTTGCACACGGATGAATATTTTATTCAAACTATCTATTCTACAGCAAATAAGATGAATTGATAAATAAATACAATTAAAATTACATTTAAAATAGATTTGGTGATTTATTAAAGCATTATTTACAATATTGTTTCATGCAGGCCAGCCGAAGCCGACCTACACTCGACAGAATAAATTAAATACTTACCGACATTAAATACTCGTCAGAATAAATTAAATACTTACCGACATTTAAATAATTTTATATTGCAAGCTGTAATAGGGTAGTAGGTTATGTTTTTATTATTGGTGAAACAATCCAGTCTCAATTACAAGTGTATGGATTTTGCACCCGCACCATTTCTATTTGAATTCAAATTTCCCTCTACAATTTCAAGTTAAGGATCCTTTGTTCTACATGTATTATTTAACATGTAGGCCTAATCTTTGCTTCCGTGTGTTGGTCTAAAATGGGATGATAACTTGAAAATGCGATATCTTCTGACTAAAACCACTTATTATCAAAATTCAAAGAACAATTATCACTGCTTTCTATGATATTTTTTGATATGTACAATCTCCGCAAATATATTTTAAAAAAATTGGGTGAAGTTGGGTACAGTTCATTTTAAATCACTCTGTACACTTAAAGTACATTTCATTAGATTGATAATAAAGTTTACTTCGCGGACTGTTAAATATCAAAAAATTTAAAAATATCAAATTTTAATCATTTGTCATAAAATTTGTATTGTATCGCAAATTTCAAAAACAACATTAGTTGATATCTCGTATGTGCTCTCATGTCCCAGAAAAAATACTGTCTACACGTTCATACCAGAACCCTTAACTTTGTTTAATTCTTATTTCAAATTACAACAACTGAAATAAATATACATTTATAGTATTGTTACCTTCAACTAAAGAGGTACTACGTATGTTGACGACCGACGAATGTACATTTAACTGACCAAAAAAGGTTGGGCGGTTCTTGCTATAGTACGTCGCCAATGTATTTATCAGCAACATGTATTTTATCATCAAAATGCTTGATATGGCAAAGCCCATTGCGCTATATACTTTTGCCTTGGTGTGCATCTCCCAAAGAAAAATGAAGGGGAAACTTTACGGATTTTCTACCCATACCAAATCAAAGTTAATTTGGAATTCATACATTTTTGAAGCTGTGAATACATATGTTTTAAGAATTGCCAATTTACAAAATAAAATCGTAATACATGTACATGCATCACCCATATCGGTCAAGCTATTCAAGGGTGGAATATTGTTCACAAATGTAGTGAATGTCTTGTTTTTCGACACGACAAAGTCAATAGTGAAAAGCACGTTTGCAAAGGTTGTGCTATTCAAGCAAAAATGTTCTATTCTATCCATGATAATCCTATCCTTAGTGCAAAAGCAATAAATTCACTATATACCATGCTCTATAAGGGGCGGTGCAATAATTATGAGACCTGGGGAGGGGGGCAAGAAATTTTAGAATAGCCGAAAGGGGGGGCAAGCAATTTTTGGCCAGCCGAGGGGTGGGGTGGCAAGTGATTTTTGGCACACATTCATGGCACACATTTTAATAAAACTCTCTAAAAAGGCTTAGGAAAACAGTACGGAAACATTTAAATATGCAAATTTTCCTGCTCGCTGCTCTAGCAACATACATCTGCTGTGGATCCCAAAAATTTGCCATGTTCAATGGGCGGGGCAAAGATTTTTGGCGGGCCGAGGGGGGAAGTGATTTTGGCGGGCCGAGGGGGGGGCAAGCGATTTTTGGCGAGCTGTTTGGAAATTTTACCCCCCCCCGCTCATAATTATTGCACGGCCCCTAACCATGATAACGCATTTTTGTTGTTGAGAAAACACACGTTAATAAGAATTGCAAAAATCGCAACATACATTACCCATCTCGGCAAAGCTAACTTATTGCATAATACTCAAATGTAGTGAATGTCATGTTATTCGACACGGCCAAGTCATTTGCAAAGGTTGTCCTATTCAAGCAATAATAATTCTATTCTATCCATCATATCCTGTTTTTAAGTTCAGAAGTCGCTCTATGAGTTCTAACACCATGAAAACTATTGTTATGCAAAACGAAAGATTTGAACCAAGTCACTGTGTCACTATGTCACTTCTTCACTGAAGAGCATTCGTTTTGACTGGCAAAGAAATGTTCAACCCTCAGCCGATTTTGTCTTCATTTGAATCGTAAATTACATGTGGCAAATAACTAACCATATATCTAGCTGTTTCGTGGTATGAATTAGTGTCCAATAATTTGAAGGCGTGTGCATATGTGCCTGGACACCTCGAATGAGCCGTAAAGTCCCCCTCTGGTCATTTTTACTTTTTTACATATTTGCAAAGAACATGTTTCAGGGATTAAAATGACACCTCAATGAACTTCATATGACAATCAGAAGCGAAGTTATGGCTTGTTATAGGTTGTCATGAATCAAAACGCGAAACCGAGAAAAACGCGTTCAAAGTTAGGGAAGCATAATGACCATTCATCAGATGGGCCACAGAAAATGTAGATTATTTCATATTTCCACTTATTTCTTTAAAATAAAACTTTGTGTGCGTTTAGAAGAAAGCTTAAACATTTCAAATCTCTAAAAATCTCAACTTCGCCAAAATACGAGATTTGCATATATTTTCACCTGTAGCTCGAAATGAAGTTTGCCGAGTTTACGGCTCATTCGCCGTGTCCAGCCACATATATGCGTGAGGGATTTTTGCTGCCCGTTATGTATACATTTGTATACATAAATCCTGATACAAAAAAAAACACGAACGTTTAATCTATACATCTGAGAGTTTTAACGAAACTTTATAGGCCGTACTTAAAGGTCCGTAACCCGATCGACAACATCATCCCCCCGATTTTTGTCATTGTTATGAGTTTTGGTATCACAAAATAGATTGCATTTTTCTCATTCCTATTCTGAAATTTGACGCTCTAAGTCGATGTATTTCCGGAGAAATCGGAGAATTCATGCCAATATAGCTCCCTTGGTGGCTACCAATTTCTGGAATTCTGGACAGGCTTATCGTAGATAATTATAGTCTCCTCAACAGCTAGTTTGGTTTCGCGTCATTCACATTGTGTGAAAAGAGCGAACCACACTAACTGTTGAGGATACTTCAGATCGACGATGATAGTATAAAGCTTTAAAATTGCAAGATGGACGTAGTGGGCTGTTTGGCGTAGTTGGTTAGCGCGTTCTGTGTTTGTACAAGAGGTACCCGGTTCAATACCCGGTATCAGCAGGTTTCTTTCTCCTCTCCATTTTCAACCCAAACTTTTTTTACATTCATTAGACATGCACATATTGCAAGGGGAAATGTATTTTGTTTCCTTTTTTTCTGAATCGGTACGAAAAAGATTTAAAAACGAAAATTTTCGGTTCAATATGGGCATTTGGAGGGCATTTCTGTTTTGCTTTCAATATTGGCTATTATGTCATAATTTATACAAAAAAATCTATCATGAAAAATATATATAAAGACGAACATGTAAAAAATGGTTGTGGGGAGTGGTATATGGACCTGGTGCCGGAGCTTGGTTGTCAGTGAGCTTCAGTGCAACCATGCACGCACGGCACATGACGAACGGGAATTATGGCACATGCTGTTGCTTACGTGCCCAGAATGCAGTTCACGCATACCAAGGTAATGGATTGCAAATTTTGTTATTTATTCACATTTACGCTGAAAATGCTCTCGTTTTTTCACAAAGCTGCATAAAGAGGACGGCATTTGACATTATATGTAATTTTAAAGACACTCCATATCCCAAACCAATAGGGTTACCTCCTCCCCCCCCCCTTTAAACGATTTTAATACAGTCGGTATGCATGCTTCTACATACTGATAAACGATACTTATCTCTAAGTTCTAAGCTTGTCCGTTCTAAAACTTCAAATAATAATAATAATGATGTATAGGATAATGCCCAAGGAAGCGCCAAGGCCATTCTTATTCACTCACGTTCTAATATGCGGCCATTAACCGACTTAATACACATCTATGACGTCGCGCTATTGTTTTATCGCTCCATTATTTTCCACGAATGGAGTGTTATAGAAATAGGTTGCTCATTTACAAATTGATCAATTGCTGATTGATACCGTAATAATAACAATGAGTGTGCAGGTGCGATTGAAAAATACATTGACTTAGCTTTATGTAAAATTGAATTACCCATCACGATCCAGGTGTTTAGTTCAAATCATCCGTAACCACCTTCTTGAATTATAAAGATTTAAAATGTTTGTTACACAAATAAACGTAGATTCGTAAAATCATTCAAGTTATTAGACCATCAATAGTTGCGTTTAAGTCTCTATTTTGCATAATAAGGAAAATTGACAAAATGGTCATTACAGTAGTGTACCTCAAGACAGCTAGACCTGCCGCTATACCTGAGCAACCATGCAGTTGTGAACACTATTTTTTTAGCTTCGTTGAATTTGGATAATTTTGTGATGGAACCATTCCGAGGATATAATCGTTGATTCTCAGCATTCTTAAAAGGACATAAATCAGGCATGATTCTTCTTTTGGCCGGAGAAAGGTACGAGAATTGTAAATGTGCAAACTTTGTTTTATTTGGTTGGCCCTAGTATAACCCATTTTAGGCCTACATGTCCCTGAACTTCGGCGGCGGCGGCGGCGGCAAAAAAAAAAAACCTTCGCCGCCCTCGCCGCGAAATAAAAGCCCCGACTTCAACTTCCATTCCCCCTTACAAATCCAAAATAAAACCTAACACTTTGTATTCATTCCTTTTTTTTTTTTTTTTTCTCTAAAGTTCACACTTACACACATCAAAGTGTTATAAACACTAACGATATAAACGATTTCTTAAACGCCATGTTTAAATTTTAAACATTGTTAGTGTTTAGAGTTTAAAAGTCCTCAAACGTTCGAAATTTGTAGTTACTACATGTATTACAAACCATTTTACCTTCATGTCCCTGTACTTCGAGGGCAAAAAAACACACCACCAACAACAACAACTCCCCCCCCCAAAAAAAAGAAGAAAACTTCGACGCGAAATAAAAGCTCCGACCTCAACTTCCAGACCCATGGAGTATCCGTAACATTATAAAATTAATTATCGGATAGGCCTACTGATCATGCTGATCGATATTTAAGCATGCCAAAATACCGTCAGATGAAACAAAATACAGCTTGTACGAAAGCCAAATAAATATTATACAGAAAATAGACCTACTGTGGCTTTTATCATTATTAAACATGCCCAAAGCAAACAATTAAAAAATAAACAGATTCATAGGCCTAAATGCATTGATACAGAATGTAGCAATATGTTGCCCAAATAACAAATTATACGTAGGACCTACTCCCCATTCCAGAAAATACAGAACTATTTTTTTGGATTAAAATATATTATCCAGTTTTGCCAAATGAAACATAGCTTAATATCCTAGGTTATAGTCCTAACTGGCAATAAAAGTCAAATTTTAATTTTTGGTCAAATTTTGGAAATAAGGGCCAAAAACATGCGTTTTAGGGTGTTTTTCGACCTTTTTCGTATTTTGTGACAGTCAGGCCCAAAGACTTGAACAAAGACTAATTTCAAGTTCATGCATTCTAATATTTTGAAAACACATTTTCCAATTTTTTTAATATCCAATTAGCAAAAATGACATGTGATATTAAAATTATGAGCTAACTCTTAGCCTATACTCAAGATTTTGAATGCTTAGACTTGTGTCAAGTCTTACAATTTTGTCACTACAATTGTAAGAAAACATGCAAAATTGCATGTTTTACCTCAAATTGACCAAATATTGAAATTTGACTTTTATTGCCAGTTAGGACTAGCTAAAGGATTAGGATTTAGCTATGTTTCATTTGGCAAAACATGACAATATTTTTTTTATTCAAAAAAAATAGTTCTGTATTTTTCTGGAATAGGAGTAGGGCCTAAGCCACTGAAAACGTAGTATAAAATTATAAAGAAGAAAAAATGTTATAAAAGCAGTAACATGTTTAACTTCCCTTTTTACCTACATACAGTTTATTTAGGCCTACATGTCATTAGATTTATAAAGTTTACTTCGAGGACTAATAATTTGCTATAAAATGTGTATTACCAGTATCGCGAATTTCACAAAATCAAAATTATTTGATATCAGAAGGACATTCCTTATATACAGCATGCAATTCGATATGTCTGATGTTCTTTCAGGTCCCATAACAATACTATGCAAATATTGCTATCCGCTTCCTTAATTGATAGTATTAATGAAAATCATTGTCTTGTTGTTTTTCGTATCATTGTTTTGCATGAATGAAGTGATGATAACAATACTGCACTTTTCGCAAATACTTGCTTTTCGAAAGTGCAATTGTTATTAACACTACATTCGTAAATGCCAGTACTTTTCCCCTGAAAAGTATTTGCTTTTTAGAGAAAAGAGAAAGGCATTTACGAATGGCGTGTTATTGTGACCATCGCTCCATTCGTGGAAAATAATGGAGCGGTAAAACAATAGCGCGACGTCATAGGTGTGTATTAAAATACTAATAATAAATAGAGAGGGCGGCCTATCTGCTGTGTCCTAGCAGGACATCCGTCAATATGAGACATTAAATATTAAATACGAGGATCCAGAGGATACATGCCTGAGAAATATATAATAAATAAAGAAATGGAGCTCAGACAAACTGGCATTATAATAATGGAGAGAAAAAACCAGAACCGTTCGGATTCGAACCAGCGCGCACCCACGATTACATGTCGTTGAGTTCACCACCACAAGCCACAACAGCTCATGGCGGATCTGCCGGCGAATTGAACATGTAATGATTTTATTCTCTCGGAAATGTCTCACGGAAACCTGCTTGGCACTCCGGGATTTTATTGTTTACATCACACCATTCGGTTAACCTTTTTTTTTAAATACCGGTAAATATCTAGCTAAATTTATTTAACAAAGATATACCTCTGTAATTTCCTGGATCAGATGTAGACCGGTTTTTGTGCAATGGAATAGTCATGCCAGTTGACCATGATTTGAGGAAATAGCCAGAAGATAAGATTGAATTGAATAATCTGGTTATGACAGCAGTGGCGTAACTAGGGGGGGGCAACATGCCCCAGGCGCAACCCTTAGGGGGCGCCAAATTGACAAATACAGCATCGATTCTGCGCCCCTCCAAGCGATGAAAGTCAACATTTTAAAAGAACATTTTAAGACCGATATTCAACTTCTAGTAACCAAAATTAATTAGTGTATAGGCCTTATTTTGTCCAAAATTTCGCGCGCTCCTCGCGCAATTGTTTCGAGAATGGGGGGGGGGCATTATGTATCCTTAGCCCATGAGCTACACCTCCACTGCCCGCGTCTAAGATATTCTTGGGTGGGGGTAGGGGCGCCAATTTTGTTCCTTGCCCCGGGCGCTACCAACCCTAGTTACGCCACTGTATGACAGGTAAAATAGCGACAATAGAATGTTTAAAAACTCAGAGGGAATACTATCAACACCGCGCCGCATGCTTTGTTACTTTTCAAACTACCAACCATACTTAACCTCATCCTCTGTTATATCGCTATTTAATATATCACAATTAATACCTTGTGCAGAAACATTAATATCTTTAAATAGGTCAGTTACGTTATCATCAAATGAGAACATCTTCATATCAATATTACCTTGAAATACACTTTTAAAATAATCATACCATCTCGGATATACCTTTCTCGGATATTTCACAACAGTCCAAAATGATTTTCTTTTTCAACCGAGTTTCCATTTTTGTTGTCGTTTTTGATTTACTATCAGTATTGTTTTTAAAATTCTTGGTGTTTTCTACACTACTGAACCTAATGCTTTTATTCCCCACTCACGTCCTGAGCCCAATCATTCTCGTGCTCTTTACCACCTCCCGTTGTATAGGTTGACACTCTGTCAAAGAAGAATTTTCAATCATGCTCCCAAATTGTGGAATGAGCTGCCTGAGGAGGTTGTCAACTTCAGTACACTCCTCACTGTCAAAACTGCTTTTCAACGTATGTATATTATTACTGCAGCTACAACACTAGTTTGTTACGAGTTTTGACGTATGCACTGTCCAACCTTTCAAAAAAGTGACATCAGACAAAACCAAGGAATACAAACATTCACATTTTGCTCTCAGTCGAACTACCGTTATTTTTAGTGTCCATTCCTAGTCCAGTTTTCCTGAAACCAAACACCTGCAAAAATCCCTTTCTATAGTGCGCACTACTTGCTACATACACTATACTATTCGTAGCAGAATTCATAAAGAGTAAAATTCGACCGATGATCAAAAATGTTTGACGAAATTCTCCAGTTATTGGATTTCTTCCTGTCAATCTTCTAATGAATGTCGCGACAGACGTAGATCTTGAAGGAAGTTGAAGAACGAAGAAGAGTGTACCAAGAATAACCAAGGTGCGAGTAACCTGATTTCGAATTTCTGTTGCGTTTGATGTGACGTTGCTATCAGAACCAGTAATACCCCGATTCTTGACACTTAATGCAACAATGATCTTTGCATACATAAAAGATATTGCTATCATCGGCAAGAAAAAGGCAGCGAGAAAAATGATAGATTCCGTTAAGGTAAAAATTGGTTCCGTGATGTAGGGCATGCAAAAGTTAACTGTACGTGGCATGGTTTTGTAAATAACTTCATCTGGCCAACTGATGCACAGTTTAGTATTGTTGCCATATTGTATTGTTGTAAATGCCGCCGGTCCGATAGCAAGAAGCCAAACAGCAGTAAGTATCTTGACAGTGCGCTTCTTACCCTTAAGATATCGATGTCGTAAAGGGTAACAAATAGCAAGAAATCGATCAAGAGACATGACGGTGACTATTCCTAAAGAAGCGTAATAACAAAGCAAGGCTGGAGCAAACGTGAAAAAGCAACTTAATACTCCTTGAAATGGGTTGTTTTCTTTTACAGCAGAGTGAAAAAACACGGCAAATTAGGAAAGCGCTCCGAATATCAGAAACACGAGATCTGAGATTGCTAAATTGACCAGGTAATAGTTCACAGAAGTATGCATTGATGGTATCTTGGCCACCATGTAAACGAACGCAGAATTACCGACGAAACCAACAATAGATATGACCAAAATTAGGCTGAAATAGACTACTCTTTCTACGTATGTGTGAAACCAATTAGAAGCTATTTCATGAGTTGGGAGAACCAGAGTATTGTATGGCGAGCATTTGAAATCCATGTCTGCTTCGTTAAAACTGCTGTTCTCTGCCATGGTTTCACTAACAGTTACCTTTTTAGAGTCAACCTGTTCTTTATCAAATGATGAACCACACTAAACACTGCAGGCTACGACTCGGCCTTATATTTATCTTCAGTAGGTAAATGATAACTACCCAATCACTTCAAAATAGGTTCTTGTGCAAGAATTGTTGATTAACATATCGATAATGAAATTGATAACAGCAAATTGCAGAATTCAATCACCCACTGTTGAGCGTTTCAGAAGCAATGCACAAGCATTTTTTGACTTAATAAAATTAACAATTAAAAGAAGTCCCGGTTGTACAATACAAAACAGCTATATCAATTAAATATCTGTGATTGACATCTTTATCATTTTGCAAAATATATTCGAAGAAACCCTTATCAAAAAATTGGTTGTTAATTGACCAAAAAATTTCTTTTTCAAAATGAAGATACAAGAACCAATTGAGCATATATGAAAAATTTAGGATAGTTTGAAATTGGCCTCCGGCTTCCCAGTAGTTGACTGCAAAAAAAAAGCTATAGATGCATGTACTGTTGAAATAAAAACAGGTCAAACGTCCCCGGTTAGGCGCAGAAAATTAAAAAAAACAACAACAAACAAACAAACAACAACAAGAACAACAAAAACGTCCGTGTTCATCGGTTCAGTACAGAATCATCGGTTATCGGCGAATACATGTAAGGGTGGGGATGGATGTGTGACTTAAATGTGTTTTTTTATGTATTGTGCAATACACTTTTAGGTATTTGCGTAACGTGGAAACAGTACATAACTACTCATGCTTTTGTTCCCGCTTTATGGATACGCGTAATTGAGCATTAGCAATAATAACAATGTTCTCGTCAGTTAAAACATTCATGAAAATAAGATAAAAGACGTTTCGCGTAACTCACTCGGTGAGCACATTAATGAAAACATTCTACTTCTTTAACGTAAAGGTGTAGAAATTGGCGAAAGTCGTTTCTTCTTTTTTTCTTATTGTTTTCTCTTGTAATATAAATATCCATTCAAAATGTATACTACAAACTTAACAATCATCTTCAAATGGTACACCCCTTTCTATTTTGAACTTAGACTCCACCATACTCGCTCAATCATACTCCTGCGTGGAACATGCATTTAGATTGGCCTCATTGATGTACACCCCCCCACACACACACATCAATGTTAAGTAGCGTAGTCGTAACAAATTATTTCGACGGGCCCTATCTGCAATTATAGCTGTCAGGTGTCATACGTGTACAATATGTGACCCGGCAGCACAAATGAGCCGTAAATTCCCTAAATTGTATTCTGAGTTATACGGTGTAAAATGTGTACGAAGGTCGTATTCATCGGTAACTTAAGCTGGCCCGACATTGATCTCATTTTGATAGTGAAACACTAATCAATTATCCTATTGCTGAAGTGGATAATAAGCTTCTACCTTGGATGGCTATAGAACTTTTAATAGCTCTGGTCTTTGTTTGCTGTTGCTAAATCCTGTTCAAGTGGTGGGTTACCAGGCATTGTATTTTGTATAGGTATGCATAACCAACAATTAACAATGAGAGAACTTTCTTAAACCTCGTTGACTTGGGGATGATTTGAAATGACCGCCAATTATGACTGTTTGATATTTATTGCCAGCAATGTGGAAAAAGAGACACACGTAGAAACGAAAAAAGCTATAATTTTGTTGAAGGAGCAAAGTTTAACAAACCATAACCCCGCTTCTGGATATCGTTTGAAGTCAAATGATATACCATTTTTAAGTTTATGATGTTTATTTTTAAACACGAAATAAAACAAAATTGACCGGGGAGGAATTTACGGCTCATTCGTCGTGAACGGTCACATATAGTATGCATAATAATTTATCGAAGGTATACAGCACGTCTTTAGCTTCCCGTAATAAACTTTTTAGGCTTCTTGTGAGAAACACGCCATCTCGCGATGACCTCATGGCATGTGAACCAATCAAAATCCAGCTACTATCCAACCTGAAAAAGGACGTGCGCTTGATGTAAAAAGGGATAAAGTCAATACGTGATTCTCGGAGAATGTGTACGCATGGTGGTGATTGTATTAAAGTATATTGTAAAACGCCGTCGCAAATTCGACGTTGGCAACATTATAGGCTATCAGCAGTTTTGCGTCTGCCTGCATTATAACAATGCATAGCAACGATTATGGGACTGGCTCAACAAATCAGATACCGGTACCATAGGATTTAATAAAGTTCAAAGTTCATACAAAGTAAAATCGTTCGACGATTGTCATGGATAAGAATTTACGCACTGGAAACATACATGTAGGCCTATCATAGCTGAATAGCTCTCAAAAATGATGACATGGTAATCGATAATTAGCATGATCAAACTCAGAACTGCAAAAGTCAGATATCTGATAGTATGATTCAGCAGCAGGATGTCATGACTTAATTTATTCTTTATGATTACGATTTAAAAAATAACAAGGAAATAATAATTATAATTAAACGATGATAATATTATATACTATAATGTATAGGATTTTGTTTTAAATTAAAGAAATTATAAACATTTTTTTTTTATCATAGGCCTAATTTAACATGTTAAATATAGGCCTAGGCCTATATATCATTTCGCAACATCTTATAATAATAATAATAATTTTATTAGAACAACGCTTTTATAACAGCGGCACACGTCTACCCGACGGTGCGTTCTTACATTAATATACGAGGAAACAAACAAATTTAAACAAAAACAACAACAAAATGAACCAAAAATAAAATAAAAATGATCAATGAACTTCGTTGCCGATCCATCGACCACGTCTTTCCGGCGTATTGCAGTGTTCCAAAGCAAATTGAATGAAAAAAATATCATTTTGGGACCCCACAATGCACCAGAAAGCGAAAATCGATGGGTCAACAATAAAGTTTTGTAACGTGACAAAAAGGGTAATCACTCGGCTGTTTCATTAACGACGCCCTCTCTCCACTCAATGCAAAGATTCCATCGAATTGAAGACGCAAGAGGGCATAGAGCAATGGGATGGAATTGGTGGAGAAGATGTTCGCGGTTCATAGGAAATCAAAGGTAAAGGCGTGTTATTTGAACAACCAAGTGATTATGTAAATGAGAACAAAAGTATATCTACTCTACTTGAGGCATTCACTACGATAAGACCAAGCTCGTTTAAGGAGTGATTTACAAGTTAAATCAAAAATATTTAGCATACAATCAACATCGATACTATTAACATCAAACAAAAGTTCACTTGAAATCCCAAGCATGAGACATGTTTTTACATTTAGATCACTGCATATAAAAAATTGCCATATAAGATCTAAGCTATTTACATTAAGTTGATACTCAAGATTATAGTATTCGGCAGTTCTGATATTTTGGAGTGCTTTACATACAAACATGAAATGTCTTATATCTTCAGTTCCATTATTACATAAAGGACAAGTACTGTCCGCTCCATTGTTCCATAAACGAGTTCTACCGTTGAGCGGTAACGTATTTGAACGTGCTTTGAACTTAAGAGATGCAGCATAAAAGTCAAAGTTACATAAAAGATATTCTTCGAGACTAGGCGTGGATTTAATCAATTGGTAATCAATCAGGGACGATTTAGAGGCAACATTTTTCAACCAATTTTGAAGTGAATTATCCAAAAGAATGTTAGTCAAATTATTAACCCAGTCATTGCTCACGGAAACATCGTTAAATACATGATCCATACCACATTCAATAAACACATTTTGTAAGTAGGATAACCAGCGAAGTTGTTTAGGCTTTGTTGAATTATAAAGTGTGCTTGTGACATTAAACATCAATTTTGGCCAACGATGCAAAGACATACATCTTAATCTATCAAAGTATTTCACACGTACTTTGTCTTGGAGAACAGAGATTGGTTGCCAACCAAGATCACCCAGTAAACATTCAATCGGTGTATTCCTGGGCGCTTTTAAAATTGAACGAGCCATTTGATTTTGGAGACGCTCAAGTTTTCTAGCATCATCTAGGCTATTAGGTACCCATATAGCGGCAGCATAATTAATACTCGAGATACCCAAATTTTTCCATAAAAGATCTCCGTAATACACACGTTTAAAATCATCCTGGCCATCTATAATCGATTTTATATAACCAATCATACGATTCCCCTTTTTAATAATTTCTTCGATATGGTAATAACTTGTCATGTTTCTACTGAGAGTGACACCTAGGTACTTATACCTGTCAACTTCGTTAATAACACTCTCTCCCAAATTCCATATTCTATTGGGATTCGATCGTTTGCCAACAATCAATACATTGGATTTACTATGATTAAAGCTTAGTCTCCACGCGTTAGCAAAGTTAGCCGCAAGATCTAACATCCTTTGTAGTTCATGATCGCTATTTGCAATAAGTACAATATCGTCAGCCCAAAAGAGGCTACCAGTTCGGACATTACAAATATTTACCCCTAATTTATGATGCTCGAGTAACTTTGTGAATTCATTTATATAGATACAGAATAAAATTGGAGAAAGTACACATCCTTGTTTAACACCTTCTTCGATCTCGAAAAATCGGTATGAATATTGCCAAATTTTACCATTGATTGAACATTTCTGTACAAAGCATCAATGAGCTTCCAAACATTTCCTCTAATGCCAATATTCCATGCGGAATAAAGGAGTCCATCCCTCCATACTGTGTCAAATGCCTTACGAAAGTCCAGGAAGGCCATATAGGTAGGTTTACCCTCAGCAAGTCTTGTAGCTGCAATACTCTGAATGGTAAATATATGGTCTTCACACCTGTAATCCTTTCTAAAACCTCCCTGGACTTCCGAAAGTATATTATCTTTATCCAGAAAGAGAGAAATTTCATTTGCAATAATTCTATTAAAGATTTTCGAAATGCAGGACGTTAACGTTATCCCCCTATAATTATTGAGATCTTTGTGGTCTCCTTTTTTTGAAAATAGGAATGATAACACCTATATTCCATTCTTTTGGAATTATATTTGTTGCAGCAATCTTTTTAAATAATTTAAGTAAAGAATTTATTAAACAACTGCCACCATTTTTTAAAAGTTCATTGGAAATACAATCAATACCTGGTGACTTATTATTCTTACACTTCTTTATAGCATCATATACCATTTCATAAGTTATCTCAAGTGTATGAAGTTGATTATCATTAACAGGATTATTTTGAATCCTATATTGATTTACCATCTTTTTAACATTACGAGTCGATACGTCATTATTACAATCTTTAAGTTCCCTAGTCATTTTACCAAGAGTACGCCAATAATATAATACACATTGTTTCATTTTGTTATTATCGTGAATAATCTCATTAGTACCTGGATCTTTCAAAGAATAGATATCCTGCTTAGGTTTGTTTCCACGAAGTGATTGCCAGAAATTGCGACAATGGGGACCTCCCTCATTGGCAACCTTGATCGATTTCTCAACACGTTTATGCATGATCTTTTCTTTGATGATTGATTTCACATGGTGCCTCTTTGTTTGGTAGTCATTCCAAAGATCTTGACCTAGTTCTTTATCGTTCTTATCACCCTTACACCAAATTCTATGTTTTCTATTAGCCTCTTTGCGATCTTTAATACATTTATCAATATCTTTATCCCACCAATTACGCAGTTTTGAATTTATTTTACGGCTACCGATGGTTTTTGTTGCTGCTTGAATAACTTTATCTTTCCAAGAGTGCCAAATAGAGTCCATGTCATCTAAATGGTCAATATTCCAATCCGAAAAATTACAAGAGATTTCATTCTGAAAATCAGACCAGTCTTGGTCTGGACTAATATCCCATATAATACGATTTTTCTGATTTTGATCATGGTTACAAGTTACTGGTTTCTTAAAAGCACACTTCATTAATAAAATATTATGATCACTACCCAAATTCATATTACGATCGTCATCTACAATAAAATCTTTAACATATTCAAAAACACTATCCGAGCATAAAAAGTAATCAATTGCACTTTTCTGATCGTGCCTAAACCAAGTAAATTTACCTTTACATAACTTTGTACAATTCATAATAAGTAAACCAGAATCGTCTCTAAAATTAAGTAGACGTTGACCATTAACATTAATATCCTTATCGCAAAACGGAATCTCTTTACCAATTCTACCGTTACAATCACCCATAATTATGATTCTAGGATCATTAATGTTGTCAGTAACACACATTTCCTCAATTCTAATGCAATCAGAAAGTAATTGACTATAAAGTTCATCTACACGCTCGATGTCAACGCCTTCTACTGGAAAATATACAACCGCAATAAAAATGGGACCATTTTCCATAGAAATTTTTAACCATAGTCTTTCAATCTCATCACTACTAGAATCAAGAAAATTATCATCGATTACATTTAATTTATCTGACACAAGAAAACCTATTCCGCCACCACCTTTGTGGGATCTATTCTTACCAAACCATTTATATCCCTTGACTTCAATACCATCGTCATGTTCAAGAAAGGTTTCGGCCAAACCCATAACATCTATATTTTCTTTATTCAACAGATCACTTATGTCATAAATTTTGTTCTTAACTCTGTTAACGTTATTAAACGCAAAATTACACCCGATAACAGGCCTATTACTAACACGTCTTTTCCCTTTACCTCGCCTGTGTCTTTTACCATGTTTACTAGTCTTATTACCTTCATATGACTTGTTGGTATGTGATATTACATCTTGAGTAATGTGATCACTACAAATAGGCATGTTATCAGTTCCAGAGACATCGTCTTCATTTACATGATAAAAATCAGTACATTTTACATTACTTATATTTGAACGAGTGCATTCATCATACAAAACATTAAATGAATTTGACACACCAATATCATTGCCGCCGAATACAAAATTAATACTTTCTCTGGCTTGTATACCAGAAGCGGCATCAGACACTTCTTTGCCTAAAATCTAGAAATATTTACACATGTTCAGACTCTGTTTATGACCAAAGGTACCGCATGAAAAACATTGTATGGGTTTTGTGTGCTTACAGTCTTTCCTCTGGTGATTTTCCTCTCCACAAAAATAGCATCCACGAGCACGACTTCTGGGAAATGCGCGATCACGATGTTCAACTGCATGCTCATGAAACTTATTATATTGTCCGCGTGAATATCCATTATTTATAGGCCTGTCGCGTCGGCCTTCTACGCGAATATGATCAAAACGACCATGGTAGGAAGATCCAGAATGTTTACGTTGATGTGTTGACTTGCGTTCAGTGTTTCCACGTTCAGACCGATTTCGTGAGGAAGGTTTGACGACGGTGTGTGTGGCATTAATGTTCATGAGAAGCGCTTTGGTCCCCACCTTTGAAAGATGAAGCTTACCACCATTGAGCATGTCCCGGTTAATTTCGTCGTCTTTGGTAAACGTCTCGTCGTTATCCACAATTACACAGTTCGCTGTTTCCGCTGCTTTTTCTTTCAGACTCGCGTTTAGTTTCTTAACTCTTTCCTGGTGTTCTTTGTTGTCGCGTCTTGGGCATACTGTTGATATTATCTTAGTCGCGTTTGGAGCTCTTTTGGTGATGTCCTCTAAAGTTTCTTTGATAGTGTCAACAGCTGCTTTCACGTCCTCATCATTGGTGCAGTCATTCGTACCCGCGTGTATGATCACAGTTTTGTATGGCATAGGTTTGGAGGCAAGAGATGATCTTATGTCTTCCATTTTTGCGCCAGGAATGCACCTTACTTCAGTACTTGTCAGTCCTTTTTCGTTGATGTGCTTAATAATAGAGTCTCCAACAAGTAAAGTATCCATATGAGTATGATCGCGAGGTTTGTCATTCCTTATCTTCTGAATGTCTGCGGGTTGTGATGGTTTGTCTGCCGCCGGCGGTGCTGATGCTGCACTCATATTCATAGCTAATTGCTCAGATAACGTTGATATCAAACTTGCTTGTTGTTCAATCGTTGTTTTCATAGATTCATTTTCAGCGACTTGATTTGCTAGTTGGCTTTGGAGGCTACCAATAGTCTTAGGTATGTTCTTACATGAAGAGCAAAACCAAACGGCTCTGCGTCCACTGGTACTAATTCCAACACATTGCGGGTGAAATTCCCCTTGGCATAAACTACATGACACTGGTTTGCCTTTCACCTCTCCCTTGGTTAACTTGCACGAAACAAGACAAGCGATAGTTTGCGTATTGACTGATGCTATAGGGTTTAAATTACGTAGTGGCGTAGCTTGTAAAAGTCTCTCAGCAAAAGTTGCAGGTGACAAGGTGTCCTTGTTGAGGGTGGTAATACGGCTCTGAACACAGTTTACAAGCTCATTCAGAATTGTTATGCTAGTGTTCGCGATAACAGTTGGGTCATGACCCAAAGGCAAGAGAGAAGCTAGTGTCCCTTGTATGGAGTTGCGGGTTGCATCTGCGTCGAAGGCACGGAGTTGTTGCAAGTTCATAGTTCCTATGGATTTTCATGCGTCAGTTTAATCACTTTAGCAGCATCTTCCACGGTAATGATCTTGTTGGGTGCAGGTTTCGCAGTAGTGATCTTGTTGGGTGCAGGTTTTGCAGTTGTCTTTGGCTTCACAGCTGCCATCTTAGCTGCTCTTATCGCCTCACAATCATTACAGAGATAATAGTCACATTGTCTACTTGCCACATCTTTCTTAGTCTTTTTACAGTCATAGCATTGACGCATGATGCTTATTTCAGTAGATAGATGATATAGATGTAAATATTGATGCAAAAATATATAAAATCCAAAATGATATTGATGACAAATAGTCAGACGCAAAATATAAAATCCAATTCACAATATCCACATGTATAGTAATAAGCAGCAAAATCGATCGGTATACGGGAGCACAGCGTAGGCACGTCTTACCTCAACGGAAGTCTCAGCTTATAGGCCACACAAACAGCATGAACATGATGAATATTATAAACTTGTCAAATAACTTAAAAACACTCAGTTGAAAACGTTTGTCATTTTGTCTTTATTTATACAATATTGCTTCTCGTATCATTTGTTTTTGTGTAATTAGGCCTATTTTAACAAAACAATAGCCTACCAATCCAATTTAGCAGAAAAATGTTATATTAAAATGCGCTTTGCGATATTTGTAGGCCCTAAATTCAATTAAACCGCCATATAGGCCTAACTGCACGCGGTTGGTATAGGCTGAGAGAGAAACTTTTTCAGCCTACAATGAAATTTTTATTATTATTATTAATTTTTTTTTTGGGGGTTAAAAAAGCAGGACAATAAATCTGAAGTGTTTTCCAATTTATACAAATACATTTTTGTAGTAGGCCCTAACCCAGCGAACACAAAACATTAATTTTTAAACCGTTGGAAGCAGGTTGTATTTTGGGTTTTGGTTTTGGTAAAACCTTTTAATAACATTAAAGGAGTATTTCGTGATCATAGCACTGATGATCCTCTTTTTATGACAATTTTCAGTATAGATATCCACGAAAAAAGCTTATTCCCAAAATTTCAGTTGATTCCAATTTTGCGTTTGCGAGTTATGCATGATTATACTGTGTTGTAATTTCGTTCTGGTATACCAGAATGAAATTCATATCTTTGCTAAACGAATTAATCTGCAAGAATTTTTTTGTACATAAACATTATGTAAAAGTCTCAACTTTTTTTTGTAAAAAGTGGGGAGATGATGCTGTGGATCACGAAATGCCCCTTTAAATGTCGGATTATATCAAAGTAATTGAAACGTTTTAAAATGTTTTGTTATGAAAACACACAACAAGAATATTTTTAAAATGTTTTCAAAATGTTATTTTTAATAAAAATTTCCAAACATGTCTTTTGTGAAATATTTTGTCAACACTTAAATAACATAATGTTAGAATATTTTTGAATGTTATGAAAAACGTTTTATATATCGTCTGTATAAGGCCTACCCTTTATATAACCCGACATTTAAACATTTTCTGACAACCTTTTCTAACCGTTTGCGAATGATCTCGAAAATGTTTTGTGTTTGCTGAGAAGGTTGCTTCATTTTAGTAATACGTTTTATTTATTTTCATATATTTAGTGTAGCAACATTGAATAGTATTGTTATTATTTTATATTGTTTTATTAAATTTTGAACTATATATGTTCAAAATCTCACCTTCTCTGGTTCAACTATGGTCTTTCAGACTTTCACATTAAAATGTAGATTATGTGGTATCTTTATACTATAGGCTATATAAATAAATGGCCAATGATTTAACATAAAAGTGGGAATATTTTAACTTTATAACATTAAGTTTTAATGTTTATTTAATATTATTATTATTGTTATTATTATTAATTTTAAACTAAAAAGTGCCAATTTTTTGCGCTTCGCGCAAATTATTTCAGTTTTGTACTATATTTCACCAGTTTAGCTTCAATATAGCAATTTTTTGCGCCCTTCGCGCGCATTTGTACCATAAACTTATTTTGTCGGCAAAAGGTGCTGCATTCAATAGACTTTAAGAAATTTTCTCCAACCCCAAAAAGAAATCTATGCTACTGTTAGTGATTTATATTTTGGTTTCTTTTTAGGACATGAAGGGGGGATCAAAAAATTTTAGACCATAAAAGGGGAATAAAAAATCCACCTTTTTTAGGGGGATCAAAATGTTTTTGACGTCCGAGGTTCCAACTTTTCCAACCATCCCTCCCCCCACCAAAGTATTTATGAACACTCCCTAGACTGGCACAAGTCTCTGGCACAAGTCTCTCTTGTTTTAGAAAAGATTAATTTCCGGCTTACGCGACACCACCCGGATTTAGAAAATTCCCGGGAAAAATGGCCTATTGGCATTTCAACTCAAAACTTGTCATTATATTATCTTTCCGATTTAAAAGCACCTATCCTAAAGAATATGATCCCGAATCACACATAAATTCGCCCAGTCCCATTTCCCAAATATGAAAGTGAAAAAAAAAGTGAATTTCAGTTTGGCAGACGGGTGGGACTCGAACATACGCCGCAGCTGCATACAGTATCGCCAAGTCCAGCGCGCTAATCCATTGGACCACATGAGTTGCTGGTAGCCATATTGAATTTTAAACATATAGCATAGGCAACTCCAACATTTCTGGGTATAGAATAGAAATACAACAATACGTGTATTCCGGCGTGTATTGTGCTGAGCACAATAGATAATATCAACTTTGACTGCATCGTGCATCATGGTATTGATATATCGGTCCGTACAATGTAGGCCTATAGGGAATCTGCCATTTTCGTGTAGGCCTATAGTCCCCGGAGTATAGACGTTGGGTTTTCCCCCAGTTTATTCAAGATTTTCACATAGAACCCCCAAGATGTTTTTTAGAAAATAGAAGATTAGATTACCATAAAAACGACACAGTAATCTAATCTTTATCGGGGTTCTATGTAAAAATTACATTAGATTTTTCATCATTTTTTGAGCGTTTATTTTCAGTAAATTCAAAAAATATTTTGACGTATATAAAATTGAAATAAAATTCTCCCCCTGCTAAACAACACCAACTGTACCACAATTGGGTATCACGAATCGTTCTACATGTTGTGCAGTTAATATTCATATATTCCTTTATAAATAGAATGCTGCAGTTTTACACAAAAAATATTTCAGCGAAAACCCGCCCACTCGGCTATTTTATAATGATAATCAGACTTCCTTGGAACATGCAATAATTAGCATTAAAACCAAGTTGTTTTTATGCATTTTAAAAACACTTTGGCTGGACGGCGAAAGCCGCTGTGATCCCGAATATAGAGTGCTTGCACGAAAAGTCATTAGTTCAAATCATCATCCAGACACGCTCCAGAAGATATGCAAATGCATGGAGTACAAAAGAATTACTTTGATCAATACCAGTTAAACAGGCAATTGGTATTGTACTCCATGCATTTGCATGTCTTCTGGAGCGTGTCTGGAGGATGATTTGAACGAATGACCTTCCGTGCAAGCACCCTATAATTATGATAGGGTCACGCATAAATTCAGCGCACACTTTAAATTTTCGTCTTGGGTAAAGACTATGCTGCAGGGATCGTTTTAAACGTAAATACCTAAATAAATCATGCAAGTGGCCATATTTTTGGGAATTTGTTGTGACGCACCATGATCTTTGCGAAGGTTGCATTCATAGAACACCTCAATGAAATATGATATGCCCCATATATATGTTTACTTAAAGTCGAAACTAATTTATAGGCAGAAAAAAATTAAAATTTACTGGCCAAAAATGTGATATTTTTGGCATTTTTCTAGTAACATTTTTATGGAAACAAAAATTACAAAAAAACCTCGGTAAATCTGTCAATTTACAACCAATTCTACCACCCGAAAGAAAAAAACTGTCCGTGTTATTTTGCTCACACAATAGTTCTTGTTCAAAAAAGCAAAACAGCAGAATGCGTGTTATCTCTAATTTTAAAAGAAATGTTCGGGACTTTTTATCACGATTATTGTAACACGACAAAAGAAGTACAGTACATACATCCGACACGTAGCATACATCCTTTTGGTCTGATAACATACCAACATAGCACCCGGCTATATGGCCACATAAATTTTTAATCCGTTTCGCATCCCAGTTGGAAAAGTGAGGAGGGAGGGGGCTGTTGATTTTTGTTTTTGTTTTTTTGCTGAATTGACCAAATAAAGCAGTTTTCATGTAAAATTGACATTGCTAGCAGTTTTCGGGCATTTCAGCATATGCCATGAAAACGACGAAACCATCATTAATGAGGGGTAAGATCCCTTAGAGTTCCACAAAAACACTAGCAAGTGATTCATGCTGACTAATAATCTTGTTTATACGCATTAACATTTCACTCATGTATTGAAACCTTTTAATGTAATATGAAAATTGAAAAATGAAAAAATATAGACTGATCCCAGAAAGTGAGGACGGAGGTGGGCGTACAACAAATGATTTTTTTATTTGGCTTAGCATGGACTAACCGGTGTATGTCTATTATTCTTAACCGTAACTGCGGGGTCAACAGTACATCCGATTTATAGTGATCTACAATCAGTCGCCAAGCTGTGAGTTATTGATAAGCAATCAATCAAGTAAAAGCACTTTCCTACAATAACAAAAGCTTCTAGTCCTGTCTCGCAGTTGAAATCGCAATATTCTTAAGCGACCAGTAAGTATAAACTCAGCGCCATGGGTTGTTCCTGGGATATTATATATAGAGGGAGACATTCCAAACCCAGAAAGATTATCGCTGTAGGACCTATGCTATGAAACACTTGTGACAGGGCAGCTATTGCAGATTGTTGGCATTCTTGTTAGTGAAAACCACCTCTACACCAGTTGCCCTGCTTGAGTTTAAATTGTATTTATATAATATCGTCCTTTCCCTTTTTAGTTGTGTGAATAGCGAAAAGGTAAGTGATTTCTAGGATTCATATGTTCAAAGTTATGCAGTGTTAAAACTATATGAAGAGAATAGTAAAAACTAGTAATAGTAAGTCTACAATCGAAACTGCGTACATTTCTGTATTGCTACAACGATTCATCTACGCATACAACAGCATTGTTAATAACCATAATATAAATGACCTTGATATAAAAAAAAATAATGTACAGGGCAAACAAAATTGGGGTCAACAATTCACAACTTTCGTCAGCAAAAAATATGCCCGTCGTTACATTATAGGGCTCAGATTATAGCAACAATAATTTAAAAAAATCATCAGGGACCCTTTTAGGCGTCTTGGTATTTTATCTCAAGTAGATTATATATATATATGTGTATATATATATATATATATATATAAACAACTGGTGTAGAGGTGGTTTTCACTAACAAGAATGCCAACAATCTGCAATAGCTGCCCTGTATACCTTCGATAAATTATTATGCATACTATATGTGACCGTTCACGACGAATGAGCCGTAAATTCCTCCCCGGTCAATTTTGTTTTATTTCGTGTTTAAAAATAAACATCATAAACTTAAAATGGTATATCATTTGACTTCAAACGATATCCAGAAGCGGGGTTATGGTTTGTTAAACTTTGCTCCTTCAACAAAATTATAGCTTTTTTCGTTTCTACGTGTGTCTCTTTTTCCACATTGCTGGCAATAAATATCAAACAGTCATAATTGGCGGTCATTTCAAATCATCCCCAAGTCAACGAGGTTTAAGAAGGTTCTCTCATTGTTAATTGTTGGTTATGCATAGCTATACAAAATACAATGCCTGGTAACCCACCACTTGAACAGGATTTAGCAACAGCAAACAAAGACCAGAGCTATTTAAAGTTCTATAGCCATCTAAGGTAGAAGCTTATTATCCACTTCAACAATATGATAATTGATTAGTGTTTCACTATCAAAATGAGATCAATGTCGGGCCAGCTTAAGTTACCGATGAATACGACCTTCGTACACATTTTACACCGTATAACTCAGAATACAATTTAGGGAATTTACGGCTCATTTGTGCTGCCGGGTCACATATTGTACACGTATGACACCTGACAGCTATAATTGCAGATAGGGCCCGTCGAAATAATTTGTTACGACTACGCTACTTAACATTGATGAATTAGTATTGACTGTAGTTATGCAAAAGGTTGTGCGAAGTGTAATCGATAATTGTACATGGTTCACTGGATCTAAAGAAATAATAATAGTTATCCCCTGTTTGTTCATGCCATGCGAAAAATATCACTGGTTTGAAGAGGTCGTTTCACACGAGGTTCCAAATAAATAAATAAATAAATAAATAAATAAATAAATAAATAAATAAATAAATAAATAAATAAATAAATAAATAAATAAATAAATAAATAAACAAATAAATAAATAAATAAATAAATAAATAAATAAATAAATAAACGATGAGGACATCAATTCAAAATATCGTACTTGAAGTGTTTGGTCGTTCTACTACAACACAACAGTTGATACAAGTAAGGGTGATAAATGGGGAAAGGTGTAACAAAATAGCAACACCTAAAACGGTTTAGGTATTTTTATCTATTGTGCAATACACTTTTAGGTAAAAATCTCAAAAAAGTAACTGACCCTCTTAAATAATGACCATTATTCAAAAACGGGTGATTGTATTACAAATCTGTAAAATGCGAACCAGATTTTATTTCTGCACATTTTGACACCTCATTTGTAGCAATCGACTAAAATCAATGTAGCCCAAGATCTGAAAGTTGCAGCAAATTCTATTGATTTTACATTCAGTGTAATGGAAGGAAATCTGTGTAATGATATCTGAGTGTTTTTGTATTGTAAAAACTTGTATGTAAGTGCAACTTTCAAATCTGGACCTCACTACATTAAATTGACCGGTGTTTTATTGTTGTCTGGGCTATCGTATCAAATTGGGTTTCAAAATGCGCAGAAATAAATTCTGCTTCCAACGCATTTTACAGATTTGCAATACAATAGCCTCTTTTTGAATAATGGCTATTATTTAAGGGGGGTGAGTTACTTTTTTTGAGATGTTTATTTGCATAACGTGGAAACAGTACATAACTACTCATGCTTTTGTTCCCGCTTTATGGATACGCGTAATTGACCATTAGCAATAATAATAATAATGTTCTCGTCGGTTGAAACATTTATAACAAATATGATAGAAGACGCTTCCCTTCACTCATTTTTAAATATCTCGTTGAACACATCAATAAAAACATTTTATACCTAAATTCACCCCAAATATGTTATGACGGTCAATTACGCCGAAAAGGAATACGGAAACCTAAACACAAATACGGAACAATAAACACAAATAACTAGTCGTTACATAATAAATTAGTTTCACTTTAACTTTATTTAATACTTATTTCCAATTACAACAACGTAAATAAATATACATTAATCCTAACACTTCTGCTTTTTGATTACGAAGTTAAAGAAGATACGAAAAAGGAGAGAAGATGACCAAAGAAAGCACTTGGCACCCCCGGGATTCGAACCTTTGACCCCCCCGCATGCCAACCACACGATCACGGACCGGTAGCTACACGGGTTATCACTGCCAGGGCAGCAATTCCGTGAGCATATAACACTTGAGGTGATTGCGTCATCGCAGACCCTGGGATTCACGCATGCGCAGCATTTTTCATCGTGGTATTTTGTGGGGTGTTTTTTTTGGGGTATTAGGGTTAATAGTATGGTCACCTTCAAATAAAGAGGTGTTACGTATGTTGACGACCGACGTGCGTACAGTCAACCGACCCAACAAGGATGGACAGCAACATGTATTTTATCAGCACAATGTTTGATATGGCAAAGTCCATTGAGTAATATACTTTAGTTTTTGGTAAGCATCTCCCAACGAAAAATGAAGCAGAACTCTGTGGATTCTCTACCCATACCAAATTTGGAATTCATACGTCTTTAAGCTGAGAATACATACGTTTTAAAAATTGCCAATTTACAAAAGAAATATATGCACCACCCATCTCGGTCAAGCTATTCAAGGGTGGAATATTGTTCACAAATGTAGAGAATCTCATTTTATTCGACCAAATCAATAGTGAAAGGTAAGTCTGCAAAGGTTTTGCTATTCAAGCTACATTGTTCTATTCTATTAACAATTATCCTGTTTTTAAACTCAGTGCAGAAGCAATAAAGTCACTATATACTGTGCTCTATAACCATGCTAACGCATTTTTGATGCTGAGAAAACACGCGTTTTAAGAATTGCAGAAATCGCAATTCATACATTACCCATCTCGGTCAAGTTTAACTCCAGGGCATAATACTCTTCACAAATGTAATGAATGTCATGTTATTCGACACAACCAAGTCAATAGTGAAAAGCACGTTTGCAAAGGCTGTCCTATTCAAGCAACAATGTTCTAATCTATCCATCATATCCTGTTTTAAACTCAGTTCAGAAGCAATAACGTCACTCTATATTGAGCTCTAACACCAAGAAAACTATAGTTATGCACAACTACAAATTTGAACCAAGTCACTGTGTCACTATAAATAAGTAAAAATTTAAGTGCACGGCATTTACATTAAATGAAAAAATAATCCGTCACAAGTGAAAAAAAATCACTTAGAAATGAAAGGGGACATTCCGTCATTTTTTCACTGAAGAGCATTCGTTTTGACTGGCAAAAGAAATGTTAGCCTTCAACCGATTTTTAATTCATTTGAAGTGTAAATTACAACTGCCAAACAACTAACCATTATGTCTAGCTGTTTCGTGGTATGAAGTATAGTCCAATAATTTGACGGCGTATGAGGCATTTTTGCTGCTGTATTTGATTTACTATCAGTATTGCTTTTCAACCGAATTTCCATTATTTAAAATTTATTATCAGTATTGTTTTTAAAAAATCCCCGGTGTTTTCTACACTTCTGCATCTAATGCTCTAATCACCCAATCCAGTCCGTCTTGAGCCCAGAAGCAATCATTCTCAAGCTCATTACCACCTTCGTTTTCTCGGTTGACAGTCAGTCAACCGAAGTATATATTTTAGTCATGCTCCCAAACTGTGGAATTACCTCCCTAAGGAGGTTGTCAACTGCAATACCCTCCTCACTTTCATAACTGCTTTTCAACGTATATGTATATATTATTACTGCAGTTACAACACTAGTTTGTTACGAGTTTTGACGTACACACAATCGAACTGTTCAAAAGAGACATCAGACAGAATCAAGGAATACAGAAATTCACATTTTGCTCTCAGTCGAACTACCGTTATTTTTAGTGTCAATTCCTAGTTCAGTTTTCCTAAAACCAAAAGCCTGCAAGAATCCCTTTCTATAGAGAGCGCTACTCGCTACATACACTATACTATTCGTAGCAGAATTCATAAGCAGTAAAATTCGACCGATGATCAAAAATGTTTGACGAAATTCTCCAGATATTGGATTTTTTCCGTCAATCTTCTAATGAATGTCGCGACAGACGTAGATCTTGAAGGAAGTTGAAGAACGAAGAATAGTGTACCAAGAATAACCAAAGTGCGAGTAACCTGATTTCGAACTTGTGTTTGGCTTGATGTGACGTTGCTATCAGAACCAGTAATACCCCGATTCTTGACGCTTAGTGCAACAATTATCTTTGCATACATAAAAGATATAGCTATCATTGGCAAGAAAAAGGCAGCGAGAAAAATGATAGATTCCGTTAAGGCGAAAATTGGTTCCGTGATGTAGGGCATACAAAAGTTAACTGTATGTGGCATGGTTTTGTAAATAACTTCATCTGGCCAACTGATGCACAGTTTAGTATTGTTGCCATATTGTATTGTTGTAAATGCCGCCGGTCCGATAGCAATAACCCAAACAGCAGTAAGTATCTTAACAGTGCGTTTCTTACCCTTAAGATATCGATGTCGTAAAGGGTAACAAATAGCAAGAAATCGATCAAGAGACATGACGGTGACTATACCTAAAGAAGCGTAGTAACATAGCAGGTTTGGACCAAAAATGAAAAGGCAGGTTAATGCTCCTTGAAAAGGGATGTTTTCTTTTACAGCAGAGTAAAGAAACACGGAAAAGTAGTAAAGCGCTCCGCATATCAGAAACACGAGATCTGAGATTGCTAAGTTGACCAGGTAATAGTTCACGGAAGTATGCATTGATGGTATTTTGGCCACCATGTAAACGAACGCAGAATTGCCGACGAAACCAACAATAGATATGATCAAAATTACGCTGAAATAGACTACTCTTTCTAGGTATGTGTGAAACCAATTAGAAGCTATTTCATGAGTTGGGAGAACCAGAGTATTGTATGGCGAGCATATGAAATCCGTGTCCGCTTCGTTAAAACTGCTGTTCCCTGCCATGGTTTCACAAACGACTTTTTACAGTCAACTTGTTCTTTATCAAATGATGAACCACACTAAACATTGCAGGCTACGATTCGGACTTATATGTATCTTCAGTAGCTAAAAGATAATTGCGCAAATCACTTCCAATAAGGTTCTCGTGCAAGAATTGATTACCTTATCTAAATGAAATTCAATTATCCACTGCATGCATTTGATTGACTTAATCGACTCGGACTTGTATGTATCTTCAGTAGGCAAATGATAATTAAACAAATCACTTCCAATAAGAATTGTTGATTAACCTATCGATAATGAAATTGATAACAGCAAATTGCAGAATTCAATCATCCACTGTAGAGAGTTTTTTGGCTTAATAAAATTAACATTTAAAAGAAGTTCTGGTTGTACAATACAAAACAACAAATAAATATCTGTGCTTGGCATATTGACCGTTTTGTAAAATGTAAACCTTTATCAAAATTGGTTGTTAATTGTCATTTTTTTCTTCAGAATGAAGATGCAAGAATCAATTAAGCATTACATGAAAAATTTAGGATAGTTTGAAATTGACCTCCGGTTCCCTAGTAGTTACGTGCAATTAAAAAAAAAACTAGAAAAAATGTCTGCGTTCATCAGTACAGAGTTCCCGGTTACCGGCGAATATATGTAAGGGTGGGGGAAGGGGTGGGGTGTTTGGTGGGGTTGTGGGGTGTGGGGATGGTGGTGGGGTGTGGGGTGTGGGGATGGTGGTGGGGTGGGTGTGTGTGTGGGGTGTGGGGGTGTCTCTGTGTGTGTGTGGGTGGTGCTGGTGGTGTTGTGGGCGGCGGGGGTGGGGTGTTTGTGGGTGTGTGTGTGTGTGTGTGTGTGTGTGTGTACATCAATGAGACCAATTCAAATGCTTGTTCTACGCAGGGGTATGATTGAGCGAGTATGCTGTAGTCTAAGTTCAAAATGCAAAGGGTGGTGTACCATTTGAAGTTGATTGTTAAGTATATAATATACATTTTGAATGGCTATTCATATTACAAGAGAAAACAATAAGAAAAAAAGAAACGACTTTCGCCAATTTCTACACCTTTAGTGGAGAGCTTACGTTAGAGCAAGAAGTACAATGTTTTCATTAATGTGCTCAACGAGTGAGTTACCCGAAGCGTCTTTTGTCTTATTTTTCATGAATGTTTTAACTGACGAGAACATTATTATTATCGTTACACAGCGTCAACACGCTATATTATAATTTTTTTTTTCATAAAGCTCCATTACTCCGTTGGTGATCAATATTCTATTGTTGACACAGATAAAGAAAGTTTACATATGCATTGTGATATACACGTGTGATCGAATTTTCTATTATACAAGCACCTGGATCATAAATGTGTTCCTTTATATAATTGTAATTCTCAAAATTGAATATATCACAATTTTGAACTTTCGATTTAAAAATCGTTACGCCAAAAATGCAGTAAAAATGTATCCAGAGCAAACAGTGATGGTTTTACCTCAAAACAAATCGAATTTCCTTGTAATAGCAACACCATATGGGATACTAGAGCATGCGCAAATCGTAATAATGTGTAGAATAGAATTTGATGGTATCTCATATGACAGTCTTACTATGCTTAGCCTGAGCCGCTCGGCCTATCTCGAACAAAATCGCCATGCGTAGCTATTGAAAAACGAGAGGATTCGTCGTACTATCACGGCAATTTTTGACACGAAGATATAGGGATGATGACGTTGTGCGTTAATGGTCAATTACTTGTATCCATACAGCGGGTACAAAAGCATTAGTAGCATGTACTATTTTCAAGTTATGCAAATAATATGTGACCGTTCATGGCGAATGAGCCGTAAATTCATCCCCCGGTCAATTTTGTTTTATTTCGTGTTTAAAAAACAAACATCATAAACTTAAAAATGGTATATCATTTGACTTCAAACGATATCAAACGTTATGGTTTGTTAAACTTTGCTCCTTCAACAAAATTATAGCTTGTTTCGTTTCTACATGTGTCCTATTTTCCACATTGCTGGCAATAAATATCTAACAGTCATAATTGGCGGTCATTTAAAATCATCCCCAAGTCAACGAGGTTTAAGAAAGTTCTCTCATTGTTAATTGTTGGTTATGCATACCTATACAATGCCTGGTAACCCACCACTTGAACAGGATTTAGCAAAAGCAAACAAAGACCAGAGCTATTAAAAGTTCTATAGCCATCTAAGGTAGAAGCTTATTATCCACTTCAACAATAGGATAATTGATTAGGGTTTCACTATCAAAATGAGATCGATGTCGGGCCAGCTTAAGTTACCGATGAATACGACCTTCGTGCACATTTTACACTCAGAATACAATTTAGGGAATTTACGGCTCATTTGTGCTGCCGGGTCACATATAGTATATTGCACAATAGATAAAAAATTAAACATTTTAAGGTGTTGCTAGACGTAATTTTATCACACACCCATACACCCCCACACTCCAAACCACAAACACCCTTACATGCATTCGCCGGTAACTCTGTACTGGACCGGTGAACACGGACGGGTTTTTTTTCTGGACCTAACCGGGGACGTTTTTATTTCAACAGTATAATGCATTTATAGATTTTTTTGAAGTCAATTACGTGTAACTACTGGGAAGCCGGAGGCCAATTTCGAACTATCCTAAAATTTTCATATAATTATGCTCAATTGGTTCTTGCATCTTCATTTTGAAAAAAAAAAAAAAAAATTGGTCAATTAAAAACCAATTTTGATAAAGGTCTCTAAGACTACATTTTGCAAAACGATAAAGATATCAATCACAGATATTTATTTGATATAGTTGTTTTGTATTGTACAACCGGAGCTTCTTTTAATTGTTAATTTTATTAAGCCAAAAATGCTTGTGCACTGCTTCTGAAACGCTCAACAGTGGATGATTGAATTCTGCAATTTGCTGTTATTAATTTCATTATCGATAGGTTAATCAAGAATTTTTGCACGAGATCCTTATTGGAAGTCATTTGCGCAATCATCATTTGCCTACTGAAGATACATATAAGCCCGAGTCGTAGCCTGCAGTGTTTAGTGTGGTTCATCAATTTATAAAGAACAAGTTGACCGTCAAAAGTCGTTTGTGAAACCATGGCAGTGAACAGCAGTTTTAACGAAGCGGACATGGATTTCAAATGCTCGCCATACAATACTCTGGTTCTCCCAACTCATGAAATAGCTTCTGATTGGTATCACACATACCTGGAAAGAGTAGTTTATTTCAGCGTAATTTTGGTCATATCTATTGTTGGTTTCCTCGGCAATTCTGCGTTCATTTACATGGTGGCCAAGATACCATCAATGCATACTTCTGTGAACTATTACCTGGTCAATTTAGCAATCTCAGATCTTGTGTTTCTGATATTCGGAGCGTTTTCCTACTTTGCCGTGTTTCTTCACTCTGCTGTAAAAGAAAACAACCCATTTCAAGGAGCATTAAGCTGCTTTTTCTCGTTTGCTCCAGCCTTGCTTTGTTACTACGCATCTTTAGGCATAGTCACCGTCATGTCTCTTGATCGATTTCTTGCTATTTGTTACCCTTTACGACATCGATATCTTAAGGGTAAGAAACGCACTGTTAAGATACTTACTGCTGTTTGGCTTCTTACTATCGGACCGGCGGCATTTACAACAATACAATATGGCAACAATACTAAACTGTGCATCAGTTGGCCAGATGAAGTTATTTACAAAACCATGCCACGTACAGTTAACTTTTGCATGCCCTACATCACGGAACCAATATTTACCTTAACGGAATCTATCATCTTTCTCGCTGCCTTTTTCTTGCCGATGATAGCAATATCTTTTATGTATGCAAAGATCATTGTTGCATTAAGTGTCAAAATCGGGGTATTACTGGTTCTGATAGCAACGTCACATCAAACGCAACAGAAATTCGAAATCAGGTTACTCGCACCTTGGTTATTCTTGGTACACTCTTCTTCGTTCTTCAACTTCCTTCAAGATCTACGTCTGTCGCGACATTCATTAGAAGATTGACGGGAAGAAATCCAATAACTGGAGAATTTCGTCAAACATTTTTGATCATCGGTCGAATTTTACTCTTTATGAATTCTGCTACGAATAGTATAGTGTATGTAGCGAGTAGTGCGCACTATAGAAAGGGATTTTTGCAGGTGTTTGGTTTCAGGAAAACTGAACTAGGAATGGACACTAAAAATAACGGTAGTTTGTCTGAGAGCAAAATGTGAATGTTTGTATTCCTTGGTTTTGTCTGATGTCACTTGGTTGAAAGCTTGGACTGTGTATACGTCAACACTCGTAAAAAACTAGTGTTGTAGCTGCAGTAATATATACATACGTTGAAAAGTAGTTTTAAAAGAGTGGAGGGTATTGCAGTTGACAACCTCCTCAGGCAGGTCATTCCACAATTTGGAAACACCAAAAAGGTCTGACCACATCACACCTGTGTTAGCGGACTTACATTGGCTACCTGTTAAACAACGAGTGTCTTTCAAAGTTTGTTTGATCTTGTTCAAATGCATGCATGGTCAGGCACCTCTCTACTTGAGTGATCTAGTTGATGCTTTCACTCCGGATAAAGCTGGGTTGAGATCAACGGACAGTGGACGCCTGCTTGAGCTTCGTACAAGAACCCTTTGGGGAGATAGATCTTTCGAAGTTGGTGCACCTAAACTATGGAACACACTGCCTGTAGCACTAAGAACATGTGACAATATCGCAACTTTCAAATCTGGACTTAAGACCCATCTATACAATGAGGCATTCAAAGAGTGACTCTTTTAGTATTTGACTCTTTTTCTTATGAACTGTGTCACCATGTTGATATATTTTTCTCAGATCTTTTGAACTTGTTGTGTCAAGCGCCATTGAGCGTCGAAAGGCGGATACCGGCGCTATATTAAATCGTCATTATTATTATTATTATTTTTATTATTAACATGACTGTTTGCTTCTAGGCTCAGGACGGACTGGATTGGGGAATGAAAACATTAGGTGAAGAGTGTGTAGAAAACACCAAGAATTTAAAAAAAAATAATGATAATAAATTTAAAAAAAATGGAAATTCGGTTGGATAATATACTGATAGTAAATCAAATACAGCAGCAAAAATGCCTCACGCAAATGTACACGCCTTCAAATTGTAATTCATACCACGAAACAGCTAGACATATGTTTGTTGTTCGGCAGTTGTTATTTACTATTCAATTGAAGACAAAGTCGGTTGAGGGCTTGAACAGAATATCACCTTTCGAAGTGGATTTTTTTCACTTGAGATTTTTTTTCATTTAAAAATGTGCGTGTGTAACACAGTGACACAGTGACTTGGTTCATATCTTTCGTTTTGCATAACAATAGTTTTCATGGTGTTAGAGCTCAGTATAGAGTGACTTTATTGCTTCTGAACTGAGTTTAAAAACAGGATATTATGGATAGAATAGAACATTGTTGCTTGAATAGGACAACCTTGGCAAACGTGCTTTTCACTATTGACTTGGTTGTATCGATTAACATGACCTTCTCTACATTTGTGAACAGTATTCTACCTTGAATAGCTCGACCGCGATGGGTATTACGATTTTATTGTGTAAATTGGCGATAAATTCTTCTCAGTTTTAAGTTCTCCTTCATTTTTCTTTGGAAGATGTATACCAAAACAAAAGTATATTATTCAATGGACTTTGCCATATCAAACATTTTGCTGATAATGCATGTTGCTGATAAATGCATTGACGACGTACTATAGAAAGAACTAGACAAAATATGAATAAACATCTGGACTCACCAACGATTTTTTCAGTAACGTTGCGACTCGTTCGCCGGGTCTTTGGTTAAAACTTACAACATAGATCATATAAAGAGGCGCATCATAAAGCTCTATAAGTGTACTTGTTAGCTTTTGGGCACATATATTTTATTTTTTGCGCGTTTCGCGTGCACAAAAAAGTATCAATAAAACAGACCAAAATAGGTATAATTATGCTCGTTCCCTGACCCCCATAAACTTTTATGATTCCGGCACCACTGTGCATTGATTATATTTCTTTTAAGCCCGGTCTCGGTCTCGGTCTCGGACCTACCGATCTCGGTCTTGGTCTTAGTCTCGGTCTCGGACTTGCCGGTCTCGTGCTTTGTCTCGGTCTCGGACTGCCTGGTCTCGGTCTTGGTCGGTCTCGGATAGGCCGGTCTCGACTACAACACTGCAACTTACTAAAGGGTACCTGCCCATCAATTTTCTTTCAGGGGCGTGTTTAAAAAACGGCACAGCGCATTAGTAAAACGAATAAAAAACACTAACATTTACACCAGGGTTCGAACCCGGGCACTATGAGTGCTAAACATGCCACTGTGCCACGGTTGCTGTGGTTAACATTCGGCGATTTTCAAAGATATACTCGGAGGACTCGTGATAAACGACGATTAATTTTGTAATAATAAAATGAAAACGCTGGGTCATTCACGACGTCATTATAATTCATGTCAAAACCTGGGGAGTGACCACGCAAATACGCGTATACTTGCGCGATCGATACTCAATGATCCAGACAATACCACTTGCGGGAAGATATACTTTACACTAATAGTTTACAATAGATACCCCACCGTAGCGTAGGTAATTTTGAACCATATTTTGTTCAAAAATGATAGGAAGCTAAAAGGTTGGCTATCAGCAGATGCCCAATGGTATCAGGAAGTGTTGCAGAAAGGTAAGCGTACTCATTATTTATTCCAATTTAATTTATCTATAAAATCCGAATGGGAAATCCGAAAAAAAATATCAGGTCAAAATTCTCACCCTAGAAATTTTGCGAAATAAAATCGAATCAAATTTAGGCTCCGCAAACAACGTCCAATTATTCCCAGAGGGGTTTGCTACACGCGTGTATAATAATTTATGATTTGGGGTTAATTTGAGAAGAGTTATGTCTCAAGTTTCAAAATACACCGAGTGCACCTTTTTGGACCAAAAACCTCGACAATTCAATACTCTTTAAAAACAAATCAAAAATTATCAGTGAGTACTAAGTATATGAACGTTATGATCTAAGCTACCAGATGCATCATTAATTTCATGACTATGATATGTAGTTGTGGAAAAATATTACTTTAATATTTTGATATTTTGGCGGGATTATTTCCCGCCAAAAATTTCAACCAAAAGAGAAAGTATCAGAACTTGCAATTCTGATTTGACGGGCTTCAAGAGGATATTAATGCCATCCATAACTTCCAACCATCTCTCGGCCAATGCCAGCAAAACCAAGACCATGATAATATCAACCAAAAGGAACCTTACCCACAGATGCAGCTCTATATGAATCAACAGCGTATCGAAAGAGTTAGCTCTGTAAAATTCCTTGGCATTTGGATCAGTAACAACCTTTCCGGGAAAGTTCATTTTGACAGCATTTGCAAGAAAGCTCGTAGGACAATAGGCTTCCTTCACAGATCTTTTCACAATGCTCCACTCCATATCCGCCGTTCTCTATATATGGCTCTTGTTCCTCCAACCCTTGAATTTGGCTCAATTACATATCACCCTTTAAACCAGACGCTCACAAACCGGTTAGAATCCACCCAACGCTTTGCCGCGTGATCTTGCAGGAATGGAAGCTTTCAAAAGTAGACCTCCCCCTCCTCTCCAAACGTCGTGATCATCTGGCCACACTCTGCCACCTGTACAAAATCCTTCAAAAGCTATGCTCTTAGCCAAGCCCATTTTAAACTGCACCCGCGCCCTGGCCTTCGCAATCTCAACAGCTGCGCCCTTGTTGTTCCGTTTTCCCGTCTCTTCCTGTCTCAAAAATCCTTTTTCCCATATGCACTTACCCTATGGAATTATCTCCCTAACACTGTAGTCAAATCTCCATCCCTGGCTGCTTCAAATCTGCCATTAATGACCAGGTGTGCTAGCCATCTCCTTCTCCATCTCATTTGTTTTGTCTTGATTTATTTTTTCTCATCCATTTTGTTTCTCCATTTTATTTATGTCCCTTTTATTTTGTGTTTGGTGTAATTAGGCCACCCTTTAATGTAGTGCATAGGCACTATTAGGTTCTCGCCTGGTCTTTGACCGAATTGTTATAAATAAAGTACCCTTAACTCCTGGTCCAAGAGATAGCAGGAATTTCTTTGACAAAAATGACCAGGTGTCTTGTTATGATAGTTGGATAGAACATCCCATGGGACATCTGAAAAGTCTTCAGTGTCGTGAGCGGTGGAGCGTGACATCAGAGGTCAATGACCTCAAATTTGACACGTTTTCCTGTATAATTCGTTTTATGCATGCCATTTATTAACACATTGTTGGTGTCTAATGAAAGATAATAAAATTATCCATCAAACAAAACCAATATCAATGAGATTTAATAATGTTTCGACCCTAATTTTGAGCCAAAAATGTCAAAATTTAGCATTTTTACCCATATTTTGCAAAATGACCTGACATAAAACTTATAATTTCCTGAAAAGTGTTCCTGAAAATGTTCACAAAAAGATGACTAAAAACAATGTGTATGGACTAAGTAGTTTTTGGCCCAGGACATTTAAAGTGCAATGACCTCTTAAATTTCCCATGTAAGAGGTTTTCTGCACATAGACTGTGGGCAATGCCAACCCCCTTCCCCCAGGAGGATTTTTGGAATCAGGTATTTTTGGGACCCTAATGAATTGTGGTTTTTGAAATCCGCTTGCCTGCACATTTGCCAGTGAGTGAGGCGATGAGGGCGCTTTTTCAAAATGGCCGGCAAAATCACAAAAATCAACATAACTAGACCTGTGAAGCTCCTAGCAGCATAATTATGATGTATACACCCATGTTTTCAGGGTTAAGGAATCCAATAGTACCACCTACAACAATATGGGACCTAAATTCCCAAGATGGCTGCCAAAATTTCAAAATGGCTGACATTGAAAATAAAAATTACCTATATCTCAGTCCTTGAAGTTCCTGCAAGCATAATTTTGATGTCTATACCCATGTTTACAGGGTTAAGTGGTGCATAAGTTTTCAATTGTTCATTGGCTGTAATGTAGCCATCTACTGCTGATATTGGTCTTGAAGAAGAAGCTTTATACTACTGCTGATTGATCTATCTACTGCTGATATTGGTATATGAAGTAGCTTCCAAATGCTGATTGTTGTTGATGAAGTAGCTTTCAATAATATTGTTGATATATAATATTTCATCAACAACAATCAGCAATTGGAAGCTACTTCATATACCGATATCAGCAGTATATAGATAACCCAGCATCAATCAGCAGTATGAAGCTACTTCTTCAAGACAAATATCAGCAGGAGATGGCTACATTAGAGTCAATGAAGAATTGAAAGCTTATTCATCAACACCAATATCAGCAGTAGCAGTAGGTAGCTACCTTAGCGCCAATGAACAATTGAAAGCTTCTTCATCAACACAATCAGCAAAAGGAAGCTACTTCATCAACACCAATATTAGCAGTAGATGGCTAACACAGCAACAAGTAGCAATTGGTAGCTACCTCTTCAACATCAATATTAGCAGTAGATGGCTACCTTAGCGCCAATAAACACTTACTTCAATTGAAAGCTGCTTCATCAACACCAATCAGCACTGTATTGGAAGTTACCTCATCAACGCCAACATCAACAGTAGATAGCTAAACCCAGCAACAATCGGCAATTGGTAGCTACTTTATCATCAGCAAGACCAGCAGTAGATCGATACCCCAGTACCAATCAGCAGTTGGTAGCTACTTTATCAACACTAATATTTGAATACCTTAACAACAACCAGCAATTGTGAGCTACTTTATCAACACCAGTATCACCAGTGCAGTAAACCCAGCACCAATCAGCAACTGGGAGCTACATCATCAAGCTACTCTTAGCTAGCGTTTCATTTTTTTTCGTCTGAAGAAACTCCTGGAATTAATCCTTTTACAAATATAGTTACTGAATATGATTAGATTACTTGTTAATCTTGGAGTTGGGCGGACATCGACTGTTCAGTGCCCAAGTGGGTACGTACAATAGCCGTCATGTGAAGCTGCCATTGTGTATGTGAGTACAATATACAATATATTGCCAAATGTTCACAGGACAGCTATTGCACTTGCACACTTCTGGCACTTAGCAGTCGACATGTTTATCAGGAGTAGTGGTACTATTTCGGCTTTGATACTTCTTGTGTTTAGGTAATAGACATGTCGTTGATTATTTATGGTGTCATTATTGATGTCATTTTGAAAAAGCGCCCTCACCGCCTAACCCACCGTTGGCCAATGTGAAGGCAAACGGATTTCAAAACCTCAATGTATTTGCTGGAATCCTTGATCCCGACAACACGGCATATACATCAGAGACATGCTCCTCCTTAGAGCTTCAACGACTGAGATACAAGCCAAATTGATTTAAATGGCAGACATTTTGAAATTCAGTGGCAGCCATCTTGGAACCTTGTGTCCTGGGCTGTTCTTAGTGATTTTATTGGACTCCTTGACCCTGTAAACATGGGTATAGACATCAAAATTATGCTTGCAGGAACTTCAAGGACTGATTGGCAGCCATCTTGGAAATGTAGGTCCCATATTATTGTAGGTGATACTATTGGATTCCTTGACCCTGAAAACATGGGTGTAGACATCATAATTATGCTGCTAGGAGCTTCACTGGTCTAGTTATGTTGATTTATGTGATTTTGCCGGCCATTTAAAAAAAAAAAGCGCCCTCACCGCCTCACCCACCGCTCGCCAATGTGCAGGCAAGCGGATTTCAAATTTTCCCTTGCTTAAAGATACAAATTATCGTTCAATTTCGGGTTCTTAACAGAAAACGCTGAGATACCTTTTTTGCCCTCGATGAGCGACAAACCAATATGGCGGATTTACCATAGCGTTACAAACGAGATAATTTTGAGTCTCTGGCATTAAAATTGCGATGAGGGGGGCAACATGCCCCCGGCGCAACCCTTAGGTGGCACCAAATTGACTAATTCAGCATCGATTCTGCGCCCCTCCAAGCGATGAAAGTCACAATTTGCGCATTTCAGCACAAAATCAATTAAAAGAACATTTTAAGACCGATTTTCAACTTCTAGTAACCAAAATTAATTAGTGTATAGGGCTTATTTGTCCAAAATTTCGCGCGCTCCTCGCGCAATTGTTTCAAGAATGGGGGGGGGGGGCATTATGTATCCTTAGCCCCTGAGCTACGCCTCCACTGCCCGCGTGTAAGATATTCTTGGGTGGTGTTAGGGGCGCCAATTTTGTTTCTTGCCCCGGGCGCTACCAACCCTAGTTACGCCACTGTATGACTGTTGTTACTTTTCAAACTACCAACCATATACTTAACCTCATCCTCGGTTATATCGTTATTTAATATATCATAATTAATACCTTGTGCAGAAACATTAATATCTTTAAATAGGTCAGTTACGTTATCATCAAATGAGAACATGTTCATATCAATATTACCTTGAAATACACTTTTAAAATAATCATACCATCTTTGCATAGAAATACACGGCTCAGTACGGGCGTCCTTTTTCAGATATTTCACAACAATATTTCATAACTATCATTATTGTTTTTTAAATTCTTGGTGTTTTCTACACTTCTTGGTGTTTTTCTACACTTCTGAACCTAATGCTCACGTCATGTGCCCAATCATTCTCGTGCTCTTTACCACCTTCCGTTTTGTAGGTTGACACTCTGTCAAAGAAGTATACCAGTCATGCTCCCAAATTGTGGAATGAGCTGCCTGAGGAGGTTGTCAACTACAATACCCTCCTCACTTTCGTAACTGGTTTTCAACGTATGTATATTATTACTGCAGCTACAACACTAGTTTGTTACGAGTTTTGACGTATGCACAGTCCAAGCTTTCAAAAAAGTGACATCAGACAAGACCAAGGAATACAAACATTCATATTTTGCTCTAAGTCAAACTACCGTTATTTTTAGTGTCCATTCCTAGTTCAGTTTTCTTAAAACCAAAAGCCTGCAAGAATCCCTTTCTATAGTGCGCGCTACTCGCTACATACACTATACTATTCGTAGCAGAATTCATAAGCAGTAAAATTCGTCCGATGATCAAAAATGTTTGACGAAATTCTCCAGATATTCGACTTCTTCCTGTCAATCTTCTAATGAATGTCGCGACAGACGTAGATCTTGAAGGAAGTTGAAGAACGAAGAATAGTGTACCAAGAATAACCAAAGTGCGAGTAACCTGATTTCGAACTTGTGTTTGGCTTGATGTGACGTTGCTATCAGAACCAGTAATACCCCGATTCTTGACGCTTAGTGCAACAATTATCTTTGCATACATAAAAGATATAGCTATCATTGGCAAGAAAAAGGCAGCGAGAAAAATGATAGATTCCGTTAAGGTGAAAATTGGTTCCGTGATGTAGGGCATACAAAAGTTAACTGTATGTGGCATGGTTTTGTAAATAACTTCATCTGGCCAACTGATGCACAGTTTAGTATTGTTGCCATATTGTATTGTTGTAAATGCCGCCGGTCCGATAGCAATAACCCAAACAGCAGTAAGTATCTTAACAGTGCGTTTCTTACCCTTAAGATATCGATGTCGTAAAGGGTAACAAATAGCAAGAAATCGATCAAGAGACATGACGGTGACTATACCTAAAGAAGCGTAGTAACATAGTAAGTTTGGACCAAAAATGAAAAGGCAGGTTAATGCTCCTTGGAAAGGGATGTTTTCTTTTACAGCAGAGAAAAGAAACACGGAAAAGTAGTAAAGCGCTCCGCACATCAGAAACACGAGATCTGAGATTGCTAAGTTGACCAGGTAATAGTTCACAGAAGTATGCATTGATGGTATCTTGGCCACCATGTAAACGAACGCAGAATTACCGACGAAACCAACAATAGATATGACCAAAATTACGCTGAAATAGACTACTCTTTCTAGGTATGTGTGAATCCAGTTAGAAGCTATTTCATGAGTTGGGAAAACCAGAGTATTGTATGGCGAGCATATGAAATCCGTGTCCGCTTCGTTAAAACTGCTGTTCCCTGCCATGGTTTCACAAACGACTTTTTACAGTCAGCCTGTTCTTTATCAAATGATGAACCACACTAAACATTGCCGGCTACGACTCGGACTTATATGTATCTTCAATAGCCAAAAGATAATTGCGCAAATCACTTCCAATAAGGTTCTCGTGCAAGAATTGATTACATTATCCGAATGAAATTGCAGAATTCAATCATCCACTGTTGAGCTTTTCAAAAGCAATGCGCATGCATTTGATTGGCTTAATCGACTCGGACTTATATGTATCTTCAGTAGGCAAATGATAATTAAACAAATCACTTCCAATAATGTTCTCGTTCAAGAATTGTTGATTAACCTATCGATAATGAAATTGATAACAGCAAATTGCAGAATTCAATCATCCACTGTTCAGCGTTTCAGAAGCAATGCCCAAGCATTGTTTGGCTTAATAAAATTAACAATTAAAAGAAGTTCCGGTTGTTCAATACAAAACAACTATATGAAATAAATATCTGTGACTTGCATCTTAATTGTTTTTCAAAATGTAGTCTAAGAAACCTTTATCAAAATTGGTTGTTAATTGACCAAAAATATCTTTTTCAAAATGAAGATGCAAGAACCAATTGAGCATATATGAAAAATTTAGGATAGTTTGAAATTGGCCTCCGGCTTCCCAGTAGTTTAACGTAATTGACTGCAAAAAGGCTATAAATGCATATACTGTTGAAATAAAATCAGGTCAAAATTAAAAGAAAATTTAAAAAATCAAAAGAAAAAAAACGTCCGTGTTCATCGGTCCAGTACAGAGCCACCGGTTACCGGCGAATACATGTTAGGTTGGGGGTGGGATGTGGATGTGTGTGTGATAAAATTACGTCTAGCAACACCTAAAAAATGTTTAAGGTGTTTTTTTTTATCCATAGACCTTTTCAAATCAAGGTCGGAAAAGTTCAGAAAACCGCGCTATTTATTCAGTAACCTAGGGGGTCAAATTGTACTCAAACTGGCGGGCAAGAAATTTCATGAATTACGACACCCTTTTGCGCGAATATACAGCTTTATATTAAACCATTGTGAACATGGGGTCATCGCGAGAAATATTGTCCTAGCATATTGAGCTAACACCTCAGCTACTTGGTTTTTCACAATAAGATACTAATGGAAAGAAATGGACAAATGTCCGTCATTATTCGTCAGTTATATATTTTTTTTTGAACGTTTTGTTTACGCATCACCTCTTCCACAGTCAGTCTCTTACACAAGACATACCATCACACGCTTGATTGTACATTGACTATCCTTGGCAAAAGTGCCTCTCTCGTCTCTAAATTGACCGTCAAAAGTTCATCGTAGTTATGATGTCTGTTACACATTGGAACTTCGCACTGTACATGATGCCCGCGCGCGATAAGGGAAATCATGCTTCGGGTTTTATCGGAATTACTCAGTATGAAAAGGTCTATTGTGCAATATACTTTTAGTACTTGCATAACGTGGAAATAGTACATACTACTCCTGATTTTGTTCCCGCTGTATGGATACAGGTTATTGACCATTGGCAATAGAGGCCGTCTTGTGGGTACAAATGATCTGTGTGTTCATGCGTTGGACACTACGCGCAGGGCGCAGCTTGCCACGCAGCTGTTATCGCACATCAACGCGGTGATTTTGCTGCTCACGCATGGAGATCGAACGACCATCACAGCGTGTACCCACAAGATGGCGGCATATGACGTCACGCATGAAAAATAAGACAAAAGATGCTTCGCGTAACTCACTCGTTAAGCACATTAACGCAAACATTGTACTTCTTGCTATAACGTAAGCTCTCCACTAAAGGTGTAGAAATTGGCGAAAGTCGTTTCTTCTTTTTTCCTTGTTGCCTTCTCTTGTAATATGAATATCCATTCAAAATGTACTATACTACATACTTAACAATCATCTTCAAATGGTACACCACCCTTTGCATTTTGAACTTAGACTAAGACTCATGTAAACAAACGCGGTGGGTCAGAGAGGCCATGTGGATCAGAAAGCGGGGGGACAACGTCATCAATTGTGATGACGGAACTTATTCTTTGAGTCATGTATACGATCAGCTACTGCAAACAACTACACACCCTGGGGATGAAAGTAAGAGGACCAGAGGTGGTGCAGCGACTGTATCGGCGCATTACTGATGAAATCTTCTGCACGGAAGATGAAACGTCTAAAACGTGAGTAAATTTCTGGACTTGAACAACATAATCTGATATTTAAATTATTTTGATATTTTGACATTCGCGATATAATACGCATTCTATGGCAAATGATTAAAAATTGACATGTACTTAAAGTGTATGTAGCTGGAATGAAAAGCCGACGATCAATTCAAAATTTTGACCTTTCGTATTGATGATATGAAATTTATTCCCCCTCCAAAAAAAATAGGTCTTTTGGGAGAAAAATGTATATCTTCAATATGAAAGGTCAAAATTGTCAATTGATCGTCGGTTTTTTATCCCATCTACATACAGAGTGATTTAAAATGAACTGTACCCAACTTAAAAATTACAATAAAATACTTACCGACATTTAAATAATTTGTGTTTGTAAGCTATAACAGGATAGTATGTTTCCTATTATCGGTGAAAAAAATCGTGTCTTTACCTCTAATGGTTTTGAAGAAAAGTACATTTTTAGAAAACACACCAAAAACGATGTTGCACACGGATGAATATTGTATTCAAACTATCTATTCTACAGCAAATAAGATGAATTGATAAATAAATACAATTAAAATTACATTTAAAATAGATTTGGTGATTTATTAAAGCATTATTTACACTATTGTTTCATGCAGGCCAGCCGAGCCGACCTACACTCGTCAGAATAAATTAAATACTTACCGACATTAAATACTCGTCAGAATAAATTAAATACTTACCGACATTTAAATAATTTTATATTGCAAGCTGTAATAGGGTAGTAGGTTATGTTTTTATTATTGGTGAAACAATCAAGTCTCAATTACAAGTGTATGGATTTTGCACCAGCACCATTTCTATTTGAATTCAAATTTCCCTCTACAATTTCAAGTTAAGGATCCTTTGTTCTACATGTATTATTTAACATGTAGGCCTAATCTTTGCTTCCGTGTGTTGGTCTAAAAATGGGATGATAACTTGAAAATGCGATATCTTCTGACTAAAACCACTTATTATCAAAATTCAAAGAACAATTATCACTGCTTTCTATGATATTTTTTGATATGTACAATTTCCGCAAATATATTTTAAAAACATTGGGTGAAGTTGGGTACAGTTCATTTTAAATCACTCTGTACACTTAAAGTACATTTCATTAGATTGATAATAAAGTTTACTTCGCGAACTGTTAAATATCAAAAATTTTAAAAATATCAAATTTTAATCATTTGTCATAAAATTTGTATTGTATCGCAAATTTCAAAAACAAAATTAGTTGATATCTCGTATGTGCTCTCATGTCCCAGAAAAAATACTGTCTACACGTTCATACCAGAACCCTTAACTTTGTTTAATTCTTATTTCAAATTACAACAACTGAAATAAATATACATTTATAGTATTGTTACCTTCAACTAAAGAGGTACTACGTATGTTGACGACCGACGAATGTACATCGCCAATGTATTTATCAGCAACATGTATTTTATCATCAAAATGCTTGATATGGCAAAGCCCATTGCGCTATATACTTTTGACTTGGTGTGCATCTCCCAAAGAAAAATGAAGGGGAACTTTACGGATTTTCTACCCATACCAAATCAAAGTTAATTTGGAATTCATACATTTTTGAAGCTGTGAATACATATGTTTTAAGAATTGCCAATTTACAAAATAAAATCGTAATACATGCATCACCCATCTCAGTCAAGCTATTCAAGGGTGGAATATTGTTCACAAATGTGGAGAATGTCATGTTTTTCGACACGACCAAGTCAATAGTGAAATACACGTTTGCAAGCAAAAATATTCTATTCTATCCATGATAATCCTATCCTTAGTGCAAAAGCAATAAATTCACTATATACCATGCTCTATAAGGGGCGGTGCAATAATTATGAGACCTGGGGAGGGGGGCAAGAAATTTTATAATAGCCGAAAGGGGGGGGGCAAGCAATTTTGGCCGGCCGAGGGGGTGGGGGTGGCAAGTGATTTTTGGCACACATTCACGGCACACATTTTAATAAAACTCTCTAAAAAGGCTTAGGAAAACAGTACGGAAACATTTAAATATTTTCCTGCTCGCTGCTCTAGAAACATACATCTGCTGTGGATCCCAAAATTTTTTTGGCGGGCCGAGGGGGGGGCAAAGATTTTTTGGCGGGCCGAGGGGGGGGGGGCGATTTTTGTCGAGCTGTTTGGAAATGTTACCCCCCCCCGCTCATAATTATTGCACGGCCCCTAACCATGATAACGCATTTTTGTTGCTGAGAAAACACACGTTAATAAGAATTGCAAAAATCGCAACATACATTACCCATCTCGGCAAAGCTAACTTATTGCATAATACTCAAATGTAGTGAATGTCATGTTATTCGACACGGCCAAGTCATTTGCAAAGGTTGTCCTATTCAAGCAATAATAATTCTATTCTATCCATCATATCCTGTTTTTAAACTCAGTTCAGAAGTCGCTCTATGAGTTCTAACACCATGAAAACTATTGTTATGCAAAACGAAAGATTTGAACCAAGTCACTGTGTCACTATGTCACTTCTTCACTGAAGAGCATTCGTTTTGACTGGCAAAGAAATGTTCAACCCCTCAGCCGATTTTGTCTTCATTTGAATCGTAAATTACATGTGGCAAATAACTAACCATATATCTAGCTGTTTCGTGGTATGAATTAGTGTCCAATAATTTGAAGGCGTGTGCATATATGCGTGAGGGATTTTTGCTGCCCGTGATGTATACATTTGTATACATAAATCCTGATACAAAATAAATAAAACGAACGTTTAATCTATACATCTGAGAGTTTTAACGAAACTTTATAGGCCGTACTTAAAGGTCCGTAACCCGATCGACAACATCATCCCCCCCCCCGATTTTTGTCATTGTTATGAGTTTTTGGTATCACAAAATAGATTGCATTTTTCTCATTCCTATTCTGAAATTTGACGCTCTAAGTCGATGTATTTCCGGAGAAATCGGAGAATTCATGCCAATATAGCTCCCTTGGTGGCTACCAATTTCTGGAATTCTGGACAGGCTTATCGTAGATAATTATAGTCTCCTCAACAGCTAGTTTGGTTTCGCGTCATTCACATTGTGTGAAAAGAGCGAACCACACTAACTGTTGAGGATACTTCAGATCGACGATGATAGTATAAAGCTTTAAAAATTCCAAGATGGACGTAGTGGGCTGTTTGGCGCAGTTGGTTAGCGCGTTCTGTGTTTGTACGAGAGGTACCCGGTTCAATACCCGGTATCGGCAGGTTTCTTTTTCCTCTCCATTTTCAACCCAAACTTTTTTTACATTCATTAGACATGCACATATTGCAAGGGGAAATGTATTTTGTTTCCTTTTTTTCTGAATCGGTACGAAAAAGATTTAAAAACGAAACATTTCGGTTCAATATGGGCATTTGCAGGGCATTTCTGTTTTGCTTTCAATATGTGACCGTACAGCACGAATGAGCCGTAAATGTCCTCAATTGTATTCCGAGTTACAGTGTAAAATGGGCATGAAGGTCGTATTCATTGGTACCTCAATTTGGTGCTACGTGTACCTCATTTAATGAGATACACGTAGCACCAAATTGAAATACCTATAAATATGACCTTCATGCCCATTTTACACTGTAACTCGGAATACAATTGAGGACATTTACGGCTCATTCGTGCTGTACGGTCACATATTGGCTATTATGTCATAATTTATACACACAAATCTATCATGAACAATATAAAGACGAACATGTAAAAACTGGTTGTGGGGAGTGGTATATGATAATATGAAAACAAATGTCACAACTTAGTATCGGAACGTGGACCTGGTGCTGGAGCTTGGTTGTCAGTGAGCTTCAGTGCAACCATGCACGCACGGCACATGACGAACGGAAATTCTGGCACATGCTGTTGCTTACGTGCCCAGAATGCAGTTCACGCATACCAAGGTAATGGATTGCAAATTTTGGTATTTATTCACATTTACGCTGAAAATGGTCTCGTTTTTTCACAAAGCTGCATAAAGGGGACGGCATTTGACATTATATGTAATTTTAAAGACAATCCATATCCAAAACCAATAGGGTTACCCCCCCCCCTTTAAACGATTTTAATACAGTCGGTATGCATGCTTCTACATACTGATAAACGATACTTATCTCTAAGTTCTAAGCTTGTCCGTTCTAAAACTTCAAATAATAATAATAATGATGTATAGGATAATGGCCAAGGATTAGAACGTGAGTGAATAAGAATGGCCGCGGCGCGAAGCGCCAAGGCCATTCTTATTCACTCACGTTCTAATCCGCGGCCATTAACCGACTTAATACACATCTATGACGTCGCGCTATTGTTTTATCGCTCCATTATTTTCCACGAATGGAGTGTTATAGAAATAGGTTGCTCATTTACAAATTGATCAATTGCTGATTGATACCGTAATAATAACAATGATTGTGCAGATGCGATTGAAAAATACATTGACTTAGCTTTATGTAAAATTTCTATAGAATTACCCATCACAAAAAGCACGTTTGCAAAGGTTGTCCTATTCAAGCAATAATAATTCTATTCTATCCATCATATCCTGTTTTTAAACTCAGTTCAGAAGTCGCTCTATGAGTTCTAACACCATGAAAACTATTGTTATACAAAACGAAAGATTTGAACCAAGTCACTGTGTCACTATGTCACTTCTTCACTGAAGAGCATTCGTTTTGACTGGCAAAGAAATGTTCAAGCCCTCAGCCGATTTTGTCTTCATTTGAATCGTAAATTACATGTGGCAAATAACTAACCATATATCTAGCTGTTTCGTGGTATGAATTAGTGTCCAATAATTTGAAGGCGTGTGCATATGCGTGAGGGATTTTTGCTGCCCGTGATGTATACATTTGTATACATAAATCCTGATACAAAAAAAATAAAACGAACGTTTAATCTATACATCTGAGAGTTTTAACGAAACTTTATAGGCCGTACTTAAAGGTCCGTAACCCGATCGACAACATCATCCCCCCGATTTTTGTCATTGTAAATGAGTTTTTGTATCACAAAATAGATTGCATTTTTCTCATTCCTATTCTGAAATTTGACGCGCTAAGTCGATGTATTTCCGGAGAAATCGGAGAATTCATGCCAATATAGCTCCCTGGGTGGCTACCAATTTCTGGAATTCTGGACAGGCTTATCGTAGATAATTATAGTCTCCTCAACAGCTAGTTTAGTTTCGCGTCATTCACATTGTGTGAAAAGAGCGAACCACACTAACTGTTGAGGATACTTCAGATCGACGATGATAGTATAAAGCTTTAAAAATTCCAAGATGGACGTAGTGGGCTGTTTGGCGCAGTTGGTTAGCGCGTTCTGTGTTTGTACGAGAGGTACCCGGTTCAATACCCGGTATCGGCAGGTTTCTTTTTCCTCTCCATTTTCAACCCAAACTTTTTTTACATTCATTAGACATGCACAGTCGGTATGCATGCTTCTACATACTGATAAACGATACTTATCTCTAAGTTCTAAGCTTGTCCGTTCTAAAACTTCAAATAATAATAATAATGATGTATAGGATAATGGCCAAGGATTAGAACGTGAGTGAATAAGAATGGCCGCGGCGCGAAGCGCCAAGGCCATTCTTATTCACTCACGTTCTAATCCGCGGCCATTAACCGACTTAATACACATCTATGACGTCGCGCTATTGTTTTATCGCTCCATTATTTTCCACGAATGGAGTGTTATAGAAATAGGTTGCTCATTTACAAATTGATCAATTGCTGATTGATACCGTAATAATAACAATGATTGTGCAGATGCGATTGAAAAATACATTGACTTAGCTTTATGTAAAATTTCTATAGAATTACCCATCACGAAAAGCACGTTTGCAAAGGTTGTCCTATTCAAGCAATAATAAGGTGTTTAGTTCAAATCATCCGTAACCACCTTCTTGAATTATAAAGATTTAAAATGTTTGTTACACAAATAAACGTAGATTCGTAAAATCATTCAAGTGATTAGACCATCAATAGGTCTTTATGCCCACTTCTAATGTGTTAACTATTGAAGTAGCTGCGTTTAAGTCTCTATTTTGCATAATAAGGAAAATTGGCAAAATGGTCATTACAGTAGTGTACCTCAAGACAGCTAGACCTGCCGCTATACCTGAGCAACCATGCAGTTGTGAACACTATTTTTTTTAGCTTCGTTGAATTTGGATAATTTTGTGATGGAACCATTCCGAGGATATAATCGTTGATTCTCAGCATTTAAGGACATAAATCAGGCATGATTCTTCTTTTGGCCGGAGAGAGGTACGAGAATTGTAAATGTGCAAACTTTGTTTTATTTGGTTGGCCCTATTATAACAAGTAGTTGACTGCAAAAAAAAGCTATAAATGCATATACTGTTGAAATCAAAACAGGTCAAACGTCCCCGGTTAGGCGCAGACAATTAAAAAAGAAAAAAAACGTCCGTGTTCATCGGTTCAGTACAGAATCATCGGTTACCGGCGAATACATGTACAGGTGGGGGGTGGAAGTGTGACAAAATTACGTCTAGCAACACCTACAAATGTTTAAGTTTTTTTAATCTATTGTGCAATAAACTTTTAGGTATTTGCATAACGTGGAAATAGTACATACTACTCATGATTTTATTCCCGCTGCATGGACACGCGTAATTGAGCATTAGCAATAATAACAATGTTCTCGTCAGTTAAAACATTCATGAAAAATAAGACAAAAGACGCTTCGCGTAACTCACTCGTTGAGCACATTAATGAAAACATTGTACTTCTTTAACGTAAGCTCTCCACTAAACGTGTAGAAATTGGCGAAAGTCGTTTCTTCTTTTTTTCCTTTTGTAATATGAATAGCCATTCAAAATGTATATTATATACTTAACAATCATCTTCAAATGGTACACCACCCTTTGCATTTTGAACTTAGACTACAGCGTACTCGTTCAATCATACCCTGCGTGGAACAAGCATTTGGATTGGTCTCATTGATGTACACACACACACCACACACAAACACCCCCCCGGCCGCCCACACCACCCCCACCCCCACACACACACACAAAAGAGGTTAAAAGTTCATAGTCCGGAGATACAAATAACAAATTGGGGAAGAATCCGGGATCGTTTTCCAAATTTTCGTCGTTCTTCACTCCAGAGCATTCGTTTTGATTGACAAAGAAATGTAAGCCTTCAACCGATTTTGTCTTCATTTGAATCGTAAATTACAGTTGCCAAACAACTAACCATAATTATGTCTAGCTGTTTCGTGGTATGAATTATAGTCCACACATTTGAAGGCGTATTTGAAGGCATATGCGTGAGAGATTTTAGCTGCCCATGATGAATACATTAATTTTGTATACATAAACCCTGATATAAAAAATAAAACGAACGTTTAAACTATACATCTGAGTGTTTTAACGAAACTTTACAGGCCGTACTTCGACGATTTTGATACAGCGAACCCGCTAATTTTTTTTAATGTGAAATCTAGCTAAAGGTTGATAAATGTTTAATTATTAGTGTTATTAGTATTATCATATCTCAAGTTATAAAATTGACAAGTATAAGTCACATTTTTACGTCATACGTTGCCGTGATTTTTAGATTAATAGTTTCAGAAGTGCATTTTAATACTTGGACGGGAGTACGATCACGCAACACTTATGGTGTATTTGAATCACAACCCCTCTATTATTTTAACATGAAAGTTCATGGCAATCAAATCAATGAAGGATTGAACTTTTGTGCGCCTGTGCATGAGTGCGCAGATCCCAAATTTTTAACATTTTTGAATTATGTACATTTCTTTGCGGGGGTCGGGGCCGGCCGAAAAACAAAATTACGTTTATCGATCTTCATCGCTAGTGTTATCAAATCATACTAGGTTTTGTTTCTTTTTTTTGCCCCACCTGTACATATCCTATTTAACATGATTTCATAACAACCGTCAGCTCTCTACATCTACATTCTACATTCATTCTTGTTACACTTGTGACGACCTTCATGACTTCCCACTCCAATTCACATAATAGCGACGATTGTCTTTTTAAAGATTATTCTTGTGTATAAAACATTCGGGTTTAGCGGTGGACTTGTTTAATTTAGCTTTATGCATTTCTAGAAATATCGAAGCAATTGGACTTCTAATCATCTCGATTGCACACTCTACCTCTCCCTGGTTCGTCTAATCAAGGAGTGCTGTTGTATCTTCTGGCACCCAAACTAAACCGCCTAGAATCGGTTCAGAAATTTGCTTGCCGTGTCATCTTGCTATCTGAGAGCCTGTCCGCCTTAGATCTCCTCTCTTCCACATCTCTTCGATCTCTTAAGGTCCGTCGTATTTGCTTTACTATCAGTAAAGCTTTTCAACCGACTTTCCATTTAAAAAACTGTTTATCAGTATTGTTTATCAGTATTGTTACGAGTTTTGATGTATGCACAGTCCAAGTTTTCAAAAAAGAGACAGACAAAATCAAGGAATATAAAAATTCACATTTTGCTCTCAGCCGAACTACCGTTATTTTTAGTGTCCATTCCTAGTTCAGTTTTCCTGAAACCAAACGCCTGCAAGAATCCCTTTCTATAGAGCGCGCTACTCGCTACATACACTATACTATTCGTAGCAGAATTCATAAGGAGTAAAATCCGTCCGATGATCAAAAATGTTTGACGAAATTCTCCAGATATTGGATTTCTTCCTGTCAATCTTCTAATGAATGTCGCGACAGACACAGATCTTGAAGGAAGTTGAAGAACAAAGAATAGTGTACCAAGAATAACCAAGGTACGAGTAACTTGATTTCGGACTTGTGTTTGGTTAGATGTGATGTTGCTATTAGAACCAGTAACACCCCGATTATGGACGCTTAATGCCGCAATTATCTTTGCGTACATAAAAGATATAGCTACCATCGGCAAGAAAAAGGCAGAGATGAAAAGGATTGGTGTAAATAAGTCGAAAACTGGTTCCGTGATATACGGCATGCAAAAGTTAACTATACGTGGCATGGTTTTGTAAATATCTTCATCTGGCCAACTGATGCACAGTTTAGTATTGCTGCTATATTGTATCGTTGTTAATGCCGCCGGTCCGATAGCAAGAACCCAAACAGCAGTTAGAATCTTAACAGTGCGCTTCTTACCCTTAAGATACCGATGTCGTAAAGGGTAACAAATAGCAAGAAATCGATCAAGAGACATAACGGTGACTATACCTAAAGAAGCGTAGTAACATAGCATGGCTGGAGCAAAAGTCAAAAGGCAGCCTAATGCACCTTGAAAAGGGATGTTTTCTTTTACAGCAGAGTGAAGAAATACGGCAAAGCAGTAAAGCGCTGCGAATATCAGAAACACAAGATCTGAGATTGCTAAATTGACCAGGTAATAATTCACAGAAGTATGCATTGATGATATCGTGGCCACCATGTAAACAAACGCAGAATTGCCGACGAAACCAACAATAGATATGATCAAAATTAGGCTGAAATAGACTACTCTTTCTACGTATGTGTGAAACCAATTAGCAGCTATTTCATGAGTTGGGAGAACCAGAGTATTGTATGACGAGCATATGAAATCCGTGTCCGCTTCGTTAACACTGCTGTTGCCTGCCATGGTTTCACAAGCAACTGACTTTTTACAGTCAACCTGCGCTTAATCAAATGGTAAACAACACTAAACACTGCATGCTACGAATCGAACTTTATATGTATCTTCAGTAGCCAAAAGATAATTGCGCAAATCACTTCTCGTTCAAGAATTGTTGATTAACTTCCAGAATGAAATTGTAGCATTTAGTTTCAGAAGCAATGCACATGCACTTTTTGGCTTAATCACATGAAATATCCTCGGCCGTATCACATAGTGTCGTATTTGACATTTTTAACATTTGTGAGAAAAAATTATTAGTCCATGTTGATTGTACATGCACTAAAAATCAAATGCACACAAATTAAGTACCTATTCAACATTTGGAAAAAAAATCGCGTATAGCAGGCTCGAAACACTCTAACGGTGGATGCAGCAAATGACAATTTTAGTTCTTGAAAGCGCGAGCATCATATGCATGATGAAAGGGGAAGTCGTGGTAGAGTTCTAGGCCTACGCGATGGCAAGGTAATGGCGGATCCCATAACTTTATAACTTTTATATAGAGCAGTCACTTCCCGATCCAATTTTTCCCCTGCTTAAAGATACAAATTATCGTTCAATTTCGGGTTCTTAACAGAAAACGCTAAGGTACCTTTTTTTGCCCTCGATGAGCGACAAACAAATATGGCGGATTTACCATAGCGTTACAAACGAGATAACTTTGAGTCTCGGGCATTAAAATTGCGATGATAAGGTCACGTGGTTACTCCATAAAGGACAATGATTTTTTTACCACGTATATCGGACACACATTACATTTGTGTGTGTGTGTGTGTGTGATTTATGGTCATTGGGTGCCTTAAGGGGTAGCTTCGTGATCCTTTTTCTTCTGTGTCCCAAAACCTTAAATGACCTTTGTCTTAAAAAAGCTGTTTCTTTCACCAGACACTTCGTGCATCATTCTTCCGCAACCATTTTTCCTGATACATTAAGGGATCTGGAATTAGCGTTTTGAGCGTTTCGACAGTATTTTTTGTGGGACATGAGAGCACATCAGCCATATCGAATTGCATTCTGAATACAAAGAATGTCTTTCTGATATCAAATAATTTTAATTTTTTGAAATTCACGATATAATACAAATTTTATGACAAATTATTAAAATTTGATATTTTTCACATTTTTGATATACAGTCCTCGAAGTAAATTTCATAAATCTAATGATACATTCTTAAAGTGTATGTAGCTGGGAGGAAATTTTGACCTTTCATATTGAAGATGTGGATTTGTTTCTGTTTTTGGTGTTTTGGGAAAAAAATCCACATCTTCAATACGAAAGGTCAAAATTTTCAATTGATCGTCGGCTTTTCATCCCACCTACATACACTTTAAGTATAAATCATCAGATTTATAAAGTTTACTTCGAGTACTGTTAAATATCAAAAATAATCAATTTTTAACCATTTTCCATAAAATGTGTATTACATTGCGAATTTCAAAAAATCAAAATTATTTGATATCAGAAGGACATTCTTCGTATTCAGAATGAAATTCGATATTTCTGTGGTGCTCTAATGTCCCACAGTAAATACTGTCCAAACGTTCATACCCCATCCCTTAAAGAATCTTGTGAACATTTTTAAAGCACCTGTACATTTTTATACTGAAGTTGAATTTACAACCGTATGACAAAACAGGCGAAATCAGTAGCTTTTTGCACAAGATTTGCAATTTAAAGAGAATTGCTCATTCTAATGAAGCTATATAGTATATGGCCAATATAAGTGTGCTCTTTCATTAAGTGACATAAAAGTTGAAAAAATATTGTAAGGAATACTTGAGGTTTTGACTTTGAAAACCTATATTTTGGTCAAAACATGTGCTTGGATAGGCAGTTTTCAACAGATTTACCACATTTGCCTTGCTATAACATTGAATTGCGCTATAAAAAAAGTGTTTTAGGGGGAAGTGTTAGCTTTTGTTCGATACAAACAAGTTCTGATTGGAAAAAGGGAACACTTGAAGTTTTGGCAAAAACCAATCACAGATGTCTATTTTCCACTAGATCTCACAAAGCTCTTATGATGCTATTCAGTCAACCAGGTATAACTGCGTGGAGACTTAGACTCGCTGTGTTGGAAATATATGTGTACTCGAGTGCATCGAGGTGGAAACTGTGCGTAGATGCATTAGTAAGAGAATCGTCTTTGTTGTCAAACATTTCCATATGCAACATAACCTCGTTCTAATTATGTTGCGTGTTGAGTGCACTCTAAAAATATGTTTACATAACCTAAGTAAAATCGTACTCCTCGTAGGTCACAGCTCATTTGTGGAGTAAACTTGACTCAAAGAAGGTTGAGTAGCAGCTTAGCAACTCTGCCTTTGAGTAAGGATTTTACTAAGTACATGACTCAACATTATTTTGTTGAGTTAACTTTTACTCAACCTTACTCAACAGTTGAGCTGTGACCTTTTTTTTTTACTCAACAGGGTGGTAAAAATCTACTCACTCCACAATGAGTAATAAGTTGCTCTGTATTTGAGTAAATATTTTGCTCAACAGATAAGTAACATGTATTTGACTCAACTGATATTGAGTAGACTGTTTGCCCAACTGTTGAGCATCATGAAGTTGACTCAACTGATATTGAGTAATACTTTGGATGTGTGTTAGTCAAAAAGTTTACTCATCATATAGCTTCAGGTTACTCCCTCCATGTTGAGTAACATCCCATACTTGAACCTCTACTCAGCATATTTTGATTTATATTTCTCACACAAAAGAATACAATCCAGATTCATGTTAACTGTGGTGTTGTTACCATTTTATAATTCACATAAAATAAAATAAAATAACACAAAATCTACAAGAACATTATATCTGTGCAAACAAAACACGATTTTTTGTGTGATACCACTTTATATGATAATGTCTCCAAATATCAAAAGTCCTCTATTGTCACTGTCACAATCTGGTTATTGTCAAGGGTACAAAATTAAATTGCTCCCAAACTGTCTTACAAATGACTACAAATTCTTCATCCATATCAGAATTAAACTACTAAAAAAAAGTAGCACTATTATCCTCAATATCAAGTTACTAGAATATTAAGTGACAAAGATCAATTAGCCATTGGCTCTCATGCGTCCTTTAGATCACTAAGCACACATGAACCATCAGACATCAGTGATAGTGCAAAATGTTTTCTCTTTCTTTTTCCTCTTGGGAAGAAGAACGATTTCCATCATTTTCTATGCAAAACATATCAATTTTATTATCTGGCCTTTGTACAATCAGGTTATTAATTTTCACTTATAAGTCACAGTGCTTATAAGTATACATTTGATAGTAGCTGATAGTGTTCATCATGTCCTTTACTAAAATTACACCACAGTTACCAGGTCCTTTACCCCTCTGATCCAACTTGAGTGTCTCTCATCCAAGTTATAACTCTCTTCCTGTATAAAATTAAAAGGATAAAACAAAAACTCACTGTGAGAATCGGGCTCTTGAGAGAAAAACAAGTGTGAGTATTATGACAATGTGTGACCAAAAATGCTTGCTCCTCCCCCTTTCTGACCGGCCAAAATGCTTGCCCCTCCCCTTTTTTTGGCAAGGCCCCCACCCCCCAATTTCTTCACCCCTGGGAGGGGCATAATAATTGCACAGCTCAACACGTGTACATGGGCATAATTGCCTTGCCAAAGAGTCAATGCCCTCACCCCCACCCCATTTCTCTACATTGGGGATAATTATTGCACAGCACCTTACCACATGTGCACGGGCATAATATGGTGTATACATACAGGGTGTCCCAAAAAAAAGAGGCCCCTCATTGCGCCCTCTTTTTCTCCTATTTCTAAAAAGTTGATTAAATATATTTTGGTATGTAAAGAAACCTTTAATCATTAACTTTAATAAACCAAAACAATTATTTCAATCGGCTCACAACTTTTGAAAATATGCCCTTTTGAATAAAAGTACCCGTTTTTCACTCTGTCCACGGATAGCAAACAGGGTGGTTGGGATGGCTCATGCTGTGGAGTGGCCTGCACGATCACCAGACCTCACACCACTTGATTTTTTTCCTTTGTGGCAAAATGTGGCAAAATCCAAGATCTTCGCAAACGTATTACTGAATGCATTCGCAAGTATCCGGCGCACAAGGATGGTACGCAACGAGGAAGCATTGATGCAATGAGGACCAGAGCTGAAACCTGTATTCGCCAAGGAGGCAACCAGGTAGAGGTCAGAGCAGCACAGTAAACTCACTTCAGAAGAACCAAAGACAAAAAACCCTTTTATCCTAAAAAGTGAAATGACTTATGTTGTAATTTTTTTTTTTTTAAAGCAAGAAACAACAAAGTAATAAAGAAAGAAACATAATAAAACAAAAAGGCATAAAAAACCAAGAAAAATTAAGTAATTGCAAGTAAAGCAAAAGAAGTCCCATTCGGCATCCATTTTACCCACAAATTAATGACACTATTAACAAAAACCATTGCCCATAAACCCACCGGTAAAGCCCATTCCATAATAAAGTTATTTTATAAAGTTATCATTGAGTAATGTTTGATATTCATGCATGGTATGTGTACTCTTTTTCAATCTTTGAAGTAGCCAAACCTTCTCCGTGGACAGAGTGAAAAACGGGTACATTTCTTTAAAAGAGCATATCTTCAAAAGTTGTGAGTCGATTGATATAATTGTTAATTAAAGCTAACGACTCAAGGTTTCTTTACATACCAAAATATATTTGATCAACTTTTCAGAAATAGGAGAAAAAGAGGGCGCAATGAGGGGCCTTATTTTTTGGGACACCCTGTATATAAATGATCAAGTAGCTATACGCCGTAGAAGTGACGTCATAATCGGATTAACTACCATAGCAATAGATGAATACAATTTTTGAATATACCGCGCTGCACTGCAGCAGGTTGCACTCATCACTTGTCTTCAATCATATAATAGATTGAATACAATACCGCTCTTTTCAAATAGACTAATCTTACAGGTGCAATCTATGGTTCAATGCATCGGTACCGCATGAACGTTGTAGTGCGGGGCGATATAGCCAAAATTGTATTCATCTATTGCTATGGTAGTTAATCCGATTAACTACGTCACTTCTACGGCGTATAGATGCTGTTCAATACGACGTCACTCAAGTTAGCTTAAATTCATTTGCATTACGTTCACCAACTTCATCATGCCAAACATGAACATTTCTTTTGCATCATTCAATGACACAATAACTGCATAACTTACCAGTCAAAAAAAATCAGCTCTTACCTTCAAGAATGGGGGAAATTTCCCCTAAACCCCAGCTAGAAAACAGATCATACAAGTCCGCCATGCTGGCAACTTGACTGGCATACACATGTGAGTCGACAACGCGACGTTGCATGCGATTGTAATCGACGCGGAGTAACACCACCAGTTAACGCAGCGTTGAGCTAGACTTCCAATCTGCTTTACTCAACATGATTTTCACAGCTTTGCTCGGGTGAGGGGTTATACGGAAATTCGCGTTTTACACTTTGTTGACAAAATCTTTACTCAACTTATTACTCAACACGCTTTACTCCACACACTGAATAAAATAATTTTTAGAGTGTATAAAACACTAGTTTTGTTGAGACAATGACACATGAAGGTTCTCTTACCTTCGCCGCAGTTGACACCAGTCCAACCCGTGGCACATGTACATGTAAACGAGCCTTCACGTAAGTTACTGTCACAGGTCGCCCCGTTTAAGCAAGGGTTCGACTGACACCAATCAACGTCTAAAAGATAACAATATCGATGTCGTAGTACTAAATTTTGGAATATATATTATTTTCAAGGATTATTTATTTAGCCGTCTTAGGTTGAGTTTTGAAATTTAAGTAACCAGTGTGATACAGCATCTATCTGAAATAGTGACTGAAAAGGGCGTTGTGTTACCTAGACTATGAAATTATATTTAGCAGATGATTTCATCTTCAATTTTTGATCTACTTGCTGTCAGAAAATTCATTTAAGTTTGATATTATGGAAGTGCCAGAGAAGCGTTGAAGACTGGACTCTGAAAAATCAAACACTGTTGATAATTCTATCTATTCTAGTAGGTTGTCTTTTTTTACAGGGTTGACAAAATACTAACTACAAAAGACGTGAACATGCAAAAATGCTTAAAAATACATGCAGGTTAAAGCAACCAAGTGAAGTCTGCCCCTTTGCTAAATTTACAGAGTAGAATTATTCTTCTAAACATCATTCACATACGAGTACAAAAATCAAATTCTCTAAATATTCTTACGTGTTTCACAGTTGGTTCCCATAGTTCCAGGCATTTGACAAATGCACCTGTATTGACCAATCACATTAATACAACGTCCTTGATTATGGCATGGTTGCGCCAAACACTCATTAATATCTGATTGGGCAAACAAACGAACTTAAAACAAAAACTAAATTATCATCATCATCGTCAACTTCACCAGCATCATTATCATCATCACCACAAACAACAGTAGGAATACCAGCATTAGCATCACTGTCGTTGTCAACATCTGATTCGTCATCGTCACTGCCGCCGCACAATATATTATCCCGGGTGTATTATCAGGTAAATATCAAAGGGATTCGGTCACGTTGCTGTTAATTTTGGCAATTACCGACTCGCGCGCTCTTTTTATCGTGTGATGGATTAATCAACATCAACGCGGCTTGGTTGACGAATGAGGTGTCGATATTTCATAGCTTTAAAAATTTAATGTGACTATATCAGCCAATGAGAACCACGCTTCGGTTATTACCCAATGTTCATTATATTACTGCAATACCACATATTCTCAAAGGTTGCGAGTACATGTGCCTTGTTCTGTTAGAATGGGTCATTGATGGATCACATTACTGCAATTTAATTCGATGGTGTTAACCTACTTCCTTCTTCACAAATAGCACCTGTTAGCACATGTATAATCCTAAACTCTCTTCACTGGTTGCGAGTAAATGTGCCTCGTTCTGTGAGAATGTGTCGTTGATGGGTCAATTTTACTACTTACCTTCTTCACAATGAGCACCTGTCCAGCCGGACGCACATGTACATGTATACGAGCCTAAATCACTCTCACAAGTTGCTCCGTTTAAACATGGATTCGCCAGACACTCATCAACAGCTAAAAAAGTAACCGCATCATTTGCTTAGTACTAAATTACGGGAATATAGATTAGTTTCATAATAGTGTCTGGGATTTTATTTTCATTAAATATTAAAGATTAAGCAAACGATATTAATTCATTATTGATGTCTGTCTAGAACAGGGATATGTCTCATATCCCTGGTTTAGTATATGTGACATCACCCTCGTCTAACATGGGTATTTTGTAAAGTGCAAGAAAGAGGCTGATACTTATTACATGGATTTTGTATACTAAAAGTTCATATAAGTTATCATTGTAGCTTTAGTGGGCGAAAAAGATTGTAAAATTGAAAGTATTCCTTCACAAGTTCATGATGCATGGTAGTTGTAAAAAGACACACTGAAGACAGTGAGTTACAATGGTTACCGGAGAAGGAGACAATTCAATTAGCAGTGTTTAAAGAGACTTTGGTTATAATTGTTATAGTTCGTGGAGTTGGATATGATGAGGAATATGACACAGGTTTACATTACAATGGCATTTCGTTTTCACTTCCTATGCCCATGTGTCGAAAAGGACCAGTGAAGGGAAACTCGACTTCGTGCCCAGTAGGGTTGAAATAACGTTACTAAAAGTTTTCCCCGGATACATACGAGGGGCGATCAAAAAGTTCGTAGAACTCGGTATGTTACTTTGTCGCACGGTATTGAATTTGGTCTCATTTGAATGCTTGTTCTTTCAAAACATTACGACAAGGATATTATAATTTTGCATCACTGTATATGGGCAGGACATTCTTCAGAGGAAGCCTACCTCCATGAATTCACAGGTACTACCAGAAGTGAATACAGGGTCATCGTAGCAATTTCTCCCGACGGTGGTGAAAACTCAAATGAAAATTAACAATGTACAGTTGCTGTAAATGGTAATGAAGTCCTTGGTATTCAACAGCAACGAAAATGATTCTTAGAGTTCAAGAATGGAATGAGCGTCCTTGAAGATCATCCAAGGTCCAAAAGACTTGCTGACGTCACCACTAATGATATACGTGCTAGTACAGTGGCATTGATAATGAATAAAGAACCAAACAAGAATGATGAGATGGCCACAAAATATGTGACCGTCCAAGGCGAATGAGCCGTAAATTCCTCCCCAGTCAATTTTGTTTTATTTCGTGTTTAAAAATAAACATCATAAACTTAAAAATGGTATATCATTTGACTTCAAACGATATCCAGAAGCGGGGTTATGGTTTGTTAAACTTTGCTCCTTCAACAAAGTTATAGTTTTTTTCATTTATACATGCGTCTCTTTTTCCACATTGCTGGCAATAAATATCAAACAGTCATAATTGGCGGTCATTTCAAATCATCCCCAAGTCAAGGTTTAAGAAGGTTCTCTCATTGTTAATTGTTGGTTATGCATACCTAGATACAAAATACAATACCTGGTAACCCACCACTTGAAAAGGATTTAGCAAAAGCAAACAAAGACCAGAGCTATTAAAAGTTCTATAGCCATCTGAGGTAGAAGCTTATTATCCACTTCAATAATAGGATTATTGATTGGTGTTGTGACTATCAAAATGAGTCAGATGTCGCGGCAGCTTAAGTTACCGATGAATACGACCTTCGTACACATTTTATACCGTAACTCAGAATACAATTTAGGGAATTTACGGCTCATTTGTGCTGCCGGGTCACATATGACATCTCTGATGAAAGTTTTTTCAACATAAATCCATAACATTTGGGTATTCCAGGGTGTCTTCTTCCAGAATCTTCATGCACACAATTGATAGCAGTTGACATAATTAGGTCCACACCTTATATACACTTAGAATGAAGACCGAGACACGTTTCATCTATATTTGGCTAAATGTGATATGACATGCATTAATCACTCGAATTATGAGTCCATTCAGTGGAAGCACCTGGATCTCCCACCCCTAAGAAGATCACCACTCAGTCACCATAGCGGAAGGTTTTCATCGCTGTTTTCTGAGATTCAGAGAGAGTCTTGATGACAGATCATTTGCCACATAAAAGTACAATCATAGGTATATATCACACAATTTTGATAGCAAAACTGAAGTAAGCCATCAAGAGAAGAGGGTTGGTGGTAGGAATGGGACTGTTCTCGGATTGTATCCTGTACCCTTTTCTCACTTTGTCAAGCTGCCATTCACGACAGATGGGTCAGTTAACTAAATCAACCATATTGTGGTCCAACCATGTCCTTAATTAGTGAAACCTATTTTAGAATTCTATGTCCTACCTCCATAATATCAGGTTTGGTGGTGATCAATGCTGGTGAGCCTTCACTGAAGGGTGACATAGAATATTTTGTTGACATAGAAGGTTTCAAGAAAAATTGCGACAGATGCATTGAGGTATGCAGTGACCATGTTCAAGAGTGAGATAGAAATAATTTAGCTAGTCTTCTTTCAAGAACCTTGTTCTACGAACTTATCGACTCGTATGTTTACAACCTTGAACAATTATACATTAGGCTAATTGGTATAAAAAGTATCGAGCAAACCTTGTGCTAGAGTAGTTCCGGACTTAGTTGCAAGTAGCCCAAGAGTTGCTACCAACACTAGTCCTGCATCAAGCAGCACACGCATTCTCAGTCGTATTTATTATCATTCATATAAATGTTGCGCTACCTGTAAAACAACAATTAAAAAGGAACTTTATATCTCTGTACTTTTGATAAATGTATGTATTAATATTCTCATCATTTTGTGTGTGTCCAGTTCAATGCCAAATTTACCTATCATTACAATTCACAGTAATGTCATTAACAACAACAACAGCAACAAAACCAGTCAACAAAACCAAATTTTACTTTCTAGTTTGAGGGTTTTGCTCTTCATGGTCAAAAATCATCTTCAGATGTTTGATCGATGATCACCTCTTCCACTTGGACGAATCCCGAGCACAGAGGGTTTAGCATTGTAGAGGATCATATACGTGGCTTAATAGGCTAAGAAAGTGGGAACCATCGTCCCTAATCATCAGATCGAAATGGACTCTTTGATGTGTCTTATATTTGTGTTACACTCCTTGCTAAGGAATTTTGAATTGTCACAATCTATTACATGGTTCTGTTGAACTGCATGGTCTGCAATACTCTGACTTAATAGAGACACATCTTTGGATAACCAGTTCCACTGGAAGCTTATCATAAGACAATGTAAAACCACGTGACCAAAATCAAAACCAAAACTAAAACTAGGAACTTGAAAAGGCCCAAAGTCAGGAATAGGATACCGTCTGGGCCTGGCTTTTATTTTAACTGCAACAGCTGTTTGGTCACGTTAACAACGCCGCCATGCATTTATCAGTGACTTTTGGGGTACATGTTCCAAAATACATTCAATTTTTTAAGATAATATATCCTAAATGCTATATATATATATATATATATATATAATCTACTTGAGATAAAATACCAAGACGCCTAAAAGGGTCCTTGATGATTTTTTTTATTATAATTGTTGCTATAATCTGAGCCCTATAATGTAACGACGGGCATATTTTTTGCTGACGAAAGTTGTGAATTGTTGACCCCAATTTTGTTTGCCCTGTACATTATTTTTTTAATATCAAGGTCATTTATATGGTTATTAACAATGCTGTTGTATGCGTAGATGAATCGTTGTAGCAATACAGAAATGTACGCAGTTTCGATTGTAGACTAACTATTACTAGTTTTTACTATTCTCTTCATACAGTTTTAACACTGCATAACCTTTGAATATATGAATCCTAGAAATCACTTACCTTTTCGCTATTCACACATTAACAACTAAAAAGGGAAAGGACGATATTATATAAATACAATTTAAACTCAAGCAGGGCAACTGGTGTAGAGGTGGTTTTCACTAACAAGAATGCCAACAATCTGCAATAGCTGCCCTGTATACCTTCGATAAATTATTATGCATACTATATGTGACCGTTCACGGCGAATGAGCCGTAAATTCCTCCCCGGTCAATTTTGTTTTATTTCGTGTTTAAAAATAAACATCATAAACTTAAAAATGGTATATCATTTGACTTCAAACGATATCCAGAAGCGGGGTTATGGTTTGTTAAACTTTGCTCCTTCAACAAAATTATAGCTTTTTCGTTTCTACGTGTGTCTCTTTTCCACATTGCTGGCAATAAATATCAAACAGTCATAATTGGCGGTCATTTCAAATCATCCCCAAGTCAACGAGGTTTAAGAAAGTTCTCTCATTGTTAATTGTTGGTTATGCATACCTATACAAAATACAATGCCTGGTAACCCACCACTTGAACAGGATTTAGCAACAGCAAACAAAGACCAGAGCTATTAAAAGTTCTATAGCCATCTAAGGTACGACCTTCGTACACATTTTACACCGTATAACTCAGAATACAATTTAGGGAATTTACGGCTCATTTGTGCTGCCGGGTCACATATTGTACACGTATGACACCTGACAGCTAAATTGCAGATAGGGCCCGTCGAAATAATTTGTTACGACTACGCTACTTAACATTGATGAATTAGTATTGACTGTAGTTATGCAAAAGGTTGTGCGAAGTGCAATCGATAATTGTACATGGTTCACTGGATCTAAAGAAATAATAATAGTTATCCCCTGTTTGTTCATGCCATGCGAAAAATATCACTGGTTTGAAGAGGTCGTATCACACGAGGCTGCAGTGTAAATAAATAAATAAATAAATAAATAAATAAATAAATAAATAAATAAATAAATAAATAAATAAATATTTAAATAAATAAATAAATAAATAAATAAATAAATAAATAAATAAATAAATAAATAAATAAATAAATAAATAAACGATGAGGACATCAATTCAAAATATCGTACTTGAAGTGTTTGGTCGTTCTACTACAACACAACAGTTGATACAAGTAAGGGTATTACATGGGGAAAGGTGTAACAAAGTAGGAACACCTAAAAAGGTTTAGGTGTTTTTATCTATTGTGCAATACACTTTTAGGTATTTGCATAACGTGGAAATAGTAAACTCCTCAACAAAAGTTTGGAAAGTTTTTTCAAGCATCTGTATCTACAATTATTTGTGACATATCCATATCGTGTTGCATATAGCTACAATACTCCCCTTTACAATGACACCCCATTTGAAACAATAACATTTTTCACGGCTGAGTACACGCCTTGTGAATGTAGTGGGGTCTCAAACAGAATTTGTCAAATTGACCATTATTCTGTGCTCAAACAACGCTAGTCATTAACCTCAATAGCGGGTGGAAAAACCATAGGCAGCCACAATAGTCAGGCACCTTCTCCTCATGTTGCTCACCGACCTGGTTACACGTTACTGTGGCATGGCATTCCATTCTTCAACAAGGATTCAATATGTGGTTGCATATGGGCTTCTCTGGCACGTACAGCACGATCAAGCTGGTCCCTCAAGTATTCAATCGGGTTGAGGTCTGCCCCCCGGTCCGGCCTGATGGCAGGTCATTTTGGCTCTACTCCCATATTCTGTACGTAGTCGTTGACTACCGTGGCTCTGTGGGGCGAGCGGTGTTATCTTGGAGGATTGCATTAGGTCCCAGATTGTGAAGATATGGGATTGCAGCTTTGCTTGCACAGAATAATGCCCAATTTGGCAAATTCTGTTTGAGACCCCACTGCATTCACAAAACGTGTACTCAGCCGTGGGGTGTCATTGTAAAGGGGAGTAGTGTAGCTATCCATTGATATACAACACGATATGAATATGTCACAAATAATTTGAGATACAGATGCCTGAAAAAAAACTTTACAAACTTTTGTTGAGGAGTTTACATAACTACTCTTGCTTTTGTTCCCGCTGTATAGATACGCGTAATTGACCATTAGCAATAATAATAATTTTCTCGTCAGTTAAAACATTTATAACAAATATGATAGAAGACGCTTCCCCTCACTCATTTTTAAATATCTTGTTGAACACATCAATAAAAACATTGTATACCCAAATTCACCCCAAATCTGTTATGACGGTCAATTACGCCAAAAAAGGAATACGGAACCCTAAACACAAACACAAATTTCCAATTACAACAACGTAAATATTAAATATACATTGTGATGTGCCCTGAGTAATTTAATTTAATTATTTAACTTTGTTGACAAGCTGGAAGTATTTCATGAGATGGGAAACCCCCTTGCACTTGCAAGAGTTGGTCTGTAAAGTCATTTTGGGATACCCCTCTAATTATTGTAAACAAAGTCAGATCTATGTTTGGAACTTGGAAATCCCAAGTTCAGTGTATTGTACCATAGGAAAAAAAAACCCAGGAAGTGATGTAATGTGAAAGGTTAATGTGTATAATTAATCTTGGGAAAATCCCTTGGATTGTGAAATGGAGATCATTTTGGAAATTCCCCTCAGGAAGTAAATGTGACAAAATGGTCTATTAATAGATTGGGAGTATAAAAATGTGAGAACTTGAGTTTGCTGATTACAGAATGTCATGGGAGATTGTAAAACTCCACATGTGTGTGATGGTCTTCGTGCTTCAAAAAAAGAAGTAAATTTTAACCAGTTTACATAGCCAATAATTGAGCTAATTTTAATACAGCAACGAAGGAGAGTGCGAGCACACAAATGTGCTCTTCCTCATCAAAGGATTAAAGTTCTTCTGTCGAATTGCTGGAGTTTGCTGGGTTTATGAAAACCACACATCTGTCAAATACAGCGGAGCAGTGTTAAAGAAGCCTGTTCCCTGGAGAAAGAGCGATTGGTGAAAGAAACACCATTTTTGGAGAAAGCAGCGCAAGGACATACTTTTTTTGGGAAAAACGGGCCCAGGGAGATATATTTTTGGAGAAAGCAGCACAAGAAGATAAGTGATTGGAGAAAGCAGCATCATTTTCGTGTGAGGATTTCATACGCAAGGATATTTATAAACGCAAATGTACAATGGACTTCGCTGATTTTCGCAGGACAAGTGAATGAGGATATATACATCAGTCGTCCAGAACATTGCAAGAACTCTGGGATCACCAACAAGAATACCGCTGGTTAAGTATTGATAGAATAAAACTGTGATTTTATAGTATATGCAATTGTTGTTATGTGTACCAATCATATTTAACTTTCAATAAAGGACTTAGATTTTGTTAGCTTAATCAAACAGTGTATTATGTTGTGTTGTGCATTCGTGTGAGTTCGGGTAAAAGGTGATTTTGGCCTTGAGTCAAGTACGACTCGTAACAACATTAATCCTAACACTTAACCCTGCTTTTTGATATCGGAAGTTAAAGAAGATACGAAAAAGGAGAGAAGATGAACAAAGAAGTCACTTGGCACCCCCGGGATCCCCCCCCCCGCATGCCAACCACACGATCACGGACCGGTAGCTACACGGATTATCGCTACCCGGACAGCAATTCCGTAACACTTGTGGTGATTGCGTCATCGCAGACCCTGGGATTCACGCATGCGCAGCATTTTTCATAGTGGTATTTTGTGGTTTTTTTTTGGGGGGTGTTAGGGTTAACAGTATGGTCAGCTTCAAATAAAGAGGTGTTACGTATGTTGACGACCGACGTGCGTACATTCAACCGACCCAACAAGGATGGGCAGCAACATGTATTTTATCAGCACAATGTTTGATATGGCAAAGTCCATTGAGTAATATACTTTAGTTTTTGGTAAGCATCTCCCAACAACAAAAAAGAAGCAGAACTCTATGGATTCTCTACCCATACCAAATTTGGAATTCATACGTCTTTAAGCTAAGAATACATACGTTTTAAGAATTGCCAATTTACAAATTAAAGAAATACATGCACCACCCATCTCGGTCAAGCTATTCAAGGGTGGAATATTGTTCACAAATGTGGAGAATCTCATGTAATTTGACCAAGTCAATAGTGAAAGGTACGTCTGCAAAGGTTCTGCTATTCAAGCAACAATGCACTATTCTATTAATAATTATCTTGTTTTTAAACTCAGTCACTATATACTGTATAACCATGCTAACGCATTTTTGATGCTGAGAAAACACGCGTTTTAAGAATTGCAGAAATCGCAATACATACATTACCCATCTCGGCCAAGTTTAACTCAAGGGCATAATACTCTTCACAAATGTAATGAATGTCATGTTATTCGACACGACCAAGTCAATAGTGAAAAGCACGTTTGCAAAGGTTGCCCTATTCAAGCAACAATGTTCTATTCTATCCATCATATCCTGTTTTAAACTCAGTTCAGAAGCAATAACGTCACTCTATATAGAGCTCTAACACCAAGAAAACTATTGTTATGCAAAACTACAAATTTGAACCAAGTCACTGTGTCACTGTGTCACACACACAAATAAATAAGTAAAAATTTAAGTCCACGGCATTTACTTTAAATGAAAAAATAATCCGTCACAAGTGAAAACAAAATCACTTAGAAATGAAAGGTGACATTCCGTCGTTGTTCACTGAAGAGCATCTGTTTTGACTGGCAAAGAAATGTAAGCTTTCAACCGATTTTGACTTCATTTGAAGTGTAAATTACAGCTGCCAAACCACTAACCATTATGTCTAGCTGTTTCGTGGTATGAAGTATAGTCCAATAATTTGACGGCGTGTACATATGCGTGAGGCATTTTTGCTGCTGTATTTGATTTACTATCAGTATTGTTTTTCAACCGAATTTCCATGTTTTTTATTTATTATCATCTGGTGTTTTCCCTGGTGTTTTCTGCACTTATGCATCTAATGCTCCAATTCCCCAATCCAGTCCGTCTTGAGCCCAGAAGCAATCATTCTCAAGCTCATTAACACCTTCGTTTTCTCGGTATGTATTTTTAGTCATGCTCCCAAATTGTGGAATGAACTCCCTAAGGAGGCTGTCAACTGCAATACCCTCCTCACTTTCATAACTGCTTTTCAACGTATATATAATTATATTATTACTGCAGTTACAACAGTAGTTTGTTACGAGTTTTGACGTACACACAATCGAACTTTTCAAAAAAGAGACATCAGACAGAATCAAGGAATACAAAATTTCACATTTTGCTCTCAGTCGAACTACCGTTATTTTTAGTGTCCATTCCTAGTTCAGTTTTCCAAAAACCAAACGCCTGCAAGAATCCCTTTCTATAGAGCGCGCTACTCGCTACATACACTATACTATTCGTAGCAGAATTCATAAGCAGTAAAATTCGACCGATGATCAAAAATGTTTGACGAAATTCTCCAGATATTCGACTTCTTCCTGTCAATCTTCTAATGAATGTCGCGACAGACGTAGATCTTGAAGGAAGTTGAAGAACGAAGAATAGTGTACCAAGAATAACCAAGGTGCGAGTAACCTGATTTCGAACTTGTGTTTGGCTTGATGTGACGTTGCTATCAGAACCAGTAATACTCCGATTCTTGACGCTTAGTGCAACAATTATCTTTGCATACATAAAAGATATAGCTATCATCGGCAAGAAAAAGGCAGCGAGAAAAATGATAGATTCCGTTAAGGTGAAAATTGGTTCCGTGATGTAGGGCATGCAAAAGTTAACTGTACGTGGCATGGTTTTGTAAATAACTTCATCTGGCCAACTGATGCACAGTTTAGTATTGTTGCCATATTGTATTGTTGTAAATGCCGCCGGTCCGATAGCAATAACCCAAACAGCAGTAAGTATCTTAACAGTGCGTTTCTTACCCTTAAGATATCGATGTCGTAAGGGTAACAAATACCAAGAAATCGATCAAGAGACATGACGGTGACTATACCTAAAGAAGCGTAGTAACATAGTAAGTTTGGACCAAAAATGAAAAGGCAGGTTAATGCTCCTTGGAAAGGGATGTTTTCTTTTACAGCAGAGAAAAGAAACACGGAAAAGTTGTAAAGCGCTCCGCACATCAGAAACACGAGATCTGAGATTGCTAAGTTGACCAGGTAATAGTTCACAGAAGTATGCATTGATGGTATCTTGGCCACCATGTAAACGAACGCAGAATTACCGACGAAACCAACTATAGATATGACCAAAATTACGCTGAAATAGACTACTCTTTCTACGTATGTGTGATACCAATTAGAAGCTATTTCATGAGTTGGGAAAACCAGAGTATTGTATGGCGAGCATTTGAAATCCGTGTCCGCTTCGTTAAAACTGCTGTTCCCTGCCATGGTTTCACAAACGACTTTTTACAGTCAGCCTGTTCTTTATCAATTAATGATGAACCACACTAAACATTGCCGGCTACGACTCGGACTTATATGTATCTTCAATAGCCAAAAGATAATTGCGCAAATCACTTCCAATAAGGTTCTCGTGCAAGAATTGATTACATTATCCGAATGAAATTGCAGAATTCAATCATCCACTGTTGAGCTTTTCAAAAGCAATGCGCATGCATTTGATTGGCTTAATCGACTCGGACTTATATGTATCTTCAGTAGGCAAATGATAATTAAACAAATCACTTCCAATAATGTTCTCGTGCAAGAATTGTTGATTAACCTATCGATAATGAAATTGATAACAGCAAATTGCAGAATTCAATCTTCCACTGTTCAGCGTTTCAGAAGCAATGCCCAAGCATTTTTTGGCTTAATAAAATTAACAATTAAAAGAAGTTCCGGTTGTTCAATACAAAACAACTATATGAAATAAATATATGTGACTGGCATCTTAATTGTTTTTCAAAATGTAGTCTAAGAAACCTTTATCAAAATTTGTTGTTAATTGACCAAAAAATATCAAAATGAAGATGCAAGAACCAATTGAGCTTCCCAGTAGTTTAACGTAATTGACTGCAAAAAGGCTATAAATGCATATACTGTTGAAATAAAAACAGGTCAAAATTAAAAGAAAATTTAAAAAATCAAAAGAAAATTTAGAAAAAAAACCGTCTGTGTTCATCGGTCCAGTACAGAGCCACCGGTTACCGGCGAATACATGTTAGGTTGGGGGTGGGGGTGGGATGTGGATGTGTGTGTGATAAAATTACTTCTAGCAACACCTAAAAATGTTTAAGGTTTTTTTTTTTTATCTATAGACCTTTTCAAATCAAGGTCGGAAAAGTTCGGAAAACCGCGCTATTTATTCAGTAAGCTCATCATCATCATCATCATCAGTCGGCTGCGGAGCAGGTGACTACAAGCTTTCTCCAACTGTTGCGATCTTGGGCAAGCGAAACAATTTTGTTTGGCTGCAGCATCCCTTCAGTATCTCCCAGGAGGTGCTGTACATACTGTAAGTACAGTGTCCGCAGCCGTCCCGGTTTCCTCTTCCCATGTGGTGGAATATAAAGGGCATATTCGTTCACAGGCTCGTCATCTTCAAGACGCAGTATATGGCCGAGAAATTTGAGTTGATGAATCTTGACTCTGGCAACCAGTGGAGTGGTGTTGGTCAGATTGTAGATGGTTTCATTTGGGATCCGATCCACACGCTTGATGTTTAACATAACTCTGTAGCAAGATGTTGCAAAGGCATTGATCTTGTTTTCTTAAAAATGCCCAAAATACATCTTTGCAGAAATTGTGTGTATTAGAAAAAGGCTACTTGGAAGTATTTTAAACCTGCTATGGATATGTCACTTGGTAATTGAACACCAAGAAAACTAATTTCAAAAAAGCAAGTGATAACAAGTTGTTGGGTGTCATTATTTTAACTTTCAGCTTTGCGACAGAGCTTTATAGTCATTTCTTATAGCTGGTACCCTAGCATTCTCATGTTCTGAAATACCACAAGACATAACAGTAAAATTGGATGCTGGTATACATCTTGCATTTTGTACTGGTCATCATAATCTGTCTGTTTGGTTACACATTTGATCTTGTTTTATTTACAATCTGTTAGCATAATCATATACTTACATATCGAGCTAATCTCGTAGGAGGGATACACACATATCAAGTATCAAGTTGTTGGAAAGAGCATATTAGGCAAAATAATTGTGTGTATATAGCTTCTGAACAATTATTATAAATAGGTTTCTAATGAAATGAGCCTTTATGGGCTGAAAACATTAGTTGTAATTACATATTTTTTATTAGTCTAAAGCATCTATACATTTTGTAGAAGATGTATTGTTTCTCTTTTCTCAGCTCTGACATTGGTCACCTGACCACAAGCACGCATTTTTGAGTAATAAAATCTGAGAATAATATATCTAACATACCGAAAGGGATAAAAAGACGATTCTATTCATCGCTACCGACTGTACAAGTGGACGGGGACTTCCACGGGCAATCTATCGATCCTTATGGTTAAATACCATTTATTAGAGCTGGGTGTACTTGAAACTAAACAGGGGCTTAAAATCACTGAAAAACACTTAGATTTATACCCATATATTTGCAGATTTCAGAGTAACATTCAGAAATGGCATGTTTCTATCATTTTTTGACAGTTTGATGAAATATGGTGGTATCCATATGGTAGCATTCTTACTTAGTGAGGGAGTGAGAGCCCTAGATAGGGTGTCTGCTGGAATTAATTCCTCAATCGACAATTTTTGTACTGGTAGACGTGGCTTTAAATATTCAATCACATATCCAAAATCGGCCAAAATCCACCCTGGGCAAAAAAATCTACAGGCATTTGAAAATCACTATTTTACAGTAAAAATACACAAATCACGAACGTTTCCGACTATTAAGCCGCATTTACGCAAACATGGTTAACGCGTCCACGCTTACTGTTTTGTATTTGCGTTCGCGCAACAAGTGAGCGTGTTGGCGTTGCATACTGCGTAAACCAGAGCGTCACATCACACAACACGCGAAGTCGGTGTCTAATTGATCGCCACCTTGTGCAATAATTTGTCGCTCGGATGACAAAGTGGTGTATCACAAAAATATGGCCATTTTGAGATAATTAAAGTTTTTGCAACTTTTACCCTTTTGTCATACCTGAATCAAAATGTCCCCATTTGTTGAATGGATACGAAAAAATAAATATTTAAGTAGGCCTACTACATTTTATGTATAAAATACATCGATGTCATTCACCAATTAATTACAATTAGGCCTGGTCATTAAACCTATGCCTATACGTCATTATAGTATAGGCCTACTAAACGTCTAATCAATTTAGACCTTACATATGTGATATAAATAAGCCCATAGCCATTAACACTAATACGGCCTATAAATAAATACAAACTTATCAGAACGGTCGACAAGAATGTCAAAAAGTGTAGGACTTTGTTATGAAAAAGTTATTAGGTCTACAACTACATGGTAGAGGCCAGACTAGATCGGTAGGCCTATCAGACATTACAAGAAGCCTTCAACGGAAATTAATAGTTATCTAGACCTAAGTATCTCGTGGATTGGCTTTCTCTCATATCCCCTCTTTTTGCATTCTTTCCGTGCACCTTTATTCCGTTTTTTAACCAGTTGGTTCGATAACCATTTAACATGTTTAGTTTAATACCTAATAAGTCTAAAACCATTGGTCTAATAAATTATAACCCATTTCGTCTACAAACCACTTGGTCTACAAACCATTTGGTCCAACAAGCATTTAGTCTGCTAACAGTTTGGTCTAGGCCTAGGCCCTACGGTTAGTCTATAAGCCTATATGCAATTTGCTAATGCAGTAGATTTATCGTGTTTTTATTTTGCTAATGTATAATATAACTGACGGCCAAATAGTATAGGACTATAGGCCTACGTATTTACCTGCTGGCACACTACACGCTTATAGCCTACACCTGTGATAGGCCTATCGCGTGTGTTTGATACTAATTAGGCCTATACCATAATCTATGATTAAATAGGTTAAGGTTAAGGTTATACTAAACTTTGCAATGATCGATCCAGAATGAGACTGCATGTAGCCCCCTTTAAAATTATCTATTTCTGGAAATAAATATCGTAGAGAGAAAACGCAAACTACGTCTAAAAGCTGAAAGTGTAAGGGTTATTATTATGCTTGAATTTTCCACTTGGCTTAAAAAGAAATGTACTTTTCAAACATTTCAATTTTTTTTCAATATCCGGAGCATCAAGATTTTTGGGAACACGGCCATAATTTCTCAGTGGAAGTGGCGATTTTGTTGGGAACTACGACGCACATTACAAACAAGTCAATAAAAGAATGTGCATATTCATTCTTGATATTGCTTGTCTCGATTTGTTTTAGTAAGCTTACATGTTTGCCGAATTTGAAGTAAAATGGCCTCCACTTGTATGTCGTTTTGTAACCAGTAATAACAATTCCGTGCACGATTTCATAGACAAAATTCTGACCTACATTATTTCTATAAACCCTCTTCTATATGCAGGTGCTATTTAAATTTTTATTTCGATAGCAGAAAATTGAGATATTTGCTATTTTTCCGACTCGCTGCTGTCAAATTGTCTAGTTTCGCGATAAAAAGATACAGCGAAATCAATTTTTTTAGAACCATTTCACCTCGTTTCGGCTTGTGCTTTGAAGTACAAACTTCAAAATTGATATAGTGATTCTATATTTCAAGCTGCGTCATACTGTGTTTTTCTTACCTCTGATTGTCGCTGCTCAAGGCCAAAATTCGAAATTTTTTGGACAAAAGTGACACTCTCATTTTTTTTTAAACACGCTGTTTACGTATACGACGGGCTCTATTTGCCCGATAAAGTGGTGTTGCCGAGTTTGGATTTTAAAATATTTAGGTATTTTCTAGCTTAAAATCTAGCGCCAATGAACCTGGTGCATGGAAGGGGAAAATGTTGGGGGGGGGTAGTTAGGGCGCGAAAAAAAATGTGCACATTTTCATGCTTGCTGCGCTTGCAACAGGTAGATATTTAGAAATCCATTTAAGGTATGGGTATGAAAATTGGGGATCCCAAAAAATTGGCATAGGCTATAGGCGTAGGCCTAGGCCTATGCAAAGGGGGGGGGCATTTTCGGCAGGCCAAGGAGGGGCCACAAAAATTTGGCAGTCCAGGGGGGTGCGGACAAGTGATTTTTGGCTGGCCGAGACGGGAGGCAAGCGATTTTTAGCGAGTCGCTTGGAAATTTTGGCTTATAATTAGTAGGCTAATACCGGTAGGCCTACTGATTGCACAGCCTTTCGATTTCGAGAACGCAATTTTTTTTTTTTGGGGCCGGGGAGGGAATAAATTTTGGCATGTCGAAAGGGAGGAAGAATGACTTTAGGCCTACCTAGCACACATTAAAGGGGCATTTCGTGATCCACAACCTCATACAACCCCATAGGCCTAGGCCTACGTCTTTTCTCACAAGTTAAGATTTTTATACCACTCATCCCGCTCTGGCCACATGTTTAGGAATTTTCACGCAGATCAATTCGTTAAGCAATGGAAAATATTGCCAAATTTGAATTTCGTTTTAAAAGCCTACTCCCCATTTAAAAAAAAACCCACTAATTTTGGGGGATTAAAAAAGTTCTGTAAAATGAAACAAAAGGCTGCCTCAATCTTAATTATTCATTTAAGGCCAGGCCTTCATTTCTGAAAAAAGCGCCGGGGAGCTCAGTTAGTCCCTGTACTCAGGAGCTTGACAAGGAGCTCAATTATATAATATCAATATTAAACCATAGGAGCAGCTCAATAAATGCCATTGGTAAAATTATTAGGCCTACGATATTTTATTTGACTGTGATCCGTTTTAATAGGCTATATACACTGTATATACCTTTAAAATTTCTAAAATTGGTGGAATTGAACAAGCTCTAAATTTCTCATACCGTACGTCCAGCATAACCAAGGGCAACTGGGGTGGGTGGGAAAGCCCCTAGCTATGGCCATACCCGTAGTGGCGGAACCAGAATTTTTTTCGCGGGGCATGGGGGGGAAGTGAATTTGAGACGGGCCACTTGGAAATCATTGCACTAAATTGCCGCAAAAAGTGGACAATTACATAATTGTGGGGATTTTGCCTAAAAACTGGGTGGGAAAGAAAAAATATTGGGGGAAATACTGCCCCCCCCCTAGCGGCGCCACTGCATATCCATCCATGATGCTAGAATGACGGAAGTTCTGGCGCTGAAATTCAATTTCAATATCACGAGTTTTTATCAGGGATTTTACCAAGGGAAGGCGATAGGTGTAGGATTTTGCTGATATACCAGGCAACCCGAGAAAGGAACTGAGGTGTGGCTAAATAAGGGAGTGTTCATTATAAATATTTGCCATTATCATACTTTCGACGCCGAGAGCATAATTATTTGAAGCGTACATCGTGTCAGTCACATGGTCACATATTTTCTGTTGAAAGAGAAACGCACATGTCTCTGATTAGCTCGGGGATTTAGCTACTGCGCGCTGCGTGCTGGCCTGTTGTTGTCCCGGGTTGTTGTCGAGTGGAAATGGAATATTTAATATGAATGAACTTCCGCAACTTTGCAACATCATCACGCAGCGTCGTAGCTGGGTTTTTTTCCAGGAGGGGCAAGACTGTAGGCCCTATGGGGCGGGGCCCAAATCCACCAAATTTCCCACTGGGGCAGGGGCCCAAATAGACAATTTTGCCAGGCTTATTGATAATAATCGTATATGGTAGGCCTATTGAGCTGTATTGCATATCGTTTGGATTCCCCATCTCTCTGCCCTCCTCTCACCCTCTCTTTTTTCCTCTTCCCCCTCTTTCCTCTTTTTTCCTTGCACTAGGGGCGGGGGCCCAAATAGGCAATTTTGCAATTGCCCCCCGGCAGCTACGCTACTGTCATCACGGTAGACATACGCGGTAGCCAACTACAAGAAAGGTTTACAGACAAATATAGGTCTAGTAGGCCTATCAAAATGTATATTTTTATATTTTCTGGTGGACTCGCGGAGAATATCATGTCATGGAGGTCCCGGCGCTGGGTTGGGGGGGGGGGGTATGCCTCCCCATGCTTGATTCCGGGAGGCTTTTTAGCAGGCCCGACCATTTTTTTTATAAAAACACCTCAGGCGGGTCTCTTCAAAACATTTGTACCGCGGGGATCAATGTCACCCACATTTGGCCTAATCTGACGCTTTTTATTGGGCACTTTTGCCAAAATGCGCCCAAAAGTTGGTCTTCGCTGTAAACCCACCCATCATAGTCGTTGAAAAGGTAGGCCTACCCCAAAACTGTGGCACATCCACGAACCCGAGGGAGAGACCTCCGCGGGTAAAAACACACCTCTAGCGGGACCAGATTTATAATTTAAAATAGGCCTACATTTTGGAAGCCAGTCATCACGACAAAACGGGACATGGTAGTGTTAATGGTATTAACACTTTGATTTTAGGCTTAAATGATGAGTGTAGGCCTATAAATTGCAAATTTGCACACACCCCGGGGGAACCTGTTGGTTTGGGTAAGGATGTGAGGCTGTGACTCCGAAAAACTACGGTACGATTTTAAACCAAATTTGAATAAAACAGACCCAAAATTGTATCAACTTTTGGACTGAAAGTTTTCGCAAATTTTTACTTTTTTTTTTTTTTCATTGAAAAATACCCTTCTTAAACCTAATTTTCAAGACACTGAGGGTCAATAAAATCATGGCTAAAAATACAACAGAGTCTAAACTAAATGGCTGAAAATGCACCCCAAATCTGCCGCACATCCCCACGACACCGTATTTCACCTTATAGATTTTGAAAATTGTCGCAATAAAATAGGCCCGAACTTATCCCAAATTATCCCCCGAAAAAATATTTTTTTGCAGGTGAGGTTGGAGTCTTATTATTTTTATTCTAAGAGAGGATAGGGGTTGATATTTTTAGCAGGGTACAGTTTGTCTTGTTTTTGTTTTGTTTTTTTACGTTGAAGTTCCAGATTCTTTTTTTCATATAATTATTCATTTATTATTTATACCCTGTAGGCCTACGTGGGGAAAAAGACACACGACAGCTACAGAGAAGCCACGAAAAAACTCCTGTGAAGTGCATGAAAATGACCCGAAAATGTGCCAACCGAAACACCCGAACAGGAAGATAAAATAAAAAACAAAACAAAAACCCAGGAAATTTCCCGAAATAATTTCCAAATTCTTTGTCCCCACTAAAATATATTATGAACACTCCCTTATGAAGTCTGCCCTCTTCCGGCTATTCTGGTAGTAGGCGTTGACAATTACCTTACGCGATTACCATATTTTTGAAGCATGTTTGAACCCGATTTGTTCTCTATTCACATTTTTAACGTTGCAAGTAACATTTCAAGACCTCTATTTGTGACAGGTATTTAATTATCTTGCTAGAGATGTGCCTAAAGTTGAAATTCAATATTTCGGATCGCAAAGATCGAGAGATATAAAGTTGCTGAATATCAGTTTAACACCATGGATCATATGGGCGTCGTATATGAACGATTATGATAGCTAAGCAAAATGGCTGGGATACAGGTTGTATAAATACTACATGCATATTCATGAACTATACAGATTCCATTCTTCTCTAATAATAAAGATGTCAATCACTCTCCTAGACGACAGTTGCTTGGCGCTTGTAAACAAATCGAATAATAGTGCTTGACAAGAGCTAAAAAAATAGGCTAAAACACATTTTCACACATTTTTTTTTTTTTTTTTTTATTTCACATGATAAGTAGACATATTTTCTTACGTATAAGGTAATAATATATTTTTTCTGGAGGTAAAGCCCTTCAACACTTTGTTTAACCTTAAGGGGGTGCTTGTTCAGGCCTTTTTGGCCTTCTGAGCATCTCCTCATTCAAATGTGTTGTTTTGCTGTTATTGTATTGTTGTATTTTGAATGAAATAAAGATTGATTGATTGATTGATTGATAGGCCTAAATGTTGATCTGTTGATTAAAATAATTGTTGGCAATATTATCCGTTATCAGTTTAATAGGTCCTTATGGTAATTTAATGTCATTTTGTTTTCGGGAAGAAATGTAAGCAAGAGTTATTAAACGTGAACACAGGGCCGTCGCTAGATAATAATATGATTGGGGGTGTACAGCATGTTTTGCCGACGGAAATATATGTGAATTGTACACCCAATTTTTTTTAGGGGGGTGTTAGCGGTCCAATTTGTTTCCGACATTTTTTAATTAGTAACTACTATAACCATGATAACATTAACAATAGGCCTACGTTAACAACAGCACAATTTCGTAACACATTATACACATTAATCTTTTACATGACTCTGCCGACAAACACATAGCTTTGACTACATTTGCTGACAATCGCATGGTTTTGACAGCACAGTCCATTTTTGCCGACAAAAATTGTGTATTGGGAGGGGGGTATCACACCACATACCCCCTTCTAGCGTCGCCCTGCGTGAACGTAGCCTATGCGCGGCCCTATCATATTGATTTGATTGAAATGTTATCGCTCCATGAAATTGAGTCACTGACAATCGATGGCGGTTAAAACCCCGGGGGGGGGTACTCAGTACAAATGACCATACGGGGACGTGCCGCAAACATGGGTAGCATTTTCAGCCTTCTGGTATATCAATGACCCCTTTTTCAAAGCCTATTTTGGTATATGAATGGGTCCTTTTTTCAAAATCTTCTCAATTTTTTCGGAAAACAGCCCAATTTTTCCTTAATCTAGCCAAAATTTTCAAAATTTTCCCAAAATTTTGGCAAAATTTGTAAAAACTAAGACAATTTTGGGTAAATTTGGCCGAAAATTTTGACTTTTGGTATATCAATGGGTCCAAATTTCTTGAAAAATTGGTATATTTATGGGTCTACTTCCAAAATCTCAGCGGCACGTCCCTACCAAAACCAAACTTGAGTACCCCCCCCCGGGGTTAAAACAACCTTGCATGCTCAAATATTATTTCTAAGCGAAAGTTGACGGAACTTAGTTTAACCTATAGCTTTAATAGATTTATTTGTAGGCCTACAAGGACAGATTTGTAGTAGGATTGAAGTAAAAAACGATTAGATTTTTATGATTGACAAATCCAGTTTCTACTCTACTTCTTAGACTTTAACCATCTTGGCAGTTCATGCTTTACGAGGGAAAAAGTGGTCAATCGGGACACGGGCTACCGGGGTACCGTACTACACGCTACCCTGATAGGCCTACGATCCACTTAAAAGCAGTGATGCCAACGCCGCGCCTTAGGCGCACAATTGGGCTACTTGGCGATCACTTGCCGCTACTCAAAAAAGCATGCCGCTACTTGTCTAAAATTGGGCTACTTTTGCCAGTCTCAGGCCGCGGCACTAATTTGATGTATTTTCCTTTCAATTAGCCGGTTTATAAAGGTGTTGAGTCTTTGAAGCTCCATATTGAAATTACAATGGGTTTTGTGACCATTTATTGATCGGTCAGTAACTTCCCAGTAAGTACCGGAAGTTTTAAAGTCAAGTGCTTTTCCGCCCAATTGGGTGTTTTGCGTTCTAAAATCGGGTAAATCTGCCCAAATATCAGGTATTGGGCGCTTTTTTTTGGAAGCTTAAAAAATTGGGCTACTTGAGAATCCTTTACCGCGGCCTGGCGAGTCAATGCGCCGCGCCTTGATGCTGAAAAGTTTTGGCAACACTGCTTAAAAGAACCAAACATCATGGAAGGTTTTGTGATCAGCCTAATTAGAGGGGCCCTACCCTCCCAGACAGAACAACAAAATAACTAAGCCCTTGTCTTTTTTTAGACATAAATTATTGTATAGGCCTACGCTAAAACAGCCCTAAGTTTATTTGTATTTGCACCAATTTTGCGATCATTTATAAGAAATAAAAAAAGCAACTCTTCCTTTTTTTTTTTAAAGACCCGGACTAGAGCCGAGGACGAGAGACATGTTTTTTTTAATTTTTAATATTAGACCTAGTGGGCTATATAGCAGGCAGCGTATAGGTGCATAATATGTGACCGTCCACGGCGAATGAGCCGTAAATTCCTCCCCGGTCAATTTTGTTTTATTTCGTGTTTAAAAATAAACATCATAAACTTAAAAATGGTATATCATTTGACTTCAAACGATATCCAGAAGCGGGGTTATGGTTTGTTAAACTTTGCTCCTTCAACAAAATTATAGCTTTTTTCGTTTCTACGTGTGTCTCTTTTTCCACATTGCTGGCAATAAATATCAAACAGTCATAATTGGCGGTCATTTCAAATCATCCCCAAGTCAACGAGGATTAAGAAGGTTCTCTCATTGTCAGATGATGGTGGATGCGATATCGCTATTTTTGACGTCGCCATTGGATTAACACATACTCATGAAATCTTCACAAACAATTCTAAATTTGTTATGTGGTGTCAAAGCAAACTTTCTTACTCTAAAACCGGTGGGGTTCTGCAAAGTACCCCACTGCAAGTATGTTAATTGTCCATTTATAATCGCTAACCGTGTATTGTGAATGGGGCTGTCAGCCCTGTATCTTCGCCAGCCTCGTACGTCCGTGTTGCGTGTCCTATGCCGCCTGCTCATTGTTAATTGTTGGTTATGCATACCTATACAAAATACAATGCCTGCTAACCCACCACTTGAAAAGGATTTAGCAAAAGCAAACAAAGACCAGAGCTATTAAAAGTTCTATAGCCATCTAAGGTAGAAGCTTATTATCCACTTCAATAATAGGATTATTGATTGGTGTTGTGACTATCGAAATAAGACAGATGTCGCGCCAGCTTAAGTGACCGATAAATACGACCTTCGTACACATTTTACATCGTAACTCAGAATACAATTTAGGGAATTTACGGCTCGTTTGTGCTGCCGGGTCACATATAATATTATTTAGACTAATACTAAATACGACACCTTCGAAATATCTTTTAAGCTATTATGCTAAAATTCCCAATTAATAATCCGCAAATCTAAGCTAATATATTGGCAAAACAAACGTAAACAGTCCGCCGTCAATGAATGGCAAAATATATGCAATCAATGCTGCGAACCGTGTGTCAGCGGAAGGATAATTATAATTAATGTGAGTCAGCGCGGAACACGGTGTATGCGCAATATACGCAATTTGACGCTCATGTATTGAGCGCGTAATGCCGGCGCGATAGCCGATGCGACCACGCTTTGCAAAAGTATTTTTATTTACCTCTTCGGAATTAAACTTGCTCAAAGTTAGAATAAGTGCAATTTTCAAAGGCTTGTAATTTTTTTTTTCAAAGTAGATTTTAGTCGATTTTTGTTATACAATACTACAATATATTCTACACCCACTGGTACAAAAATCGTCGATTGAGGAATTAATTCTACCTAAACTGCCTTCACTCCCTGACTATAGGGCAAGCAGTTCAGTCCTATTATATTGCAGAATAGTGGGTAATTGGTTAGTAGCACTTGACTGCTGAAGTGACCCGTTGGTGATGAAGTGAAAAAGTTACTGGAAAAAATATTGATTCGTCAATACAGAAGTGGAGGAATAGGTACACTGGACATATAGACACAGAACACAATAGCAAAGTTAAAGTAGTAAAAAATAATTGACGGGCTCAATATAAAAACGACCTATCCCACAATTTGGTAAAAATAGAGGGCGCTGCTGAAAAATGTAAAGGTCAACAAAGGTCATTATTACAAACTTAAATCATCATGAATGTAACTTGGTAAAGTTGTTAAATCAATGTTTTAAGATGTGAAATTGTTATGTATTGTATTGAAAAATTCGCACAAAATTTCTCAAAATAACCTAAATGTGGGATAGGTCGTTTTTATATTGAGCCCCTCAATTTCATATTGAAATTGCAAAACTTAACAAGTTCTAGTTCATTAAAAACAGCCAAAAAGTGTCAGTAGCCTTAACACAGACGGATTCCAGTCCATACGCGCTCTCGCAGGTCTCCTGCATCTGAAGACTGAGTGCTCTCCCCTGAGTATATTGATCTGCATTGTGTTCCGCATCGAATAAATTATGATTATTGGAAAATGGAGACAAATTATTTTAGTAACAAATAATCGCCAATAAAATACCAAGGACCTAATCTCAACACTCGGAGAAATTGTTCTGAGACATAATATTCTTTTTTGACTTTTAATCTTGTTAAAACAACTAGAACCATAATTTCTATATATATATCGGACCACATTGAAAACTATCAAACATGTTTGTACTGTTTAATCAAAATCACTTACACGAACGTTTGAACATCATCTAACAGTAATAATGAATAACTTAATTTAAGCTTAATACGGGGATGGTCAATAAGTTCGTAGAACAAGGTACTTGAAAGAGGACTAGCCAAATTCTTTCTATCTCACTCTTGAACGTGGTCGCTGCATACCTCAATGCACAGGTCTCAATTTTTGCTTGAAACCTGCTATGTCAACCAAATGAAAGTCTTCCGATTGCTTCCGAGCCACTCTTCAGTAAAGGCTCACCAGCATTGATCACCAGCAAACCTGATATTATGAAGGTATGACTTAAAATTCTGAAATAGGTTTCGCTAACTGGAGGCCATGCCTAGACCACAATATGGTTGTTTTAGTAATCTGACCCCTCGGTCGTGAATGGCAGCTTGACAAACTGAGAATAGTGTACAAGACACAATCCGAGAACAGCCCCATTCCTACCACCAACCTTCTTCACTTGATGGCTTGCCTCTAATTTGCTATCAAAATTGTATGATATATGCCTATGGTTGTACTTTCATATGGCAAATGATTTGTTATCAAGACTCTCCCTGAATCTCAGAAAACAGCGATGAAGACCTTCCACTATGGTGATCGAGTAATGATCTTCTTAAGGGTATGAGATCCAGGTGCTATCACTGAATGGACTCATAATAATATGGACCTGATTATGTCAACTGGTGTCGTTATTGTGCATGAAGATTCGGGGACCCCATGAAGAAGACACCCTGGAATACCCAAATGTTAATGGATTTATGTTTAAAACACTTTAATCAGAGATTTCATATTTTGTGGCTATCTCATCATTCTTGTTTGGTTCTTTATTCATTATCAATGCCACTGTACCAGCACGTGTATCATTAGTGGTGACGTCAACAAGTCTTTTGGACCTTGGATAATCTTCAAGGACTGAAGTAACATAACTTGTTCTACGAACTTTTTCACCGCCCCTCGTATAAGACAGACATAAAACGTTGCTTATTATCTAAACTAATAATTATTATCGAATTTTGACGTCTGTACAGCTTCGTAATACTTCGCCTCAGTCCACGTTTTGGAAAAAGGGACATCAGACACAAATGTATACAAAGAGAATTCACATTTTACTCTCGGTATAACTACAGGTATTGTTAGTTCCCATTCCCGATTGAGATCGAACGAAACCAAATGCTTGCAAAAACCCTTTTCTATAGAACGCGCTACCAGCTACATACACTATACTATTAGTAGCAGAATTCATAAGGACTAAAATTCGTCCGATGATCAAAAATGTTTGACGAAAACCTCCAGATATTGTATTTCTTCCCGTCAATTTTCTGATGAATGTTGCGACTGACACGGATCTTAAAGGGAGTTGAAGACCGAAGAATAATACACCAAGAATAACCAAGGTGCGAGTAACTTGATTTCGAACTTGTGTTTGGCTTGATGTGACGTTGCTATCAGAACCAGTAATACCCCGATTCTTGACGCTTAATGCAACAATTATCTTTGCGTACATAAAAGATATAGCTATCATCGGCAAGAAAAAGGCAGCGAGAAAAACGATTGGTTCCGTTAAAGTAAAAATTGGTGACGTGATGTAAGGCATGCAAAAGTTAACAGTATTTGGCATAGTTTTGTAAATAACTTCATCTGGCCAACTGATGCACAGTCTAGTATTGTTGCCATATTGTATTGTTGTAAATGCCGCCGGTCCGATAGCAAGAACCCAAACAGCAGTAAGTATCTTGACAGTGCGTTTCTTGCCCTTAAGATACCGATGTCGTAAAGGGTAACAAATAGCAAGAAATCGATCAAGCGACATGACAGTGACTATCCCTAAAGAAGCGTAGTAACAAAGCAAGGCTGGTGCAAACATGAGAACACAGCTTAATGCGCCTTGAAAAGGGATGTTTTCTTTTACAGGAGAGTAGAGAAACACGGCAAAGTAGTAAAGCGTTGCGAATATCAGAAACACAAGATCTGAGATTGCTAAATTTACCAAGTAATAGTTCACAGAAGTATGCATTGACGGTATCTTGGCCACCATGTAAACGAACGCAGAATTGCCGACGAAACCGACAATAAATATGACCAAAATAACACTGAAGTAGACTACAATATCCAGTTGTGTATGATGCCAGTTAGAAGCTATTTTGTGATTCGTGAGGGCTAGCGTATTGTATGGCGAGCACGTGAAATCCTTGCCCGATTCATTAAAACTGCTGTTCCTTTCCATGGTTTCAAAAGCAACTGACTTTAAAATCGCATTTCTGCCCTTTACTGAACAAGGAAACAAACTAAATACTGCAGGCTACGACTGGAACTTTTAATATTGTATCTTCAGTAACCAAAATAATAAGCGTAAACATCACGGTCAATTAGATTGATGTCCAATAATTAATTAACAATTAAGAATATTAATAATAATATTATTGCTTGGGACCCAAAAATGAACCTCTGGTTAAATGATATTTTGATAAAGGCGAGGTCACACATCACTTACATCACAGTGCCTTTGAACTCAATAGATGGATAAGAAGTTGACCATTAGCAAAACAGTCAGAAAAACATATAATAAAAGCTTCCCTCACTCATTACCTATGTTTCGACATATCTCAATGAGCACATCAAATAAATATTGGACTTTCTAAAAAAAAAAAAAAAAAGATCTCCACTAAAGGTGCCAATAGAAATTGGCGTCAGTCGTTTTACATTATGTTGGTTGGTCTCATTTTTATGGCAAGAAAAATGAACTTAAATTATATTTATAAAAGCGAGGTCACACGTTACAAACACACCCCCACATGCGTACAGTAGAGAGCTTGCGATGGCACCTACTTCTCGTGCCTAACGACGGTAATTTCGCCCTTTCATAATTATGCATGATGATACTGTGCATATGATTTCAAGATATTGTACAACATGGTCACACCTTAAAAATGAACTTGAAAAATTAAAAACATGTGAATGGAAGAAATTGTTTTTACCATTCCAACATTCTTCCTTGTTAAAATCTTTTCATTTGTTTTGGTCAAAAAAATCACATTTCCAAAAAATGATACAAAGGTGGTCATTTTCAACATCCTACACGTGAAATATGCAAACACGTTTCACTATACAAGTTATCAAAGTTTCGATTGATTTAACTGTTTGCTTGTTTTCTTTAATTTCCAAAACATATATATTTTTTTGTTGAAAATGTATTGTTTTTCGCTTCTCAGCTGTAACATCCCTTACTGACCAAATAAGCACACATTTTAAAAAATGTCATTAATAACACGATATGTGTTGGGTAATAAAACCTGAGAGTAATGCCGAAAGGAATAAAAACGCCTGTATTCGTCGCTGCAATGCTAGTGGAATCATGGAGGTATATAAATAAATGGAGAATGATCGCCAGAATTCTAATCTCTTAAGTGGAGATTATCAGATTACCTCTATTCAATGAGTCACCAAACTTGAATGACTAGCCACTTCAGCCAAGCTATTGATCTCCACGATGGTTATGAGACTCTACCATGGTTCATTGATCGTCACTCCCAAAATTTCCTCATAGGAATTGACCCTACATTGACCCGTACCGGAAGGCTTGTAAAAGAGACTGTATAATGACGTCAGCTAGTCAATTAGCTGTTCAAAGTCGCCAGTTTTGATAGCTTATAGTTTCAATGTATGATTGTGCGAAAACCCGATGAAATTTGGATGTTCTGTTCTGAAGTTATGAAACTGTTTTCAACACTAGTTGTGCCGTACTACTTGACAAATATACTTAGTTTTCATGTTCATATATTAAGCTTTTAAGGGGGTCTGAGGGAGTTCAAATATAGTGCAAATGAAAGCAAAACGTTTTTACCTTCCGATTGTGAAAAAAATTATGTTGGGCCAATTTGGGCCAATTGAGTTAAGAGCGAGTAAAATTTACCGGAAGTACTTCGAATTCAGCTAAAATCTTTTCATCATCATTAAACTTCTCATTTTATAATAAATAATTATCAGTATTTAGGCCTAAATGATTATTAATATAATTAATTAGGGGCCATCATTTTCTTTGGAGGGGGGGGGGGGGGGTTCCAAATAGGCCTATACCGGGGGTCATAACTTTTGGAAAGAAAAATAGGGGTCATAGCCTAATTTAATTTTTCAAGAATCATGACCAAAATGTAGGGGGTCACAATATGACCACAGATATAGGCCTACAGATAGGGTGTTTATTTTATTCAAAAGACTGATTTCAATGCAATTTTTTGGCGAAAATGACATTTTGATATTAAATTTTCTGAAACATGAGCACTTTCCAATAAACATTATAAGTAACTGCATTTAGCACCCCAATGAAATAAATGACCAGTGAAACAGACTTAACAATGTAATCAGCTTAACATAATCAATATCCCCTGAAATTGCCTATTCAACAATAATTGGTCATAACCAACGTAGTACAAAAGATGCTTGGCTAGATCATTCTCCATTTATTTATATACCTCCATGGTGGAATAGACAATGTATTGATTGGGTCAATGACATCACATGACATCCAATTCAAGTTTATTGTAATATATATACATGCAGTTTGTCAATTTTTTATTTTCAATTAACGACCTAACAACAATAAATCCATATTTGCAACAACTCGAATCAAATTTTAATTGGTTTGACCATGTAGTAAATGCATTCCGCTTGATAAAAGAAAGGGACATGAAGCAAAGATTAAAATGTGTATTTTGTAATTTTCTTTCATGTTCTGTACATAACTCATTTTCGGAAAAAAGTGGATATAGATTTTTGGTTTTTAGAAACAAGCAATTCATTAAAAATAAAATCTGCTGTGTTTGTGACAAAATCTTACATTTTTAATAGAAACGGCGTGGCCAGTCGTTTTATTCCCACGATCAAAGTGAAAATGGGTTCCGTGCAAAAGTAAACAGTACGTGGCATGGTTTTGTAAATATCTTCATCTGGCCAACTGATGCACATTTTAGTATTGTTGCTATATTTTACCGTTTCAAATGCCGCCAGTCCGATAGCAATAACCCAAACAGCAGTAATTAAGTATCTTAACAGTGCGTTTCTTACCACCTTCAAGATATCGATGTCGTAAAGGGTAACAGATAGCAAAAAAATCGATCGAGTGATGAAGGTGACTATTCCTCAAAAGGCGTAGTAACATAGCATGGCTGGACCAAACACGAAAGGGCAGCTTAAAGGGCAGCTCCTTGTTTTCTTTTAGACGATAGTGAAAAAATCACCGCAAAGTAGTAACCCGTACGAAACTCGGGGAGCTGATCCTGGTTGCGATGGTTATTTGTGAAATGCCTAGGGTGTGCGCTCTTAAAGCAGAATGTGGAATGATGTGGGCCGTAGTGGTCAGCGACAACCTGTAAAGTGTGCTGAGGCGTGTGGATCAACGTCTAGGCGTTGTGCCTGTGCGTAGCGCACTATAAATCACTGCGCTTTTTTTTTTTAGTAAAGCGCTGAGAGTGTCAGAAACACAAGATCTGAATTGCTAAATTGACCAGATAATAGTTCACTGTAGTATGCAATGACGGTATCTTGGCTACTATTTGACTATGTAAACGAACGCAGAATTGCCGACGAAACCGACTATAAATATGACTAAAATTACCGCCTAGGTGTCACACACAACTGACTTTTTGATTTCTGCCCTTTACCCAATGAACGAGGAAAGGCACTAAATACTGCAGTCTACGACTTGAACTATTAATATTGTATCTTCAATAGACAAAATATAAGAGTACACGTTATTAATAAGATGCCCAAGAATTGATTAACAATAAAGCTTGTTAAAATAATATTATTGCTTGGGAACCTTTTTATGATTGGTCTCGTGCGTATCATGATGGTGACAAAAATTAACCTCTGGTCTAAAGATATTTTTACTAAGGCGAGGTCACACATCACTTGCATCAAAGTTCTTTTGTACATACTCGTTAGATAGATATTAAGTCAACAATTATCAAAAATAATAATGTTCTCTTCAATTAAAACAGAAATGAAAGCATTAGATAAAAGATCCCGCTCCCCCCCATTGTCTAAGTTTTGACATATCACGATGAGGACATCAATTCACAATATCGTACTTGAAGTGTTCGGTCGTTCTACTACAACACAACAGTTGATACAAGTAAGTAAAGTAATGGGGAAAGGTGTAACAAAGTAGCAACACCTAAAAAGGTTTAGGTATTTTTATCTATTGTGCAATACACTTTTAGGTATTTGCATAACGTGGAAACAGTACATAACTACTCATGCTTTTGTTCCCGCTTTATGGATACGCGTAATTGACCATTAGCAATAATAATAATAATAATGTTCTCGTCAGTTAAAATATTTATAACAAATATGATAGAAGACGCTTACCCTCACTCATTTTTAAATATCTCGTTGAACACATCAATAAAAACATTGAATACCCAAATTCACCCCAAATCTGTTATGACGGTCAATTACGCCAAAAAGGAATACGGAACCCTAAACACAAATAACTAGACGTTACCAGGTGGTATGCGCCGTGCATTCTATAAATTCAGTAAATTTTCATCGTCAACCGTGTAATTGAATGGGATTATTTTGACATTTTTAAACGCTTGAAATCTCACAAACAAAAAGGCCTATGTTAATAAATAATATAAATACAAACTAAAACCGTTGGGGTTCGATAATGAACCCCACAAAACTAACCGAGTATATGGAAAATGCCATACGGCCGGGCGGTTTCACAAGTTGCCGGCTCTATCATGCCACTCGCCGCCTGGACGTTACCTAATAAATAAGTTTCACTTTAACTTTATTTAGTACTTATTTCCAATTACAACAACGTAAATAAATATATATATTAATCCTAACACTTAGCCCTGCTTTTTGATATCGGAAGTTACAGAAGATACGGAAATTCCGTGAGCATATAACACTTGGGGTGATTGCGTCATCGCAGACCCTGGGATTCACGCATGCGCAGCATTTTCATCGTGGTATTTTGTGGGGTTTTTTTTGGTGTTAGGGTTAATAGTATGGTCACCTTCAAATAAAGAGGTGTTACGTATTTTGACGACCGACGTGCGTACATTCAACCGACCCAACAAGGATGGACAGCAACATGTATTTTATCAGCACAATGTTTGATATGGCAAAGTCCATTGAGTAATATACTTTAGTTTTTGGTAAGCATCTCCCAACAACAAAAAAGAAGCAGAACTCTATGGATTCTCTACCCATACCAAATTTGGAATTCATACGTCTTTGAGCTGAGAATACATACGTTTTAAGAATTGCCAATCTACAAAAGAAATACATGCACCACCCATCTCGGTCAAGCTATTCAAGGGTGGAATATTGTTCACAAATGTAGAGAATCTCATTTTATTCGACCAAATCAATAGTGAAAGGTACGTCTGCAAAGGTTCTGCTATTCAAGCAACAATGTACTATTCTATATATAATTATCTTGTTTTTAAACTCAGTGCAGAAGCAATAAAGTCACTATATACTGTGCTCTATAACCGCATGTTTGATGCTGAGAAAACACACGTTTTAAGAATTGCAGAAATCGCAATACATACATTACCCATCTCGGCCTAGTTTAACTCAATGGCATAATACTCTTCACAAAATGTAACGAATGTCATGTTATTCGACACGACCAAGTCAATAGTGAAAAGCACGTTTGCAAAGGTTGTCCTATTCAAGCAACAATGTTCTATTCTATCCATCATATCCTGTTTTAAACTCAGTTCAGAAGCAATAACGTCACTCTATATTGAGCTCTAACACCAAGAAAACTATTGTTATGCAAAACTACAAATTTGAACCAAGTCACTGTGTCACTGTGTCACACACACAAATAAATAAATAAAAATGTAAGTGCAGTCGTTCTTCACTGAAGAGCATCCGTTTTGACTGGCAAACAAATGTTAGCCTTCAACCGATGTTGTCTTCATTTGAAGTGTAAATTACAGCTGCCAAACAACTAACCATATGTCTAGCTGTTTCGTGGTATAAGTATAGTCCAATAATTTGACGGCGTGTACATATGCGTGAGGCATCTTTGCTGCTGTATTTGATTTACTATCAGTATTGTTTTTCAACCGAATTTCCATTTTTTTAAAATTTATTATCAGTATTGTTTTTAAAAAATCCCTGGTGTTTTCTACACTTCTGCATCTAATGCTCTAATTCCCCAATCCAGTCCGTCTTCAGCCCAGAAGCAATCATTCTCAAACTCATTACCACCTTCGTTTTCTCGGTTGACAGTCAGTCAACCGAAGTATATATTTTAGTCATGCTCCCAAACTGTGGAATTACCTCCCTAAGGAGGTTGTCAACTGCAATACCCTCCTCACTTTCATAACTGCTTTTCAACGTATATGTATATATTATTACTGCAGTTACAACACTAGTTTGTTACGAGTTCAGACAGAATCAAGGAATACAGAAATTCACATTTTGCTCTCAGACAAACTACCGTTATTTTTAGTGTCCATTCCTAGTTCAGTTTTCCTAAAACCAAAAGCCTGCAAGAATCCCTTTCTATAGAGCGCGCTACTCGCTACATACACTATACTATTCGTAGCAGAATTCATAAGGAGTAAAATTCGTCCGATGATCAAAAATGTTTGACGAAATTCTCCAGATATTCGACTTCTTCCTGTCAATCTTCTAATGAATGTCGCGACAGACGTAGATCTTGAAGGAAGTTGAAGAACGAAGAATAGTGTACCAAGAATAACCAAAGTGCGAGTAACCTGATTTCGAACTTGTGTTTGGCTTGATGTGACGTTGCTATCAGAACCAGTAATACCCCGATTCTTGACGCTTAGTGCAACAATTATCTTTGCATACATAAAAGATATAGCTATCATTGGCAAGAAAAAGGCAGCGAGAAAAATTATAGATTCCGTTAAGGTGAAAATTGGTTCCGTGATGTAGGGCATACAAAAGTTAACTGTATGTGGCATGGTTTTGTAAATAACTTCATCTGGCCAACTGATGCACAGTTTAGTATTGTTGCCATATTGTATTGTTGTAAATGCCGCCGGTCCGATAGCAATAACCCAAACAGCAGTAAGTATCTTAACAGTGCGTTTCTTACCCTTAAGATATCGATGTCGTAAAGGGTAACAAATAGCAAGAAATCGATCAAGAGACATGACGGTGACTATACCTAAAGAAGCGTAGTAACATAGTAAGTTTGGACCAAAAATGAAAAGGCAGGTTAATGCTCCTTGTAAAGGGATGTTTTCTTTTACAGCAGAGAAAAGAAACACGGAAAAGTAGTAAAGCGCTCCGCACATCAGAAACACGAGATCTGAGATTGCTAAGTTGACCAGGTAATAGTTCACAGAAGTATGCATTGATGGTATCTTGGCCACCATGTAAACGAACGCAGAATTGCCGACGAAACCAACAATAGATATGACCAAAATTAGGCTGAAATAGACTACTCTTTCTAGGTATGTGTGATACCAATTAGAAGCTATTTCATGAGTTGGGAGAACCAGAGTATTGTATGGCGAGCATTTGAAATCCGTGTCCGCTTCGTTAAAACTGCTGTTCCCTGACATGGTTTCACAAACGACTTTTTACAGTCAGCCTGTTCTTTATCAAATGATGAACCACACTAAACATTGCCGGCTACTGTATCTTCAATAGCCAAACGATAATTGCGCAAATCACTTCCAATAAGGTTCTCGTGCAAGAATTGATTACATTATCCGAATGAAATTGCAGAATTCAATCATCCACTGTTGAGCTTTTCAAAAGCAATGCGCATGCATTTGATTGGCTTAATCGACTCGGACTTATATGTATCTTCAGTAGGCAAATGATAATTAAACAAATCACTTCCAATAATGTTCTCGTTCAAGAATTGTTGATTAACCTATCGATAATGAAATTGATAACAGCAAATTGCAGAATTCAATCATCCACTGTTCAGCGTTTCAGAAGCAATGCCCAAGCATTGTTTGGCTTAATAAAATTAACAATTAAAAGAAGTTCCGGTTGTTCAATACAAAACAACTATATGAAATAAATATCTGTGACTTGCATCTTAATTGTTTTTCAAAATGTAGTCTAAGAAACCTTTATCAAAATTGGTTGTTAATTGACCAAAAAATATCTTTTTCAAAATGAAGATGCAAGAACCAATTGAGCATATATGAAAAATTTAGGAGAGTTTGAAATTGTCCTCCGGCTTCCCAGTAGTTTAACGTAATTGACTGCAAAAAAGGCTATAAATGCATATACTGTTGAAATAAAACAGGTCAAAATTAAAAGAAAATTTAAAAATCAAAAAAAAAAAAAACGTCCGTGTTCATCGGTCCAGTACAGAGCCACCGGTTACCGGCGAATACATGTTAGGTTGGGGGTGGGATGTGGATGTGTGTGTGATAAAATTACGTCTAGCAACACCTAAAAATGTTTAAGGTGTTTTTTTTTTTATCCATAGACCTTTTCAAATCAAGGTCGGAAAAGTTCAGAAAACCGCGCTATTTATTCAGTAACCTCGGGGGTCAAATTGTACTCAAACTGGCGGGCAAGAAATTTCATGAATTACGACACCCTTTTGCGCGAATATACAGCTTTATATTAAACCATTGTGAACATGGGGTCATCGCGAGAAATATTGTCCTAGCATATTGAGCTAACACCTCAGCTACTTGGTTTTTCACAATAAGATACTAATGGAAAGAAATGGACAAATGTCCGTCATTATTCGTCAGTTATATATTTTTTTCAGAACGTTTTGTTTACGCATCACCTCTTCCACAGTCAGTCTCTTACACAAGACATACCATCACACGCTTGATTGTACATTGACTATCCTTGGCAAAAGTGCCTCTCTCGTCTCTAAATTGACCGTCAAAAGTTCATCGTAGTTATGATGTCTGTTACACATTGGAACTTCGCACTGTACATGATGCCCGCGCGCGATAAGGGAAATCATGCTTCGGGTTTTATCGGAATTACTCAGTATGAAAAGGTCTATTGTGCAATATACTTTTAGTACTTGCATAACGTGGAAATAGTACATACTACTCCTGATTTTGTTCCCGCTGTATGGATACAGGTTATTGACCATTGGCAATAGAGGCCGTCTTGTGGGTACAAATGATCTGTGTGTTCATGCGTTGGACACTACGCGCAGGGCGCAGCTTGCCACGCAGCTGTTATCGCACATCAACGCGGTGATTTTGCTGCTCACGCATGGAGATCGAACGACCATCACAGCGTGTACCCACAAGATGGCGGCATATGACGTCACGCATGAAAAATAAGACAAAAGATGCTTCGCGTAACTCACTCGTTAAGCACATTAATGCAAACATTGTACTTCTTGCTATAACGTAAGCTCTCCACTAAAGGTGTAGAAATTGGCGAAAGTCGTTTCTTCTTTTTCCCTTGTTGCTTTCTCTTGTAATATGAATATCCATTCAAAATGTACTATACTACATACTTAACAATCATCTTCAAATGGTACACCACCCTTTGCATTTTGAACTTAGACTAAGACTCATGTAAACAAACGCGGTGGGTCAGAGAGGCCATGTGGATCAGAAAGCGGGGGGACAACGTCATCAATTGTGATGACGGAACTTATTCTTTGAGTCATGTATACGATCAGCTACTGCAAACAACTACACACCCTGGGGATGAAAGTAAGAGGACCAGAGGTGGTGCAGCGACTGTATCGGCGCATTACTGATGAAATCTTCTGCACGGAAGATGAAACGTCTAAAACGTGAGTAAATTTCTGGACTTGAACAACATAATCTGATATTTAAATTATTTTGATATTTTGACATTCGCGATATAATACGCATTCTATGGCAAATGATTAAAAATTGACATGTACTTAAAGTGTATGTAGCTGGAATGAAAAGCCGACGATCAATTCAAAATTTTAACCTTTCGTATTGAAGATATGAAATTTATTCCCCCTCCAAAAAAAATAGGTCTTTTGGGAGAAAAATGTATATCTTCAATATGAAAGGTCAAAATTGTCAATTGATCGTCGGTTTTTTATCCCATCTACATACAGAGTGATTTAAAATGAACTGTACCCAACTTAAAAATTACAATAAAATACTTACTGACATTTAAATAATTTGTGTTTGTAAGCTGTAACAGGATAGTATGTTTCCTATTATCGGTGAAAAAGATCGTGTCTTCACCTCTAATGGTTTTGAAGAAAAGTACATTTTTAGAAAACACACCAAAAACGATGTTGCACACGGATGAATATTTTATTCAAACTATCTATTCTACAGCAAATAAGATGAATTGATAAATAAATACAATTAAAATTACATTTAAAATAGATTTGGTGATTTATTAAAGCATTATTTACAATGTTGTTTCATGCAGGCCAGCCGAAGCCGACCTACACTCGTCAGAATAAATTAAATACTTCCCGACATTAAATACTCGTCAGAATAAATTAAATACTTACCGACATTTAAATAATTTTATATTGCAAGCTGTAATAGGGTAGTAGGTTATGTTTTTATTATTGGTGAAACAATCAAGTCTCAATTACAAGTGTATGGATTTTGCACCAGCACCATTTCTATTTGAATTCAAATTTCCCTCTACAATTTCAGTGTTCTACATGTATTATTTAACATGTAGGCCTAATCTTTGCTTCCGTGTGTTGGTCTAAAAATGGGATGATAACTTGAAAATGCGATATCTTCTGACTAAAACCACTTATTATCAAAATTCAAAGAACAATTATCACTGCTTTCTATGATATTTTTTGATATGTACAATCTCCGCAAATATATTTTTAAAAAATTGGGTGAAGTTGGGTACAGTTCATTTTAAATCACTCTGTACACTTAAAGTACATTTCATTAGATTGATAATAAAGTTTACTTCGCGGACTGTTAAATATCAAAAATTTTAAAAATATCAAATTTTAATCATTTGTCATAAAATTTGTATTGTATCGCAAATTTCAAAAACAACATTAGTTGATATCTCGTATGTGCTCTCATGTCCCAGAAAAAATACTGTCTACACGTTCATACCAGAACCCTTAACTTTGTTTAATTCTTATTTCAAATTACAACAACTGAAATAAATATACATTTATAGTATTGCTACCTTCAACTAAGGAGGTACTACGTATGTTGACGACCGACGAATGTACATTTAACTGACCAAAAAAGGTTGGGGCAGTTCTTGCTATAGTACGTCGCCAATGTATTTATCAGCAACATGTATTTTATCATCAAAATGCTTGATATGGCAAAGCCCATTGCGCTATATACTTTTGCCTTGGTGTGCATCTCCCAAAGAAAAATGAAGGGGAACTTTACGGATTTTCTACCCATACCAAATCAAAGTTAATTTGGAATTCATACGTTTTCGAAGCTGTGAATACATATGTTTTAAGAATTGCCAATTTACAAAATAAAATCGTAATACATGCATCACCCATCTCAGTCAAGCTATTCAAGGGTGGAATATTGTTCACAAAATGTAGAGAATGTCATGTATTTCGACACGACCAAGTCAATAGTGAAATACACGTTTGCAAGCAAAAATATTCTATTCTATCCATGATTAGCAATAAATTTACTACATACCGTGCTCTATAAGTGGCGGTGCAATAATTATGAGCCCTGGGGGAGAGGAAAATGGGGGGGGGGGAAGAAATGTTTGGCCAGTCGAGAGGGGGGCAAGTGATTTTTTGCACACATTCATGGCACATATTTTAATAAAACGCTCTAAAAAGGCTTTGGAAAACAGTACGGAAACGCTTAAATATGCAAATTTTCCTGCTCGCTGCTCTAGCAACATACATCTGCTGTGGATCCCAAAAATTTGCCATGTTCAATGGGCGGGCAAATATTTTTGGCGGGCCGGGGGAGGTGATTTTGGCGGGCCGAGGGGGGGGCAAGCGATTTTTGGCGAGCTGTTTGGAAATTTTACCCCCCCCCCCGCTCATAATTATTGCACGGCCCCTAACCATGATAACGCATTTTTGTTGCTGAGAAAACACACGTTAATAAGAATTGCAAAAATCGCAACATACATTACCCATCTCGGCAAAGCTAACTTATTGCATAATACTCAAATGTAGTGAATGTCATGTTATTCGACACGGCCAAGTCATTTGCAAAGGTTGTCCTATTCAAGCAATAATAATTCTATTCTATCCATCATATCCTGTTTTTAAACTCAGTTCAGAAGTCGCTCTATGAGTTCTAACACCATGAAAACTATTGTTATGCAAAACGAAAGATTTGAACCAAGTCACTGTGTCACTATGTCACTTCTTCACTGAAGAGCATTCGTTTTGACTGGCAAAGAAATGTTCAACCCCTCAGCCGATTTTGTCTTCATTTGAATCGTAAATTACATGTGCCAAATAACTAACCATATATCTAGCTGTTTCGTGGTATGAATTAGTGTCCAATAATTTGAAGGCGTGTGCATATGCGTGAGGGATTTTTGCTGCCCGTGATGTATACATTATTTTGTATACATAAATCCTGATACAAAAAAATAAAACGAACGTTTAATCTATACATCTGAGAGTTTTAACGAAACTTTATAGGCCGTACTTAAAGGTCCGTAACCCGATCGACAACATCATCCCCCCGATTTTTGTCATTGTTAATGAATTTTGGTATCACAAAATAGATTGCATTTTTCTCATTCCTATTCTGAAATGTGACGCTCTAAGTCGATGTATTTCCGGAGAAATCGGAGAATTCATGCCAATATAGCTCCCTTGGTGGCTACCAATTTCTGGAATTTTGGACAGGCTTATCGTAGATAATTATAGTCTCCTCAACAGCTAGTTTGGTTTCGCGTCATTCACATTGTGTGAAAAGAGCGAACCACACTAACTGTTGAGGATACTTCAGATCGACGATGATAGTATAAAGCTTTAAAAATTCCAAGATGGACGTAGTGGGCTGTTTGGCGTAGTTGGTTAGCGCGTTATGTGTTTGTATGAGATGTACCCGGTTCAATACCCGGTATCGGGCAGGTTTCTTTTTCCTCTCCATTTTCAACCCAAACTTTTTTTACATTCATTAGACATGCACATATTGCAAGGGAAATATATTTTGTTTCCTTTTTTCTGAATCGGTACGAAAAGATTTAAAAACGAAAATTTTCGGTTCAATATGGGCATTTGCAGGGCATTTCTGTTTTGCTTTCAATATTGGCTATTATGTCATAATTTATACACAAAAATCTATCATAAACAATATAAAGACGAACATGTAAAAACTGGTTGTGGGGAGTGGTATATGATAATATGAAAACAAATGTCACAACTTAGTATCGGAACGTGGACCTGGTGCCGGAGCTTGGTTGTCAGTGAGCTTCAGTGCAACCATGCACGCACGGCACATGACGAACGGGAATTATGGCACATGCTGTTGCTTACGTGCCCAGAATGCAGTTCACGCATACCAAGGTAATGCATTGCAAATTTTGTTATTTATTCACATTTACGCTGAAAATGCTCTCGTTTTTTCACAAAGCTGCATAAAGGGGACGGCATTTGACATTATATGTAATTTTAAAGACAATCCATATCCAAAACCAATAGGGTTACCCAGAGGTTGATTCAATGTAATCCCAGCATGCAGTATGATATTAGATGCAATGTAATAAAGGAGCCATTTCAACACCATTTCACATTCAAATTTATGTGCAAAATAAGAACCATTCATCGCAACTTTTATGTTTTGAATTGATAATTGGGTACGGGTAATGTTTGTTGATACATTGCTACCAAGAAAGTTAAAAAGTCGTGTGTTTTTAAAACAATTTTAGATATTTTAAATGCTTGGGAAAAGAAGGTGGAACCAGCAAAGTTTTCTTGCACATGCCTGCATGCAGACACATTGCTTATCTTGTTGTATAACAACCTTGACCATGCACAGCTGAAAATAACCATGTGTTTCTCAAACATGCTGTCAGTGGCTGCAATGTATTCTGGGCTTACATTTAATCAACCTCTGAGGGTTACCCCCCCCTTTAAACGATTTTATACAGTCGGTATGCATGCTTCTACATACTGATAAACGATACTTATCTCTAAGTTCTAATCTTGTCCGTTCTAAAACTTCAAATAATAATAATAATGATAATAATAATAATAAATAGAGAGGGCGGCCGATCTGCTGTGTCCTAGCAGGACATTAGTCAATGAGACATTAAATATTAAATACGAGGATCCAGAGGATACATGCCTGAGAAATATATAATAAATAAAGAAATGGAGCTCAGACAAACTGGCATTATAATAATGGAGAGAAAAAACCAGAACCGTTCGGATTCGAACCAGCGCGCACCCACGATTACATGTCGTTTTGAACATGTAATGATTTTATTCTCTCGGAAATGTCTCACGGAAACCTGCTTGGCACTCCGGGATTTTATTGTTTACATCACACCATTCGGTTAACCTTTTTTTTTAAATACCGGTAAATATCTGGCTAAAATTATTTAACAAAGATATACCTCTGTAATTTCCTGTATCAGATGTAGACCGGTTTTTGTGCAATGGAATAGTCATGCCAGTTGACCATGCTTTGGGGAAATAGCCAGAAGATAAGATTGAATTGAATAATCTGGTTATGACAGCAGTGGCGTAACTACGGGGGGGGGGGGGGGCAGAGGGGGGCAACATGCCCCGGGCGCAACCCTTAAGGGGCGCCAAATTGACCAATTAAGCATCGATTCTGCGCCCCTCCAAGCGATGAAAGTCAACATTTTAAAAGAACATTTTAAGACCGATATTTAACTTCTAGTAACCAAAATTAATTAGTGTATAGGCCTTATTTTGTCCAAAATTTCGCGCGCTCCTCGCGCAATTGTTTCGAGAATGGAGGGGGGGGGCATTATGTATCCTTAGCCCATGAGCTACACCTCCACTGCCCGCGTCTAAGATATTTTTGGGTGGGGGTAGGGGCGCCAATTTTGTTCCTTGCCCCGGGCGCTACCAACCCTAGTTACGCCACTGTATGACAGGTAAAATAGCATCAATAGAATGTTTAAAAACTCAGAGGGAATACTATCAATACCTTATGCTTACTTTTCAAACTACGAACCATACTTAACCTCATCCTCTGTTATATCGCTATTTAATATATCACAATTAATACCTTGTGCAGAAACATTAATATCGTTAAATAGTTCAGTTACGTTATCATCAAATGAGAACATCTTCATATCAATATTACCTTCAAATACACATTTAAAATAATCATACCATCTCGGATATACCTTTCTCGGATATTTCACAACAGTCCAAAATGATTTTCTTTTTCAACCGAGTTTCCATTTTTGTTGTCGTTTTTGATTTACTATCAGTATTGTTTTTAAAATTCTTGGTGTTTTCTACACTTCTGCACTTCATTCCCCACTCACGTCCTGAGCCCAATCATTCTCGTGCTCTTTACCACCTTCCGTTTTATAGGTTGACACTCTGTCAAAGAAGAATTTTCAATCATGCTCCCAAATTGTGGAATGAGCTGCCTGAGGAGGTTGTCAACTTCAGTACACTCCTCACTGTCAAAACTGCTTTTCAACGTATGTATATTATTACTGCAGCTACAACACTAGTTTGTTACGAGTTTTGACGTATGCACAGTCCAACCTTTCAAAAAAAGTGACATCAGACAAAACCAAGGAATACAAACATTCACATTTTGCTCTCAGTCGAACTACCGTTATATTTAGTGTCCATTCCTAGTCCAGTTTTCCTGAAACCAAACGCCTGCAAAAATCCCTTTCTATAGTGCGCACTACTTGCTACATACACTATACTATTCGTAGCAGAATTCATAAAGAGTAAAATTCGACCGATGATCAAAAATGTTTGACGAAATTCTCCAGTTATTGGATTTCTTCCAGTCAATCTTCTAATGAATGTCGCGACAGACGTAGATCTTGAAGGAAGTTGAAGAACGAAGAAGAGTGTAACAAGAATAACCAAATTGAGCATTAGCAATAATAACAATGTTCTCGTCAGTTAAAACATTCGTGAAAAATAAGACAAAAGACGCTTCGCGTAACTCACTCGTTGAGCACATTAATGAAAACATTGTACTTCTTTAACGTAAGCTCTCCACTAAACGTGTAGAAATTGGCGAAAGTCGTTTCTTCTTTTTTTTTTTTTTTAATATGAATAGCCATTCAAAATGTATATTATATACTTAACAATCATCTTCAAATGGTACACCACCCTTTGCATTTTGAACTTAGACTACAACGTACTCGTTCAATCATACCCCTCCGTGAAACAAGCATTTGGATTGGTCTCATTGATGTACACACACACCCACCCCAACACCCCACCCCCGGCCGCCTACACCACCACCACCCCCACCGACACACCCCCACACACACCCACACACACACACACAAAGAGGTTAAAAGTTCATAGTCCGGAGGTACAAATAACAAATTGGGGAAAAATCCGGGATCGTTTTCCAAATTCTCGTCGTTCTTCACTGCAGAGCATTCGTTTTGATTGGCAAAGAAATGTAAGCCTTCAACCGATTTTGTCTTCATTTGAATCGTAAATTACAGCTGCCAAACAACTAACCATAATTATGTCTGGCTGTTTCGTGGTATGAATTATAGTCCACAAATTTGAAGGCGTATTTGAAGGCATATGCGTGAGAGATTTTAGCTGCCCATGATGAATACATTAATATTGTATACATAAACCCTGATACAGGGTGTCCCAAAAAAAAAGAGGCCCCACATTGCGCCCTCTTTTTTTCCTATTTCTGAAACGTTGATCAAATATATTTTGGTATGTAAAGAAACTCTAAATCGTTAGCTTTAATAAACCAAAACAATTCTTTCAATCGGCTCACAATTTTTGAAGATATGCCCTCTTTAACAAATGTACCCGTTTTTCACTCTGTCCACGGATGAGGTTTGGCTACATCAAAGATTTAAACGAAACACACGGTTAATGACATGGATAGATAATAGCATTAGTCGTGGGAAAGCATTCACTATAAGCGAGGATCACCAGCTAGCTTCAAACATCTTCGCAACCCCGTATTAATGCTGCATTCGCAAGTATCCGGCTCAAAAGGCCTTAAGGATGGTACGCAACGCAATTAATGCAATGAGAACTAGGGCTGAAACCTGTATTAGTCACGGAGGCAGCCAGGTAGAGGGCAGAGCAGCACAGTAAACTCACTTCAAAAGAACCAAAGACAAACTAAACAGCCCTTTTCAGGGCTACCTTTTATTCCAAAAAGAGAAATGACTTATGTTGCCAATAAAAGAAAGCAAGAAACGAGAAAAACATAAGTAATTGCAAGTATAGCAAAAGAAGTCCCATCCCACATCAATTTCGCCCAAATTAATGACACTTAACAAAATCCATAACCCATAAGCCCACCGGTAAAGCCCATTCCCTTAAATAAAGTTGTTATTTTATAAAGTTATCATCGAGGAATGTTTTATATTCATGCATGGTATATGCACTTTCCAATCTTTGAAGTAGCCAAACCTCCTCCGTGGACAGAGTGAAAAACGGATACATTTCTTTAAAAGAACATATCTTCAAAATTTATGAGCCGATTGAAATAATTGTTTTGGTTTATTAAAGCTAACGATTGAAGGTTCCTTTACATATCAAAATATATTTGATCAACTTTTCAGAAATAGGAGAAAAGAGGGCGCAATGTGGGGCCTCTTTTTTTGGGACACCTTGTATAAAAAATAAAACGAACATTTAAACTATACATCTGAGTGTTTTAACGAAACTTTACAGGCCGTACTTCGACGATTTTGATACAGCGAACCCGCTAAATTTTTTTATGTGAAATCTAGCTGAAGGTTGATAAATGTTTAATTATTAGTGTTATTAGTATTATCATATCTCAAGTTATAAAATTGACAAGTATAAGTCACATTTTGAAACTAATCAGTTCCGGATATTGCGATACGTTGCCGTGATTTTTAGATTAATAGTTTCAGAAGTGCATTTTAATACTTGGACGGGAGTACGATCACGCAACACTTATGGTGTATTTGAATCACAACCCCTCTATTATTTTAACATGAAAGTTCATGGCAATCAAATCAATGAAGGATTGAACTTTTGTGCGCCTGTGCATGAGTGCGCAGATCACAAATTTTTAACATTTTTGAATTATGTACATTTCTTTGCGGGGGTTGGGGGCCGGCCGAAAAACGAAATTACGTTTATAGGACTTCATCGATCTTCATCGCTAGTGTTATCAAATCATACTAGGTTTTGTTTCTTTTTTTGCCCCACCTGTACATATCCTATTTAACATGATTTCATAACAGCCGCCAGCTCTCTACATCTACATTCTACATTCATTCTTGTTACACTTGCGACGACCTTCATGACTTCCCACTACAATTCACATAATAGCGACGATTGTCTATTTAAAGATTATTCTTGTGTATAAAACATTCGGGTTTAGCGGTGGACTTGTTTAATTTAGGTTTATGCATTTCTAGAAATATCGAAGAAATTGGACTTCTAATCATCTCGGCTGCACACTCTACATCTCCCTGGTTCGTCCAATCTTGGAGTGCTGTTGTATCTTCTGGCACCCAAACTAAACCGCCTAGAATCGGCTCAGAAATTTGCTTGCCGTGTCATCTTGCTATCCGAGAGCCTGTCCGCCTTAGATCTCCTCTCTTCCACATCTCTTCGATCTCTTAAGGTCCGTCGTATTTGATTTACTATCAGTAAGGCTTTTCAACCGAATTTCCATTAAAACAAATTTTTATCAGTATTGTTTATCAGTATTATTACGAGTTTTGATGTATGCACAGTCCAAGTTTTCAAAAAAGAGACAGACAAAATCAAGGAATATAAAATTTCACATTTTGCTCTCAGTCGAACTACCGTTATTTTTAGTGTCCATTCCTAGTTCAGTTTTCCTAAAACCAAACGCCTGTAAGAATCCCTTTCTATAGTGCGCACTACTCGCTACATACACTATACTATTCGTAGCAGAATTCATAAAGAGTAAAATTCGACCGATGATCGAAAATGTTTGACGAAATTCCCCAGATATTGTATTTCTTCCTGTCAATCTTCTAATGAATGTCGCGACAGACACAGATCTTGAAGGAAGTTGAAGAACGAAGAATAGTGTACCAAGAATAACCAAGGTGCGAGTAACTGGATTTCGAACTTGTGTTTGGTTAGATGTGACATTGCTATCAGAACCAGTAATACCCCGATTCTTGACGCTTAATGCCGCAATTATCTTTGCGTACATAAAAGATATAGCTATCATCGGCAAGAAAAAGGCAGTGATGAAAAGGATTGGTGTAAATAAGTCGAAAACTGGTTCCGAAATATACGGCATGCAAAAGTTAACTATACGTGGCATGGTTTTGTAAATATCTTCATCTGGCCAACTGATGCACAGTTTAGTATTGCTGCTATATTGTATCGTTGTACATGCCGCCGGTCCGATAGCAAGAACCCAAACAGCAGTTAGTATCTTAACCGTGCGCTTCTTACTCTTAAGATATCGATGTCGTAAAGGGTAACAAACAGCAAGAAAACGATCAAGAGACATGACGGTGACTATACCTAAAGAAGCATAGTAACATAGCATCGCTGGAGCAAAAGTCAAAAGGCAGCCTAATGCACCTTGAAAAGGGATGTTTTCTTTTACAGCAGAGTTAAGAAACACGGAAAAGTAGTAAAGCGCTGCGAATATCAGAAACACAAGATCTGAGATTGCTAAATTGACCAGGTAATAGTTCACAGAAGTATGCATTGATGGTATCTTGGCCACCATGTAAACGAACGCAGAATTGCCGACGAAACCAACAATAGATATGACCAAAATTAGGCTGAAATAGACTACTCTTTCTAGGTATGTGTGAAACCAATTAGAAGCTATTTCATGAGTTGGGAGAACCAGAGTATTGTATGGCGAGCATATGAAATCCGTGTCCGCTTCGTTAACACTGCTGTTGCCTGTCATGGTTTCACAAGCAACTGACTTTATACAGTCAACCTGCGCTTTATCAAATGATGAACCACACTAAACACAGCAGTCTACGAATCGAACTTTATATGTATCTTCAGTAGCCAAAAGATAATTGCGCAAATCACTTCTCGTTCAAGAATTGTTGATTAACTTCCCGAATGAAACTGTAGCATTTAATTGTTAGCGTTTCAGAAGCAATGCACATGCACGTTTTGGCTTAATCACATGAAATATCCTCGGCCGTATCACATAGTGACGTATTTGACATTTTTAACATTTGTGAGACAAAATTATTTGTCCATGTTGATTGTACATGCACTAAAAAACAAATGCACACAAATTAAGTACCTATTCAACATTTGGAAAAAAAATCGCGTATAGCAGGCTCGAAACACTCCAACGGTGGATGCATCAAATGACAATTTTAGTTCTTGAAAGCGCGAGCATCATATGCATGATGAAAGGGGAAGTCGTGGTAGAGTTCCAGTCCTACGCGATGGCAAGGTAATGGTGGATTCCATAACTTTATAACTTTTATATAGAGCAGTCACTTCCCGATTCAATTTCGGATTCTTAACAGAAAACGCTGAGGTACCTTTTTTGCCCTCGATGAGCGACAAACCAATATGGCGGATTTACCATAGCGTTACAAAAGAGATAATTTTGAGTCTCTGGACATTTTTGTTTTGTGATTTAAGGTCATTGGGTGCCTTAAGGGGTAGCTTCGTGATCTCTTTTCTTCTGTGTACCAAAACCTTAAATGACCTTCGTCTTAAAAAGCTGTTTCTTTCACCAGACACTTCGTGCATCAACTGATACGTTGCAGAAACTAATTAAAGAATATTAATTTTGTGAACATTTTTATACTGAAGTTGAATTTACAACCGTATGACAAAACAGGCGAAATCAGTAACTTTTGCAATTTAGCAAAGAGAATTAGCCATTGCTCATTCCAGTGAAGCTATATAGTATATGGCCAATATAAGTGTGCTCTTTCATTAAGTGACATAAAAGTTGAAAAATAATGTAAGGAATACTTGAGGTTTTGACTTTTAAAACCTATATTTTGGTCAAAAAATGTTCAGATTCAGATTCATTTATTTGATTTCATCTCATGTGATTGGATAGGTAGTTTTCAACAGATTTACCACATTCGCCTTGCTATACCATTGAATTGCGTTATAAAAAAGTGTTTGTAGGGGGAAGTGTTAGCTTTCGTTCGATACAAAAAGGTTCTGATTGGAAAAAGAGAACACTTGAAGTTTTGGAAAAACCAATCACAGATGTATATTTTCAACAAGTCTCACAAAGCTCTTATGATGCTATTCAGTCAACCAGGTATAACTGCGTGGAGACTTAGACTCGCTGTGCTGGAAATATCTGTGTACTCGAGTGTATCGAGGTGGAAACTGTGCGTAGATGCATTAGTAAGAGAATCGTTTTTGTAGTCAAACATTTTCATATGCAACATAACCTCGTTCTAATTATGTTGCGTGTTGAGTGCACTCTAAAAATATTTTTCCATAACCTAAGTAAAATCGTACTCCTAATAAGTATACATTTGATAGTGTTCATCATGTCCTTTACTAAAATTACACCACCGTTACTAGGTATTCCACTTGGTCCCTTTACCCCTCTGATCCAACTTGAGTGTCTCTCATCCAAGTTATAACTCTCTTCCTGTATAATATTAAAAAGGATAAAACAAAAAACTCACTGCGAGAATTGGGCTCTTGAGAGAAAAACAAGTGAGTATTATGACAATGTGTGACCAAAAATGCTTGCTCCCCCCTTTCTGACCGGCCAAAATGCTTGCCCTCCCCCCTTTTGGCAAGGCCCCCACCCCCAATCTCTTAACCCCTGGGAGGGGCATAAGAATTGCACAGCTCAACACATGTACATGGGCATAATTGCCTTGCCAAAGAGTCAATGCCCTCACCCCCACCCCATTTCTCTACATGAGGATAATCATTGCACAGCACCTTACCACATGTACACGGGCATAACATGGACTATTGTATACATATAAATGTGAGTGGACAATATGAATGAGCCGTAAACTCGGCAAATTGTATTCTGAGATACAGTGCAAAATGTGTGCGAAGGTCGTATTCATAGGTGTCTCAGTTAGGCGCGACATGTTTCTCATTTGATAGCGTTTGAAATAATCAATAATCCTATTGCTGAAGAGGATAATAATCTTCTACAATCATTAAATAGCTCTAGTCTTTGTTTTCCTTTGGCTAAATCCTGTTCAAGTGGTGGGTTACAATTGCATTGTATTTTGTCTAGGTATGTATAACCAACAATAATAATGAGAGGACATTACTGAACCTTGTTGACTTGGGGATGATTTGAAATGACCGCCAATTATGACTTTATTACCAGCAGTGTGGAAAAAGAGACACACGTAGAACCGAAAAAAGGTACAATTTTGTTGAAGGAGCAGAGTTCCACAAACCATAACCCCGCTTCTGGATATCGTTTGAAGTCAAATGATATACTATTTTAAAGCTTATGATATATATTTTCTAAACACGAAATAAAACAAAATTGACCGGGGCCGACTTTTCGGCTGATTCGTAGTGTCCAGTCACAAATGATCACTCATGACAGAGTCATCCTCATTTAAATTCTGTCCTCCACAAAGTAACACTGAGCAATTCATGCTAGCAATGAAACAGGTGATAGGTTTATGCTTGGGGAATCGATCTTATCTTATTATCTTAGAACTGCCCTCCAACATGGCTGCCATTTCAATTGTTATACGGTTTCGGTTGGTTTATTCCATGCACTCTACTATATTACAATTTCAGCATGATCGTATTATATGCAGGGCAGGGTAAATGCATATCCTTAGCGTCCGGACCAAGTTAGCTTAAATTCATTTGGATTACGTTCACCAACTTCATCATGCCAAACATGAAAATTTCTTTTGCATCATACAATGACACAATAATTGCACAACTTACGGGTCAAAAACAATCAGCTCCTACCTTCAAGAATGGGGGAAATTTCCCCTAAACCCCAGCTAGATAACAGATCATACAAGTCCGCCATGCTGGCAACTTGGCTGGTATACACATGTGAGTCGAGTTGCATGAGATTGTAATCGACGCGGAGTAACACCTCATCTGTCACTGCGTCAAAGTGCCAGCCAGTTAACGCAGCGTTGAGCTAGACTTCCAATCTGTTTTACTCAACATCAACATGATTTTGAGTGGTGAGTGGTTATACGGAAATTCGCGTTTTACACTTTGTTAACAAAATCTTTACTCAACTTATTACGCTTCACTCCACACACTGAATAAAATAATTTTTAGAGTGTATAAAACACTAGTTTTGTTGCGACAATGACACATGAAGGTTCTCTTACCTTCACCGCAGTTGACACCAGTCCAACCCGTGGCACATGTACATGTAAACGAGCCTTCACGTAAGTTACTGTCACAGATCGCCCCGTTTAAGCAAGGGTTCGACTGACACCAATCAACGTCTAAAAGATAACAATATCGATGTCGTAGTACTAAATTTTGGAATATACATTATTTTCCAGGATTATTTATTTAGCCGTCTTGGGTTGAGTTTTGAAATTTATGTAACCAGCGTGATACAGCATCTATCTGATATCGTGACTGAAAAGGGCGTTGTGTTACCTAGATTATTTTCATGAAATTATATTTAGCAAATGATTTCATCTTCAATTTTTGAACTGCTTGCTGTCAGAAAATTCATTTAAGTTTGATATTATGGAAGCGCCAGAGAAGCGTTGAAGACTGGACTCTGAAAAATCAAACACTGTTGATAATTCTATCTATTCTAGTAGGTAGTCTTTTTTACAGGGTTGACAAATACTAACTACAAAAGATTCGAACATGCAATAATGCTTAAAAATACATGTAGGTTAAAGCAACCAAGTGAAGACCGCCCCTTTGCTAAATTTACAGAGTAGAATTATATTCTTCTAAACATCATTCACATACGAATTCTCTAAATATTCTTACGTGTTTCACAGTTGGTTCCCATCGTTCCAGGCATTTGACAAATGCACCTGTATTGACCAATCACATTAATACAACGTCCTTGATTATGGCATGGTTGTGCCAAACACTCATTGATATCTGATTGGGCAAACAAACGAAAAAATAACTAAAACAGAAACTAAATCATCATCGTCATCGTCATCGTCAACTTCACCAGCATCATTATCATCATCACCACAAACAACAGTAGGAATACCAGTATTAGCATCACTGTCGTTGTCAACATCCGAGTCGTCATAATGTATAATCAGGTAACATCAAAGGGATTCGGTCACGTTGCCATTATTTTGGCACTTTACCGGCGCTCTTTTTATCGTGAGATGGATTAATCAACATCAACGCGCTTGGTTGATGAATGAGAGGTCGATATTTCATAGCTTTTAAAAATTTAATGTGACTATATCAGCCAATGAGGACCGCTCTTCGGTTATTACGAAATGCTCATAAACATCTCAAAAAAAGTATCTAACCCCCTTTATAAAATGGCCATTATTCAAAAGGGGACTATTGTAATGTAAAATTAAGTAGAATTTATTTTTGTTATTTTTACACCTTATTTGATACGATAACCACAAAACACTGGTCAATCTAATGTAGTGAGGTCCAGATTTGAAAGTTGAAATACATCCAATACAAAAACACTCAGATATCATTACACAGATTTCCTTCCATTATACTGAATACAGAATCAATACAATTTACTGCAACTTTCAAATCTTGGGTTACATTGATTTAAATGTACGTTGTGACGTCAATATTTAGTCAATTGCTACAAATGAGGTGTCAAAATTTGCGGAAATAAATTTTGCAGATGTGTAATACAATCGCCGGTTTTTGAATAATGGTCGTTATTAGTCATTCAGTTAGTTACTTTTTTTGAGATGTTTATTACTGCAATACCACTTGTACCGCAATTAACACCTGTTCATCTTGAAATAAATATTCAAAGGTTGCGAGTAAATGTGCCTCGTTCTGTGAGAATGGGTCATTGATGGGTCAATACTACTTACCTTCTTCACAATTAACACCTGTCCAGCCGGACGTACATGTACATGTATACGAGCCTAAATCACTCTCACAAGTTGCTTCGTTTAAACAAGGGTTCGCCAGACACTCATCAACAGCTAAAAAAGTAAACGCATCGTTTGCTTAGTACTAAATTACGGGAATATAGATTATATTCAGAATAGTGTCTGGGATGTTATTTTTATTGAATATTAAGGGGGTACTACACCCCTGGCCAATTGTGTGCCTATTTTTGCATTTTTCTCAAAAATTATAGCGCATTGGTGACAGGTAAGATATGTATATTATAGGGTCAACGACTACAACTACTGCACTGAACATTCAGCAACTCAAGACAAGTAGTTATTGATTTATTGATCAAATATTGGTTTTCCCTCATTTTTGACTGTAACTCCACAACTGTTGTCTGTGCTGAAATATAATTTTTGAGAAAAATGCAAAAATAGGCACAAAATTGGGCGGGCTGCAGTCCCCCCTTAAAGATTAAGCAAACGATGTTAATTCCTTATTGATGTCTGTCAGAAAAGGGATATGTCACATATTCCTGTTTAGAATATGTGACATCACCCTCGTCTAACATGGGTATTTTGTAAAGTGCAAGGAAGAGGCTGATACTTATTACATGGATTTTGTATGCTAAAGGTCCATATAAGTTATCATTGTAGCTTTAGTGGGACAAAAATATTGTAAAATTGAAAGTATCCTTCACAAGTTCATGATGCATGGTAGTTGGATATAAAGACACACTGAAGACAGTGAGTTACCGGAGAAGGAGGCAATTCAATTAAAAGTGTTTAAAGGGACTTTGGTTATAATTGTTATATTTCGAATATGACGAGGAATATGACACAGGTTTACATTACAATGGCATTTTTTTTCACTTCCTATGCCCATGTGTCGAAAAGGACCAGTGAAGGGCAAATCGACTTCGTGCCCAGTAGGGTTTAGATAACGTTACTAAATGTTTTCCCCGGATATATATGTTTACAACCTTGAGCAATTATACATTACTAATTGGTATAAAAAGTAATTAACAAACCTTGTGCTAGAGTAGTTCCGGACTGATTTGCAAGTAGCCCAAGAGTTGCTACCAACACTAGTCCTGCATCAAGCATCACACGCATTCTCAGTCGTATTTATTATCATTCATATAAATGTTGCGCTACCTGTAAAACAACAATTAAAAAGGAACTCTCTGTACTTTTGATAAATGTATGTATCACTATTCTAATCATTTTTTGTGTGTCCAGTTCAATGCCAAATTTACCTATCATTACAATTCACAGTAATGTCATTAACAACAACAACAACAACAAAACCAATCAACAAAACCAAATTTTACTCTCTAGTTTGAGGGTTTTGCTCTTCATGGTCAAAAATCATCTTCACATGTTTGATCGATGATCACCTCTTCCACTTAAACGAATCCCGAGCACAGAGGGTGTAGCATTGTAGAGGATCATATACGTGACTTTATAGGCTTAGTGGGTACAATTGTCCCCAATCATCAGATTCATTACGTTTCACTTCCTGGAGAGAATTGATCAAAAATTGAATTCCCTCCTGAGGTTCGTATCTGTCAATGAGTTGACCAGATCACAAGGATGTCATTATAGCTAGAGGCAGTATATAACACAAATGGGTCAATGAGTTACATAAAAATGACCTTGTGCGGTATTTGGTTCCCAGAAAGTGAGTGTTGCCTGAGGCAATTTGTGGTGAAATGTTGATCCCTCACTACAACAGTTATTACCGTCGATTTGGTTGAAAAAGGAGGTGAGACATGATCAAATCTCTCCAGGTAACAAAACGTAAAATGGACTCTTTGATGTGTCTTATATTTGTGTTACACTCCTTGCTAAGGAATTTTGAATTGTCACAATCTATTACATGGTTCTGTTGAACTGCATGGTCTGCAATAGCCGATTTTAATTGTTAAGTCTATCTGGTCCAACCGGAAGAAGTGATCATCAATCAATATTTCGATGATGCTTTTTGACCATGAAAAGCGAAACCAAGTCAAACAAGTGAGTAAACTTTGGTTTTACTTTAAAGAATCTTCCTATTCGAGTGGTATATTCAGCAGCGATTGTACACGTGTTTTATGTCACCAGTCAATAAGATATCGTTCTTTCACAGTGCAATATTCTTTATTTGAACATGAACACCACACTGTAATACAAATGTACCTGTACCTTCTTCTTACGTCTTACGTCTATCCTTGTCGGTAGGAATCTTCATCAGAAGTAACATCACCAACTTTGATAAGCGTGCTTGGGTGGACGCGCTGCATTACTAATTCATTTCTTTAATTTAGTCCCCTTGCTGCCTTGAAGCCTTCTACGGTGGCGGCCTCAACAGTTGATCGTGGAAGATTATTCCACAACGGAATGGTGGAGGGAAAAAATGTGTCCCCATATCTATCTTTGTTATAGCTGATCTGAATGAACTTCTGCTTGTGGCCTCTGGTTCCTTTATCAGACTGGTGCACCAGGTGATTCTCCGGTGATATTTCCACCAACCCATTTTTAATCTTGTACATCATGATGACTTTCTTTGTTTTTCTCCTGGCTTCTAGTGTCTCCCATTCCAATTCTTTCAATATCCTGGTGACGGTGCCTTTTTCTCTGCCGTACTCTCTTTTACAAAACCTTGCAGCTTGCCTCTCACCTTTGTTTCCAATGGACATTTTATTCTGAAATGTCATTGTACAAGGAATACATAAAAAAAAATTCCACATAGCCCCCGAATGAAAAGTATTTAATTATCTTTGTAATCACTCAAAAAGCATTTGGTGTGAATTTTACATCCGAACTAGAGGCTATTAAATTTTTACGAGCCTTTTTTATTTTACATGTAAAGCCTATGGGGTGACGATTAGAAATGGACGGCAATATTGAAAAACCCTCATTTTGGGCCATTTTAGACACTAAAATGCCCATAAAAAAAGAATAGCCTCTAGTTAGGATGTAAAATTCACACACAATGCTACCTGAGTGAGTTCAAACATAATTAAATACATTTCATTCGGGGGCTATATCAAAAACAAAAAATGTCCTATACCCTAATGGTTATGGAACAAAGGTGCTCTGGACTCTCTCTAGCCTGCTGTTGTTTGTCCGGTGTGACGAATCCCATGTTGTGGCGGCATACTCTAACAAAGGTCTAACGAGGGTTGTATATGCAGCTGATTCAATTTTCTCCTCACAGCCCCATAGGTTTCGACGCAATAAACCGAGAACACGCTGAGCCTTTTTGCAAACTTTTGTAATATGGTCACTCCATGTCAATGTGTTGTTGAAGCACACTCCCAGGTACGGATGAGATTCAACTGTCTCCAACTGTTGGCCGCAGAAACTGTAGACATGTTTCGGTGGATTTCTCACTCCTATTGTCATGGTGACACGTTTACTGGGATTGAAGGACATTAACCAATCATCTTGCCACTTCTCCAGATTAACTAGGTCTTTCTGCAGTGTTGCGGAGATGCTATCCTGGATTGCTGTTGTGTACACAAGACAGTCATCTGCAAAAAGTCTTACACTTGATGTAATACTTTCTGCCAAGTCGTTGATGTAGAAAAGGAAGCCAATAGGTCCGAACACTGTACCTTGTGGAACACCAGACAACACCGGGGCCTTTTTGGAGAATTTTCCATCAACCATCACCCTCTGGGATCTGCCGGTAAGAAGGTCCTGGATCCAATTAGCGATCTGACCTGACATCCCGTAGTGACACAGTTTGTGGATAAGACGTTTGTGTGGGACTTTGTCAAAGGCCTTCTGGAAATCTAATATGGCCATGTCAACCAGCTTGCCTTTTTCAAGTTCTTTGGCAATTTCATCAACAGTCAGGATAAGTTGTGTCTCAGTAGATCTACGTGGTCTGAAACCATGTTGGTTGTCATTCAAGATGCCGTTGGCTTCAGCATGGCGCATGATGTGACTTGAGACGATATGTTCCAGGATCTTGCAGATGACTACAGTTAATGAAACTGGCCTATAGTTAGAAGCTTTAGTAGCCACGCCCCACAATCCGAACAAAGTAGTTTCCTGGCATTAACACGAAATAACCTGCCACAATCCGTACAAGAATCAACCACGCAGTTGTTGACAGGCCCAGGATTTATTTCCACATCCCCGTTTAGGATGATTAAGTTGAACACAATTGGTTTAGTGATGTACTTCCTCGGGATTACACCTGAGTTAGATCCAATTTTATCTAAAGCAAAGTTTTTCAAGTCCAAAAATCTAGATTTCCAAACAGGACACTTCAAATAATTCACCCCAAATGAGCTAAAGTCTTGTTTATCTTGATGAATGTGGGTTTGGAGTTTACATGAAACTGAATAAATTCCTTCATCAACTTGGAAAAGTTCGTCAACGCCCACTGCCAAAATGGTTTCAAAACCTAAAAAACTTACCGGAAGCCATGATGATTGGTTCTGGAAATCGTATGAAAAACGAGTAGTAGATGGAAAATACAAAACCCTTCTTGCAAGGTGGTAGGTAGCAAGCACCAGTAGCGTACGATGGAAGGTATCAAGAAAAGATTTTTTCCGTTGATACATGGTTTGGTAGTATATATTTCAACAGGCAAGATGTAATTTACACTGACAAAGATGGCCGATATTCCCGCCCAAAGTCGAAGAATTCCGCACCCCTGACGATGTATTGCACTGTGTAAAATGGCCGATGTCCCAGTACACTCCCGTATGATGAGATGAGTTATTGCACAAAGTTCACAAAGTTCACCATTCACAAATACAAAAAAACACCAAAATTTTAATTCAGAAGAAACTCAAAAGGTTAAAAGACGTCGATTAAAAGTCAATATTGACGCTAAAAATTTAAAATTTGATAAAAATATTGCAGCTCAACCGGGAGCTCAAATGAAACACGTCCACCCGCGACTTCAGCACGCACCTTATACAGTCTGTCTCAAAAAATTGTGCAAGTGAAAAGCGCCGTCTCTGGCAATTAGAAAATACTGTTGTGACATAATGCTTACATCAACGTCAAGGGTGTAGTCTTAGCTATCAAATGCTGTTTGGTCTGTTCAATTTGCTTGTTCTAATCTCGAGATATGTGCCACTTCTACCAATTTACTAGGGAAGACGACTGTACAGTGTACATGTAAATCAAGTTTATCAAGAATTCCTTTACACAACAATACAAAATTGTTTTTACTGTTTTATCATGATACAGGTATAATTCTCTTTTCCATTTAAAACAGATTAAAAGATAAATCTATATTTCACATTCTGCTGTAAAAGTAATACATGTACAATGTACATGTATTAAGTTTACATGGTAATGATTTTATCATGGTAAATACTGTTTTCTTTGTCACTCAAGACATGTTAAAATACAAACAAATATTGCACACTTATAGGTTAATGAACGCGTATTTCTTGTTGGGAGAGAAATTAGACAAAAATAATGCACGCGCGCTGATGTTGATGTACCTAATGCACGAGCCCCGAGGAGGGAATGCATTAGACGCATCAACATCAGCTATCATTGAATTTTGAATTAGTAAAAGTGGCACAATTGTGATTTTACCCTTTCGTTGTTAACTAAATATATCTCGAGATTTGAACAGAACAAATTGAACAGAACAAAAGTCATTTGAGAGCTAAGACTAATTGCCAAAGAGGGCGCTTTTCACTTGCACAATTTTTTTGAGACAAGCTGTATATTACACTGCATGATCTATAGGGCAAATTTGGTCGTTTGACAACAGTCTGTCAACAGCCAGAAAATACAACACAATTATATTTTTTTGGATATCTATAATTGAATTATACCCTAAAAAGAAAAATGTGAAATCACGAAATACCCCTTTAAAATACTTTTTTCTACTCTGACTTAGATAGAGACAAAGCTATCGATAACCACTTCCACTGGGAGCTTATCATAAGACAATGTAAAACCACGTGACCAAAATCAAAACCAAAACTAAAACCAGGAACTTGAAAAGGCCCAATGTCAGGAATAGGATACCGTCTGGGCCTGGGTCTTATTTCAACTGCAACAGCTCTTTGGTCACGTTAACAACGCCGCCATGTATGTTGAAGTCGTTATCAGTGACTTTTGGGGTACATGTTCCAAAAATACATTCAATTTTTTAAGATAATATATCCTAAATTTAATCTACTTGAGATAACATACCAAGACACCTAAAAGGGTCCCTGATGATTTTTTTTATCATTGTTGCTATAATCCGAGCCCTTAATGTAACGACGGACATATTTTTTGCTGACGGAAGTTATGAATTGTTGACCCCAATTTTGTTTGCCCAGTACATTATTTTTTTTTATATCAAGGTCATTTATATGGTTATTAACAATGCTGTTGTATGCGTAGATGAATCGTTGTAGCAATAAAGAAATGTACACAGTTTCGATTGTAGACTTACTAGTTTTACTATTCTCTTCATACAGTTTAACACGGCATAACTTTGAACATATGAATCCTAGAAACCACTTACCTTTTCGCTACTCACACAACTAAAAAGGGAAAGGACGATATTATGAAAATACAATTTAAACTCAAGCAACTGGTGTAGACGTGGTTTTCACTAACAAGAATGCCAACAATCTGCAATAGCTGCCCTGTATTCCTTTGATAAATTATTATGCATACTATAGTGTACACATATGACAACTGGCAGCTATAATTGCAGATAGGGCCCGTCGAAATATTTTGTTACGACTACGCTACTTATATAAGATTGATGAATTAGTATTGACTGTAGTTATGCAAAAGGTTGTGCAAAGTGCAATCGATAATTGTACATGGTTCACTGGATCTAATGAAATAATAATAGTTATCCCCTGTTGTTCATGCCATGCGAAAAATATCACTGGTTTGAAAAGGTCGTATCACACGAGGCTGCAGTGAAAAATAAATCAATAAATCAATAAATAAATAAATAAATAAATAAATAAATAAATAAATAAATAAATAAATAAATAAATAAATAAATAAATAAATAACAACATTTAATCATAGTTAGACTATCTTTTGAATAAAGTGCTCAATCCCAAAAGGGAGAGCGAATTTAAATAAATAAATAAATAAATAAATAAATAAACAAATAAACAAATAAACAAATAAATAAATAAATAAATAAATAAATAAATAAATAAATAAATAAACGATGAGGACATCAATTCAAAATATCGTACTTGAAGTGTTTGGTCGTTCTACTACAACACAACAGTTGATACAAGTAAGGGTGATAAATGGGGAAAGGTGTAACAAAGTAGCAACACCTAAAACGGTTTAGGTATTTTTATCTATTGTGCAATACACTTTTAGGTAAAAATCTCAAAAAAAGTAACTGACCCTCTTAAATAATGACCATTATTCAAAAACGGGTGATTGTATTACAAATCTGTAAAATGCGAACCAGATTTTATTTCTGCACATTTTGACACCTCATTTGTAGCAATCGACTAAAATCAATGTAGCCCAAGATCTGAAAGTTGCAGTAAATTCTATTGATTTTACATTCAGTGTAAAGGAAGGAAATCTGTGTAATGATATCTGAGTGTTTTTGTATTGTAAAAATTTGTATGTAAGTGCAACTTTCAAATCTGGAAATCTCACTACATTAAATTGACCGGTGTTTTATTGTTGTCTGGGCTATCGTATCAAATTGGGTTTCAAAATGCGCAGAAATAAATTCTGCTTCCAACGCATTTTACAGATTTGCAATACAATAGCCTCTTTTGAATAATGGCTATTATTTAAGGGGGTGAGTTACGTTTTTGAGATGTTTATTTGCATAACGTGGAAACAGTACATAACTACTCATGCTTTTGTTCCCGCTTTATGGATACGCGTAATTGACCATTAGCAATAATAATAATAATGTTCTCGTCGGTTGAAACATTTATAACAAATATGATAGAAGACGCTTCCTTCACTCATTTTTAAATATCTCGTTGAACACATCAATAAAAACATTTTATACCTAAATTCACCCCAAATATGTTATGACGGTCAATTACGCCGCAAAAGGAATACGGAAACCTAAACACAAATACGGAACAATAAACACAAATAACTAGTCGTTACATAATAAATTAGTTTCACTTTAACTTTATTTAATACTTATTTCCAATTACAACAACGTAAATAAATATACATTAATCCTAACACTTAACCCTGCTTTTTGATTACGAAGTTAACGAAGATACGAAAAAGGAGAGAAGATGACCAAAGAAAGCACTTGGCACCCCCGGGATTCGAACCTTTGACCCCCCGCATGCCAACCACACGATCACGGACCGGTAGCTACACGGGTTATTGCTGCCCGGGCAGCAATTCCGTGAGCATATAACACTTGAGGTGATTGCGTCATCGCAGACCCTGGGATACACGCATGCGCAGCATTTTTCATCGTGGTATTTTGTGGGGTGTTTTTTGGGGGGTATTAGGGTTAATAGTATGGTCACCTTCAAATAAAGAGGTGTTGCGTATTTTGACGACCGACGTGCGTACATTCAACCGACCCAACAAGGATGGACAGCAACATGTATTTTATCAGCACAATGTTTGATATGGCAAAGTCCATTGAGTAATATACTTTAGTTTTGGGTAAGCATCTCCCAACAAAAAAAGAAGCAGAACTCTATGGATTCTCTACCCATACCAAATTTGGAATTCATACGTCTTTGAGCTGAGAATACATACGTTTTAAGAATTGCCAATTTACAAAAGAAATACATGCACCACCCATCTCGGTCAAGCTATTCAAGGGTGGAATATTATTCATAAATGTAGAGAATCTCATTTTATTCGACCAAATCAATAGTGAAAGGTACGTCTGCAAAGGTTCTGCTATTCAAGCAACAATGTACTATTCTATAAATAATTATCTTGTTTTTAAACTCAGTGCAGAAGCAATAAAGTCACTATACTGTGCTCTATAACCGCATGTTTGATGCTGAGAAAACACACGTTTTAAGAATTGCAGAAATCGCAATACATACATTACCCATCTCGGCCTAGTTTAACTCAATGGCATAATACTCTTCACAAAATGTAATGAATGTCATGTTATTCGACACGACCAAGTCAATTGTGAAAAGCACGTTTGCAAAGGTTGTCCTATTCAAGCAACAATGTTCTATTCTATCCATCATATCCTGTTTTAAACCCAGTTCAGAAGCAATAACGTCAGTCTATATTGAGCTCTAACACCAAGAAAACTATTGTTATGCAAAACTACAAATTTGAACCAAGTCACTGTGTCACTGTGTCACACACACAGATAAATAAATAAAAATGTAAGTGCAGTCGTTCTTCACTGAAGAGCATCCGTTTTGACTGGCAAACAAATGTTAGCCTTCAACCGATTTTGACTTTATTTGAGGTGTAAATTACAGCTGCCAAACAACTAACCATATGTCTAGCTGTTTCGTGGTATAAGTATAGTCCAATACTTTGACGGCGTGTACATATGCGTGAGGCATCTTTGCTGCTGTATTTGATTTACTATCAGTATTGTTTTTCAACCGAATTTCCATTTTTTTTAAATTTACTATCAGTATTGTTTTTAAAAAATCCCTGGTGTTTTCTACACTTCTGCATCTAATGCTCTAATCCCCCAATCCAGTCCGTCTTGAGCCCAGAAGCAATCATTCTCAAACTCATTACCACCTTCGTTTTCTCGGTTGACAGTCAGTCAACCGAAGTATATGTTTTAGTCATGCTCCCAAACTGTGGAATTACCTCCCTAAGGAGGTTGTCAACTGCAATACCCTCCTCACTTTCATAACTGCTTTTCAACGTATATGTATATATTATTACTGCAGTTACAACACTAGTTTGTTACGAGTTTTGACGTACACGCAATCGAACTGTTCAAAAAAGAGACATCAGACAAAACCAAGGAATACAAACATTCACATTTTGCTCTCAGTCGAACTACCGTTATTTTTAGTGTCCATTCCTAGTTCAGTTTTCCTAAAACCAAAAGCCTGCAAGAATCCCTTTCTATAGTGCGCACTACTTGCTACATACACTATACTATTCGTAGCAGAATTCATAAGCAGTAAAATTCGACCGATGATCAAAAATGTTTGACGAAATTCTCCAGATATTCGACTTCTTCCCGTTAATCTTCTAATGAATGTCGCGACAGACGTAGATCTTGAAGGAAGTTGAAGAACGAAGAATAGTGTACCAAGAATAACCAAAGTGCGAGTAACCTGATTTCGAACTTGTGTTTGCCTTGATGTGACGTTGCTATCAGAACCAGTAATACCCCGATTCTTGACGCTTAGTGCAACAATTATCTTTGCATACATAAAAGATATAGCTATCATCGGCAAGAAAAAAAAAAGCGAGAAAAATGATAGATTCCGTTAAGGTGAAAATTGGTTCCGTGATGTAGGGCATGCAAAAGTTAACTGTACGTGGCATGGTTTTGTAAATAACTTCATCTGGCCAACTGATGCACAGTTTAGTATTGTTGCCATATTGAATTGTTGTAAATGCCGCCGGTCCGATAGCCAGAAGCCAAATAGCAGTAAGTATCTTGACAGTGCGTTTCTTACCCTTAAGATATCGATGTCGTAAAGGGTAACAAATAGCAAGAAATCGATCAAGAGACATGACGGTGACTATACCTAAAGAAGCGTAGTAACATAGCAAGTTTGGACCAAAAATGAAAAGGCAGATTAATGCTCCTTGAAAAGGGATGTTTTCTTTTACAGCAGAGTAAAGAAACACGGAAAAGTAGTAAAGCGCTCCGCATATCAGAAACACGAGATCTGAGATTGCTAAGTTGACCAGGTAATAGTTCACAGAAGTATGCATTGATGGTATCTTGGCCACCATGTAAACGAACGCAGAATTGCCGACGAAACCAACAATAGATATGATCAAAATTACGCTGAAATAGACTACTCTTTCTAGGTATGTGTGAAACCAATTAGAAGCTATTTCATGAGTTGGGAGAACCAGAGTATTGTATGGCGAGCATATGAAATCCGTGTCCGCTTCGTTAACACTGCTGTTGCCTGCCATGGTTTCACAAGTAACTGACTTTTTACAGTCAACCTGCGCTTTATCAAATGGTGAACCACAATACACACTGCAGGCTACGAATCGAACTTTATATGTATTTTCAGTAGCCAAAAGATAATTGCGCAAATCACTTCTCGTTCAAGAATTGTTGATTAACTTCCAGAATGAAACTGTAGCATTTAATTGTTAGCGTTTCAGATGCAATGCACATGCACTTTTTGGCTTAATCACATGAAATATCCTCGGACGTATCACATAGTGACGTATTTGACATTTTTAACATTTGTGAGAAAAAATTATTAGTCCATGTTGATTGTACATGCACTAAAAAACAAATACACACAAATTAAGTACCTATTGAACATTTGGAAAAAAATCGCGTATAGCAGGCTCGAAACACTCTAACGGTGGATGCAGCAAATGACAATTTTAGTTCTTGAAAGTGCGAGCATCATATGCATGATGAAAGGGTAAGTCGCGGTAGAGTTCCAGGCCTACGCGATGGCAAGGTAATGGCGGATCCCATAACTTTATAACTTTTATATAGAGCAGTCACTTCCCGATCCAATTTTTCCTCTGCTTAAAGATACAAATTATCGTTCAATTTCGGGTTCTTAACAGAAAACGCTAAGGTACATGTTTTTGCCCTCGATGAGCGACAAACAAATATGGCGGATTTACCATAGCGTTACAAACGAGATAATTTTGAGTCTCGGGCATTAACATTGCGATGATAAGGTCACGTGGTTACTCCATAAAGGACAATGATATTTTACCACGTATAACGGACACACATTACATTTGTGTGTGTGTGTGTGTGTGTGATTTATGGTCATTGGGTGCCTTAAGGGGTAGCTTCGTGATCCTTTTTCTTCTGTGTCCCAAAACCTTAAATGACCTTTGTCTTAAAAAGCTGTTTCTTTCACCAGACACTTCGTGCATCATTCTTCCGCAACCATTTTTCCTGATACATTAAGGGATCTGGAATTAGCGTTTTGAGCGTTTCGACAGTATTTTTTGTGGGACATGAGAGCAAATCAGCCATATCGAATTGCATTCTGAATACAAAGAATGTCTTTCTGATATCAAATAATTTTCATTTTTTGAAATTCACGATATAATACAAATTTTATGACAAATTATTAAAATTTGATATTTTTCACATTTTTGATATATAACAGTCCTCGAAGTAAATTTCATAAATCTAATGATACATTCTTAAAGTGTATGTAGCTGGGAGGAAAAGCCGACGATCAATTGAAAATTTTGACCTTTCATATTGAAGATATGGATTTGTTTCCCCAAAACACCTAAATGTTTATGGTGTTTTGGGAAAAAAATCCATATCTTCAATACGAAAGGTCAACATTTTCAATTGATCGTCGGCTTTTCATCCCACCTACATACACTTTAAGTATAAATCATCAGATTTATAAAGTTTACTTCGAGTACTGTTAAATATCAAAAATAATCAATTTTTAATTATTTTCCATAAAATGTGTATTACATTGCGAATTTCAAAAAATCAAAATTATTTGATATCAGAAGGATATTCTTCGTATTCAGAATGAAATTCGATATTTCTGTGGTGCTCTAATGTCCCACAATAAATACTGTCCAAACGTTCATATTTTGGTCAAAACATGTGCTTGGATAGGCAGTTTTCAACAGATTTACCACATTCGCCTTGCTATAACATTGAATTGCGTTACAAAAAAAAGTGTTTTAGGGGGAAGTGTTAGGTTTTGTTCGATACAAACAAGTTCTGATTTGAAAAAGGGAACACTTGAAGTTTTGGCAAAAACCAATCACAGATGTCTATTTTCCACTAGATCTCACAAAGCTCTTATGATGCTATTCAGTCAACCAGGTATAACTGCGTGGAGACTTAGACTCGCTGTGTTGGAAATATCTGTGTACTCGAGTGCATCGAGGTGGAAACTGTGCGTAGATGCATTAGTAAGAGAATCGTTTTTGTAGTCAAACATTTTCATATGCAACATAACCTCGTTCTAATTATGTTGCGTGTTGAGTGCACTCTAAAAATATTTTTACATAACCTAAAATAGTACTCCTCGTAGGTCACAGCTCATTTGTCGAGTAAACTTGACTCAAAGAAGGTTGAGTAGCAGCTTAACTCTGCCTTTGAGTAAGGATTTTACTAAGTACATGACTCAACATTTGTTGAGTTAACTTTTACTCAACATTACTCAACAGTTGAGCTGGGTTTTTTTATTCAACAGGGTGGTAAAAATCTACTCACTCGATAAGTTGCTCTGTATTTGAGTAAATATTTTGCTCAACAGATAAGTAACATGTATTTGACTCAACTGATATTGAGTAGACTGTTTGCCCAACTGTTGAGCATCATGAAGTTGACTCAACTGATATTGAGTAATACTTTGGATGTGTGTTAGTCAAAAAGTTTACTCATCATATAGCTTAAGGTTACTCCTTCCATGTTGAGTAAAATCCCATACTTGAACCTCTGCTCAGCATATTTTGATTTATATTTCTCACACAAAAGAATACAATCCAGATTCATCTTAACTGTGGTGTTGTTACCATTTTATAATTCACATAAAATAAAATAAAATAACACAAAATCTACAAGAACATTATATCTGTGCAAACAAAACACGATTTTTTGTGTGATACCACTTTATATGATAATGTCTCCAAAAATCAAAAGTCCTCTATTGTCACTGTCACAATATGGTTATTGTCAAGGGTACAAAATTATTACAAATATTAAGTTACTAGAATAGTAAGTGACAAAGATCAATTAGCCGTTGGCTCTCATGCGTCCTTTAGATCACAAAGCATACATGAACCATCAGACATCAGTGATAGTGCAAAATGTTTTCTCTTTCTTTTTCCTCTTGGGAAGAAGAACGATTTGCATCCTTTTCTATGCAAAACAGAGCAATTTTATTCTCTGGCCTTTGTACAATCAGGTTATTAATTTTTACTTATAAGTATACATTTGATAGTGTTCATCATGTCCTTTACTAAAATTACACCACAGTTACCAGGTATTCCACTTGGTTCCTTTACCCCTCTGATCCAACTTGAGTGTCTCTCATCCAAGTTATAACTCTCTTCCTGTATAAAATTAAAAGGATAAAACAAAAACTCACTGTGAGAATCGGGCTCTTAAGAGAAAAACAAGTGTGAGTATTATGACAATGTGTGACCAAAATGCTTGCTCCCCCTTTCTGACCGGCCAAAATGCTTGCCCCCCCTTTTTTTTTGGCAAGGCCCCCACCCCCAATTTCTTCACCCCTGGGAGGGGCATAATAATTGCACAGCTCAACACGTGTACATGGGCATAATTGCCTTGCCAAAGAGTCAATGCCCTCACCCCCACCCCATTTCTCTACATTGGGGATAATTATGGTACAGCACCTTACCACATGTACACGGGCATAATATGGTGTATACATACAGGGTGTCCCAAAAAAACGAGGCCCCTCATTGCGCCCTCTTTTTCTCCTATTTCTAAAAAGTTGATTAAATATATTTTGGTATGTAAAGAAACCTTTAATCATTAACTTTAATAAACCAAAACAATTATTTCAATCGGCTCACAACTTTTGAAAATATGCCCTTTTGAATAAAAGTACCCGTTTTCACTCTGTCCACGGATAGCAAACAGGGTGGTTGGGATGGCTCATGCTGTGGAGTGGCCTGCACGATCACCAGACCTCACACCACTTGATATTTTTCCTTTGTGGCAAAATGTGGCAAAATCCAAGATCTTCGCAAACGTATTACTGAATGCATTCGCAAGTATCCGGCGCACAAGGATGGTACGCAACGAGGAAGCATTGATGCAATGAGGACCAGAGCTGAAACCTGTATTCGCCAAGGAGGCAACCAGGTAGAGGGCAGAGCAGCACAGTAAACTCACTCCAGAAGAAGACAAAAAAACCTTTTATCCTAAAAAGTGAAATGACTTATGTTGTAATTTTTTTTTTTTTAAAGCAAGAAACAACAAAGTAAGAAAGAAAGAAACATAATAAAACAAAAAGGCATAAAAAACCAAGAAAAATTAAGTAATTGCAAGTAAAGCAAAAGAAGTCCCATTCGGCATCCATTTTACCCACAAATTAATGACACTATTAACAAAAACCATTGCCCATAAACCCACCGGTAAAGCCCATTCCACAATAAAGTTATTTTATAAAGTTATCATTGAGTAATGTTTGATATTCATGCATGGTATGTGTACTCTTTTTCAATCATTGAAGTAGCCAAACCTTCTCCGTGGACAGAGTGAAAAACGGGTACATTTCTTTAAAAGAGCATATCTTCAAAAGTTGTGAGCCGATTGATATAATTGTTAATTAAAGCTAACGACTCAAGGTTTCTTTACATACCAAAATATATTTGATCAACTTTTCAGAAATAGGAGAAAAAGAGGGCACAATGAGGGGCCTCTTTTTTGGGGACACCCTGTATATAAATGATCAAGTAGCTATACGCCGTAGAAGTGACGTCATAATCGGATTAACTACCATAGCAATAGATGAATACAATTTTTGAATATACCGCGCTGCACTGCAGCAGGTTGCACTAATCACATCTATTATATGATTGAATACAATACCGCTCTTTTCAAATAGACTAATCTTACAGGTGCAATCTATGGTTCAATGCATCGGTACCGCATGAACGTTGTAGTGCGGGCGATATAGCCAAAATTGTATTCATCTATTGCTATGGTAGTTAATCCGATTAACTACGTCAATTCTACGGCGTATAGATGCTGTTCAATACGACGTCACTCATGATGGATTCATCCTCATTTAAATTCTGTCTTCCACAAGGTAACACTGAGCAATTCATGATAGCAATGAAACAGGTGTATGCTTGGGGAATCGATTTAGAGACCTGTCATCTTATCTTATTATCTTAGAACTGTCCTCCAACATGGCTGCCATTTCAATTGTTATACGGTTTCGGTTGGTTTATTCCATGCACTCTACTATATTACAATATCAGCATGATCGTATTATATGCAGGGCAGGGTAAATGCATAGCCTTAGCGTCCGGACCAAGTTAGCTTAAATTCGTTTGCATTACGTTCACCAACTTCATCATGCCAAACATGAAAATTTCTTTTGCATCATACAATGACACAATATTTGCATAACTTACCAGTCAAAAAAATTCAGCTCTTACCTTCATGAATGGGGGAAGTTTCCCCTAAACCCCAGCTAGAAAACAGATCATACAAGTCCGCCATGCTGGCAACTTGACTGGCATACACATGTGAGTCGACAACGCGACGTTGCATGCGATTGTAATCGACGCGGAGTAACACCACCAGTTAACGCAGCGTTGAGCTAGACTTCCAATCTGCTTTACTCAACATGATTTTCACAGCTTTGCTCGGGTGAGGGGTTTAATACGGAAATTCGCGTTTTGCACTTTGTTGACAAAATCTTTACTAAACTTATTACTCAACACGCTTTACTCCACACACTGAATAAAATAATTTTTAGAGTGTATAAAACACTAGTTTTGTTGAGACAATGACACATGAAGGTTCTCTTACCTTCGCCGCAGTTGACACCAGTCCAACCCGTGGCACATGTACATGTAAACGAGCCTTCACGTAAGTTACTGTCACAGGTCGCCCCGTTTAAGCAAGGGTTCGACTGACACCAATCAACGTCTAAAAGATAACAATATCGATGTCGTAGTACTAAATTTTGGAATATATATTATTTTCAAGGATTATTTATTTAGCCGTCTTAGGTTGAGTTTTGAAATTTAAGTAACCAGTGTGATACAGCATCTATCTGAAATAGTGACTGAAAAGGGCGTTGTGTTACCTAGACTATGAAATTATATTTAGCAGATGATTTCATCTTCAATTTATGATCTACTTGCTGTCAGAAAATTCATTTAAGTTTGATATTATGGAAGTGCCAGAGAAGCGTTGAAGACTGGACTCTATCTATTCTAGTAGGTTGTCTTTTTTTACAGGGTTGGCAAAATACTAACTACAAAAGATTCGAACATGCAAAAATGCTTTAAAATACATGTAGGTTAAAGCAACCAAATGAAGTCTGTCCCTTTGCTAAATTTACAGAGTAGAATTATATTCTTCTAAACATCATTCACATACGAGTACAAATATCGAATCCTCTAAATATTCTTACGTGTTTCACAGTTAGTTCCCATCGTTCCAGGCATTTGACAAATGCACCTGTATTGACCAATCACATTAATACAACGTCCTTGATTATGACATGGTTGTGCCAAACACTCATTGATATCTGATTGGGCAAACAAACGAAACTAAAACAAAAACTTAATCATCATCATCATCATCGTCAACTTCACCAGCATCATTATCATCATCACCACAAACAACAGTAGGAATACCACCATTAGCATCACTGTCGTTGTCAACATCCGATTCGTCTGCATCGTCACTGCCGCCGCACAATGTATTATCCCGGGTGTATTATCAGGTAAATAGCAAAGGGATTCGGTCACGTTGCCGTTATTTTTGCACTTACCTACTCTCGCGCTCTTTTTATCGTGTGATGGATTAATCAACATCAACGCGGCTTGGTTGACGAATGAGGTGTCGATATTTCATAGCTTTTAAAAATTTAATGTGACTATATATATCAACCAATGAGTACCGCTCTTCGGTTATTACGAAATGCTCATAAACATCTCAAAAAAAGTATCTAATCCCCTTTATAAAATGGCCATTATTCAAAAAGGGACTATTGTATTTTACCGATGTGTAATACAATCGCCCGTTTTTGAATAATGGTCATTATTAGCCATTCAGTTAGTTACTTTTTTTTTTTGAGATGTTTATTACTGCAATACCACTTACCGCAATTAACACCTGTTCATCTTGACATAAATATTCAAAGGTTGCGAGTAAATGTGCCTCGTTCTGTAAGAATGGGTCATTGATGTGTCACATTACTGCAATTTAATTCGATAAGGGTAACCTACTTCTTTCTTCACAATTAGCACCTGTTCAACTTGACACATGTATTATCCTAAACTATCTTCACTGGTTGCCAGTAAATGTGCCTCGTTCTGTGAGAATGGGTCATTGATGGGTCAATTTTACTACTTACCTTCTTCACAAGTAACACCTGTCCAGCCGGACGTACATGTACAGGTATACGAGCCTAAATCACTCTCACAAGTTGCTTCGTTTAAACAAGGGTTCGCCAGACACTCATCAACAGCTAAAAAAGTAACCGCATCATTTGCTTAGTACTAAATTACGGGAATATAGATTATTTTGATTTTATTTTCATTATTAAAATATTAAAGATTAAAGATTAAACAAACGATATTAATCATTATTGATGTCTGTCAGAACAGGGATATGTCTCATATCCCTGTTTAGAATATGTGACATCACCCTCGTCTAACATGGGTATTTTGTAAAGTGCAAGGAAGAGGCTGATACTTATATTACATGGATTTTGTATACTAAAAATCCATATAAGTTATCATTGTAGCTTTAGTGGGAGAAAAATATTGTAAAATTTAAAGTATCCCTTCACAAGTTCATGATGCATGGTAGTTGGATAAAGACACACTGAAGACAGTGAGTTACCGGAGAAGGAGACAATTAACAGTGTTTAAAGAGACTTGGTTATAATTGTTATATTTCGTGGAGTTGGATATGATGAGGAATATTTATTTATATTTATTTATAACATTCGGCCGAAGCCAGGCTAAACCCAATAGTGCTCAGAGGCGACTAAATTCAAGGGATGCCATCCGGATATGGGAAGAGGTCCGATTTTAGATGCAGGAGGAAAACCGGAGCACCCGGAGAAAAACCTGCGAGGACGAGCATGGATCGGCAACCAAACTCACATGTGGCACCGCGGGGAATTGAACCCCGGCCACAGCGGTGAGAAGCGAATGAGAAGACCACTACACTATCTCGCCCTCCCCTATGACACAGGTTTCCATTACAAAATTACAATTTTTTCACTTCCTATGCCCATGTGTCGAAAAGGACCAGTGAAATGGTGAAGGGAAAACCGACTTCGTGCCCAGTAGGGTTTAGATAACGTTACTAAATGTTTTCCCCGGATATATGTTTACAACCTTGAGCAATTATACATTACTAATTGGTATAAAAAGTAATTAACAAACCTTGTGCTAGAGTAGTTCCGGACTGATTTGCAAGTAGCCCAAGAGTTGCTACCAACACAAGTCCTGCATCAAGCATCACACGCATAATTTCTCAGTCGTATTTATTATCATTCATATAAATGTTGCGCTACCTGTAAAACAACAATTAAAAATGAACTTATATCTCTGTACTTTTGATAAATATATGTATTAATGTTCTCATCATTTTTTTTTGTGTCTAGTTCAATGCCAAATTTACCTAACATTACAATTCACAGTAATGTCATTAACAACAACAACAACAACAACAACAAAACCAATCAACAAAACCAAATTTTACTCTATAGTTTGAGGGTTTTGCTCTTCATGGTCAAAAATCATCTTCAGATGTTTGATCGATGATCACCTCTTCCACTTAGACGAATCCCGAGCACAGAGGGTGTAGCATTTAAGAGGATCATATACTTGACTTAAGTCGTGTTCACACAGTCGGATATAAGTGAGTTATTACCGGTAATAAGCGACTTATAACCGGTATTAGTGACTTATTACCGGTATTAAGTGACTTAAATCCGACTGTGTGAACACGCCTATAATAGGCTTAGTGGGTACAATCGTCCCTAATCATCAGATTAAAGTGGACTCTTTGATGTGTTACACTCCTTGCTAAGGAATTTTGAATTGTCACAATCTATTACATGGTTCTGTTGAACTGCATGGTCTGCAATAGCCGATTTTAATTGTTCAGTCTCTGTGGTCGGGATTCGTCCAACCGGAAGAAGTGATCATCAATCAATATTTCGATGATGCTTTTTGACCATGAAAAGCAAAACCAAGTCAAACAAGTGAGTAAACTTTGGTTTTACTTTAAAGAATCTTCCTATTCGAGTGGTATATTCAGCAGCGATTACACACGTGTTCTATGTCACCAGTCAATAAGATGTCGTTCTTTCACGGTGCAATATTCTTTATTTGAACATGAACACCACACTTTAATACAAATGTACCTGTACCTTACACAGTCTGTCTCAAAAAATTGTGCAAGTGAAAAGCGCCGTCTCTGGCAATTAGAAAATACCGTTGTGACATGCTTACATCAACGTCAAGGGCGTAGTCTTAGCTATCAAATGCCGATTGGTCTGTTCAATTTGCTTGTTATAATCTCGAGATATGTTTAGTTATCAACGAAAGGGTAAATCACAATTGTGCCATTTCTACCAATTTACTAGGGAAGACGGCTGTACATGTAAATCAATGATATATAATAGCATCAAGTTTATCAAGAGTTCCTTCGTGAAATGAAAAAAATACATCAATTACACAACAATACAAAATTGTTTTGACTGTTTTATCGTGATACAGGTATAATTCTCTTTTCCATTTAAAACAGATTAAAAGATAAATACATATTTCACATTCTGCTGTAAAAGTAAATACATGTACATGGCAACGATTTTATCATGGTAAATACAGTTTTCTTTGTCACTCAAGATATGTTAAAATACAAACAAATATAGGTTAATGAACTCGTATTTCTTGTTGGGAGAGAAATTAGACAAAAATAATGCACGCGCGCTGATGTTGATGTGCCTAATGCACGATGGAATGCATTAGACGCATCAACATCAGCTATCATTGAATTACATGTACAGCCCTCTTCCCTAGTAAAAGTGGCACAATTGTGATTTTACCCTTTCGTTGTTAACTAAATATATCTCGAGCTTTGAACAGAACAAATTGAGCAGAACAAAAGTCATTTGAGAGCTAAGACTAATTGCCAAAGAGGGTGCTTTTTACTTGCACAATTTTTTGAGACAGGTTGTATATTATACTGCATGATCTAAAGGGCAAATTTGGTCGTTTGACAACAGTCTGTCAACAGCAAGAAAATACAGTACAATTAACTTTTTTTTTGATATCTATAATTGAATTATACCCTAAAATGAAAAATGTGAAATCACGAAATACCCCTTTCAAATACATCTTTTTTCTACTCTGACTTTGATAGAGACAAAGCTATCCATTGGGAGCTTATCATAAGACAATGTAAAACCCCGTGACCAAAATCAAAATCAAAACTAAAACCAGGAACTTGAAAAGGCCCAAAGTCAGGAATAGGATACCGTCTGGGTCTGGGTCTTATTTCAACTGCAACAGCTGTTTGGTCACGTTAACAACGCCGCCATGCATTTTGAAGTCGTTATCAGTGACTTTTGGGGTACATGTTCCAAAATACATTCAATTTTTTAAAGATAATATATCCTAAATGCTATATATATATATATATATATATATAATCTACTTGAGATAAAATACCAAGACACCTAAAAGGGTCCCTGATGATTTTTTTAAATCATTGTTGCTATAATCCGAGCCCTTAATGTAACGACGGACATATTTTATGCTGACGGAAGTTGTGAATTGTTGACCCCAATTTGTTTGCCTGGTACATTTTTTTTTTATATCAAGGTCATTTATATGGTTATTAACAATGCTGTTGTATCTGCGTAGATGAATCGTTGTAGCAATAAAGAAATGTACGCAGTTTCGATTGTAGACTTACTAGTTTTACTATTCTCTTCATTTAACACTGCATAACTTTGAACATATGAATCCTAGAAACCACTTACCTTTTCGCTACTCACACAACTAAAAAGGGAAAGGACGATATTATGAAAATACAATTTAAACTCAAGCAGGGCAACTGGTGTAGAGCTGGTTTTCACTAACAAGAATGCCAACAATCTGCAATAGCTGCCCTGTATACCTTTGATAAATTATTATGCATACTATAGTGTACACATATGACAACTGGCAGCTATAATTGCAGATAGGGCCCGTCGAAATAATTTGTTACGACTATGCTACTTATATAAGATTGATGAATTAGTATTGACTGTAGTTATGCAAAAGGTTGTGCAAAGTGCAATCGATAATTGTACATGGTTCACTGGATCTAAAGAAATAATAATAGTTATCCCCTGTTTGTTCATGCCATGCGAAAAATATCACTGGTTTGAAGAGGTCGTATCACACGAGGCTGCAGTGAAAAATAAATCAATAAATCAATAAATCAATAAATAAATAAATAAATAAATAAATAAATAAATAAATAAATAAATAAATAAATAAATAAACAAATAAATAAATAAATAAATAAATAAATAAATAAATAAATAAATAAATAAATAAATAAATAAATAAAAACCTAATAAATTAGTTTCACTTAACTTTATTTAATACTTATTTCCAATTACAACAACGTAAATCTTAGCACTTAACTCTGCTTTTTGATATCGGAAGTTAAAGAAGATACGAAAAAGGAGAGAAGATGAACAAAGAAGTCACTTGGCACCCCTGATTCGAACCGTTGACCCCCGCATGCCAACCACACGATCACGGACCGGTAGCTACACGGATTATTGCTACACGGGCAGCAATTCCGTGCGCATATAACACTTGGGGTGATTGTGTCGTCGCAGACCCTGGGATTCACGCATGCGCAGCATTTTTCATCGTGGTATTTTTTTTTTTTTTTTTGGGTGTTAGGATTAATAGTATGGTCACCTTCAAATAAAGAGGTGTTACGTATTTTGACGACCGACGTGCGTACATTCAACCGACCCAACAAGGATGGGCAGCAACATGTATTTTATCAGCACAATGTTTGATGGCAAAGTCCATTAAGTAATATACTTTAGTTTTTAGTAAGCATCTCCCAACGAAACATTAAGCAGAACTCTATAGATTCTCTACCCATACCAAATTTGGAATTCATACGTCTTTAACCTGAGAATACATACGTTTTAAGAATTGCCAATTTACAAAAGAAATACATGCACCACCCATCTCAGCCAAGCTATTCAAGGGTGGAATATTGTTCACAAATGTAGAGAATCTTATGTTATTCGACCAAGTCAATAGTGAAAGGTACGTCTGCAAAGGTTCTGCTATTCAAGCAACAATGTACTATTTTATTAATAATTATCTTGTTTTTAAACTCAGTGCAGAAGCAATAAAGTCACTATATACTGTGCTCTATAACCATGCTAACGCATTTTTGATGCTGAGAAAACACACGTTTTAAGAATTGCAGAAATCGCAATACATACATTACCCATCTCGGCCAAGTTTAACTCAAGGGCATAATACTCTTCACAAATGTAATGAATGTCATGTTATTCGACACGACCAAGTCAATAGTGAAAAGCACGTTTGCAAAGATTGTCATATTCAAGCAACAATGTTCTATTCTATCCATCATATCCTGTTTTAAACTCAGTTCAGAAGCAATAACGTCACTCTATATAGAGCTCTAACACCAAGAAAACTATTGTTATGCAAAACTACAAATTTGAACCAAGTCACTGTGTCACTGTGTCACACACACAAATAAATAAATAAAAATTTAAGTGCACGGCATTTACTTTAAATGAAAAAATAATCCGTCACAAGTGAAAAAAAATCACTTAGAAAAGAAAGGTGACATTCCATCGTTCTTCACTGAAGAGCATCCGTTTTGACTGGCAAAGAAATGTTATCCTTCAACCGATTTTGTCTTCATTTGAAGTGTAAATTACAGCTGCCAAACAACTACCCATTATGTCTAGCTGTTTCGTGGTATGAAGTATAGTCCAATAATTTGACGGCGTGTACATATGCGTAAGGCATTTTTGCTGCTGTATTTGATTTACTATCAGTATTGTTTTTCAACCGAATTTCCATGTTTTTTTAAATTTATTATCAGTATTGTTTTAAAAAATCCCTGGTGTTTTCTACACTTCTGCATCTAATGCTCTAATTCCCCAATCCAGTCCGTCTTGAGCCCAGAAGCAATCATTCTCGTGCTCATTACCACCTTCTTTTTCTCGGTTGACAGTCAGTCAACCGAAGTATATATTTTTAGTCATGCCCCCACATTGTGGAATGACCTCCCTAAGGAGTTTGTCAACTGCAATACCCTCCTCACTTTCATAACTGCTTTTCAACACATATATATATATATATATATATATATATATATATATATATTACTGCAGTTACAACACTAGTTTGCTACGAGTTTTGACGTACACACAATCGAACTTTTCGAAAAAGAGACATCAGACAGAATCAAGGAATACATAAATTCACATTTTGCTCTCAGTCGAACTACCGGTATTTTTAGTGTCCATTCCTAGTTCAGTTTTCCTAAAACCAAAAGCTTGCAAGAATCCCTTTCTATAGAGCGCGCTACTCGCTACATACACTATACTATTCGTAGCAGAATTCATAAGGAGTAAAATTCGACCGATGATCAAAAATGTTTGACGAAATTCTCCAGATATTGGATTTTTTCCCGTCAATCTTCTAATGAATGTCGCGACAGACGTAGATCTTGAAGGAAGTTGAAGAACGAAGAATAGTGTACCAAGAATAACCAAAGTACGAGTAACCTGATTTCGAACTTGTGTTTGGCTTGATGTAACGTTGCTATCAGAACCAGTAATACCCCGATTCTTGACGCTTAGTGCAACAATTATCTTTGCATACATAAAAGATATAGCTATCATCGGCAAGAAAAAGGCAGCGAGAAAAATTATAGATTCCGTTAAGGTGAAAATTCGTTCCGTGATGTAGGGCATGCAAAAGTTAACTGTACGTGGCATGGTTTTGTAAATAACTTCATCTGGCCAACTGATGCACAGAATAGTATTGTTGCCATATTGTAGTGTTGTAAATGCCGCCGGTCCGATAGCAAGAACCCAAACAGCAGTTAGTATCTTAACAGTGCGCTTCTTACCCTTAAGATATCGATGTCGTAAAGGGTAACAAATAGCAAGAAATCGATCAAGAGACATGACAGTGACTATACCTAAAGAAGCGTAGTAACATAGCAGGTTTGGACCAAAAATGAAAAGGCAGGTTAATGCTCCTTGAAAAGGGATGTTTTCTTTTACAGCAGAGTAAAGAAACACGGAAAAGTAGTAAAGCGCTCCGCATATCAGAAACACGAGATCTGAGATTGCTAAGTTGACCAGGTAATAGTTCACAGAAGTATGCATTGATGGGATCTTGGCCACCATGTAAACGAACGCAGAATTGCCGACGAAACCAACCATAGATATGACTAAAATTACGCTGAAATAGACTACTCTTTCTAGGTATGTGTGAAACCAATTAGAAGCTATTTCATGAGTTGGGAGAACCAGAGTATTGTATGGCGAGCATATGAAATCCGTGTCCGCTTCGTTAAAACTGCTGTTCCCTGCCATGGTTTCACAAACGACTTTTTACAGTCAACTTGTTCTTTATCAAATGATGAACCACACTAAACATTGCAGGCTACGATTCGGACTTATATGTATCTTCAGTAGCTAAAAGATAATTGCGCAAATCACTTCCAATAAGGTTCTCGTGCAAGAATTGATTACCTTATCTAAATGAAATTCAATTATCCACTGCATGCATTTGATTGACTTAATCGACTCGGACTTGTATCTTCAGTAGGCAAATGATAATTAAACAAATCACTTCCAATAAGAATTGTTGATTAACCTATCGATAATGAAATTGATAACAGCAAATTGCAGAATTCAATCATCCACTGTAGAGAGTTTTTGGCTTAATAAAATTAACATTTAAAAGAAGTTCCGGTTGTACAATACAAAACAACAAATAAATATCTGTGCTTGGCATATTGACCGTTTTGTAAAATGTAAACCTTTATCAAAATTGGTTGTTAATTGTCTTTTTTTTTCAGAATGAAGATGCAAGAATCAATTAAGCATTACATGAAAAATTTAGGATAGTTTGAAATTGACCTCCGGTTCCCTAGTAGTTACGTGCAATTGATTGTAAATAGCCTAAAATGCATATAAGAATACGTTTTCGCAAAAAAAAAAAAAAACTAGAAAAAATGTCTGCGTTCATCAGTACAGAGTTCTCGGTTACCGGCGAATATATGTAAGGGTGGGGGAAGGGGTGGGGTGTTTGGTGGGGTTGTGGGGTGTGGGGATGGTGGTGGGGTGTGGGGTGTGGGTGGTGCTGGTGGTGTTGTGGGCGGCGGGGGTGGGGTGTTTGTGGGTGTGTGTGTGTGTGTGTGTACATCAATGAGACCAATTCAAATGCTTGTTCTACGCAGGGGTATGATTGAGCGAGTATGCTGTAGTATAAGTTCAAAATGCAAAGGGTGGTGTACCATTTGAAGTTGATTGTTAAGTATATAATATACATTTTGAATGGCTATTCATATTACAAGAGAAAACAATAAGAAAAAAAGAAACGACTTTCGCCAATTTCTACACCTTTAGTGGAGAGCTTACGTTAGAGCAAGAAGTACAATGTTTTCATTAATGTGCTCAACGAGTGAGTTACGCGAAGCGTCTTTTGTCTTATTTTTCATGAATGTTTTAACTGACGAGAACATTATTATTATCGTTACACAGTGTCAACACGCTATATTATAATTTTTTTTTCATAAAGCTCCATTACTCCGTTGGTGATCAATATTCTATTGTTGACACAGATAAAGAAAGTTTACATATGCATTGTGATATACACGTGTGATCGAATTTTCTATTATACAAGCACCTGGATCATAAATGTGTTCCTTTATATAATTGTAATTCTCAAAATTGAATATATCACAATTTCGAACTTTCGATTTAAAAATCGTTACGCCAAAAATGCAGTAAAAATGTATCCAGAGCAAACAGTGATGGTTTTACCTCAAAACAAATCGAATTTCCTTGTAATAGCAACACCATATGGGATACTAGAGCATGCGCAAATCGTAATAATGTGTAGAATAGAATTTGATGGTATCTCATATGACAGTCTTACTATGCTTAGCCTGAGCCGCTCGGCCTATCTCGAACAAGATCGCCATGCGTAGCTATTGAAAAACGAGAGGATTCGCCGTACTATCACGGCAATTTTTGACACGAAGATATAGGGATGATGACGTTGTGCGTTAACGGTCAATTACTTGTATCCATACAGCGGGTACAAAAGCATTAGTAGCATGTACTATTTTCAAGTTATGCAAATAATATGTGACCGTTCATGGCGAATGAGCCGTAAATTCATCCCCCGGTCAATTTTGTTTTATTTCGTGTTTAAAAAACAAACATCATAAACTTAAAAATGGTATATCATTTGACTTCAAACGATATCAAACGTTATGGTTTGTTAAACTTTGCTCCTTCAACAAAATTATAGCTTGTTTCGTTTCTACATGTGTCCTATTTTCTACATTGCTGGCAATAAATATCAAACAGTCATAATTGGCGGTCATTTCAAATCATCCCCAAGTCAACGAGGTTTAAGAAAGTTCTCTCATTGTTAATTGTTGGTTATGCATACCTATACAATGCCTGGTAACCCACCACTTGAACAGGATTTAGCAAAAGCAAACAAAGACCAGAGCTATTAAAAGTTCTATAGCCATCTAAGGTAGAAGCTTATTATCCACTTCAACAATAGGATAATTGATTAGGGTTTCACTATCAAAATGAGATCGATGTCGGGCCAGCTTAAGTTACCGATGAATACGACCTTCGTGCACATTTTACACTCAGAATACAATTTAGGAATTTACGGCTCATTTGTGCTGCCGGGTCACATATAGTATATTGCACAATAGATAAAAAATTAAACATTTTAAGGTGTTGCTAGACGTAATTTTATCACACACCCATACACCCCCACACTCCAAACCACAAACACCCTTACATGCATTCGCCGGTAACTCTGTACTGGACCGGTGAACACGGACGTTGTTTTTTTCTGGACCTAACCGGGGACGTTTTTATTTCAACAATATAATGCATTTATAGATTTTTTTGAAGTCAATTACGTGTAACTACTGGGAAGCCGGAGGCCAATTTCAAACTATCCTAAAATTTTCATATAATTATGCTCAATTGGTTCTTGCATCTTCATTTTGAAAAAAAAAAATTTGGTCAATTAAAACCAATTTTGATAAAGGTTTCTTAGACTACATTTTGCAAAACGATAAAGATATCAATCACAGATATTTATTTGATATAGTTGTTTTGTATTGTACAACCGGAGCTTCTTTTAATTGTTAATTTTATTAAGCCAAAAAATGCTTGTGCACTGCTTCTGAAACGCTCAACAGTGGATGATTGAATTCTGCAATTTGCTGTTATAAATTTCATTATCGATAGGTTAATCAAGAATTTTTGCACGAGATCCTTATTGGAAGTCATTTGCGCAATCATCATTTGCCTACTGAAGATACATATAAGCCCGAGTCGTAGCCTGCAGTGTTTAGTGTGGTTCATCAATTTATAAAGAACAAGTTGACCGTCAAAAGTCGTTTGTGAAACCATGGCAGTGAACAGCAGTTTTAACGAAGCGGACATGTATTTCAAATGCTCGCCATACAATACTCTGGTTCTCCCAACTCATGAAATAGCTTCTAACTGGATTCACACATACCTGGAAAGAGTAGTCTATTTCAGCGTAATTTTGGTCATATCTATTGTTGGTTTTGTCGGCAATTCTGCGTTCATTTACATGGTGGCCAAGATACCATCAATACATACTTCTGTGAACTATTACCTGGTCAATTTAGCAATCTCAGATCTTGTGTTTCTGATATTCGGAGCGTTTTCCTACTTTGCCGTGTTTCTTCACTCTGCTGTAAAAGAAAACAACCCATTTCAAGGAGCATTAAGCTGCTTTTTCTCGTTTGCTCCAGCCTTGCTTTGTTACTACGCATCTTTAGGCATAGTCACCGTCATGTCTCTTGATCGATTTCTTGCTATTTGCTACCCTTTACGACATCGATATCTTAAGGGTAAGAAACGCACTGGATACTTACTGCTGTTTGGCTTCTTGCTATCTGACCGGCAGCATTTACAACAATACAATATGGCAACAATACTAAACTGTGCATCAGTTGGCCAGATGAAGTTATTTACAAAACCACTTTAACCACGATATACATGTCAACACGTTTCTAGTGAATTGAAAATCAGATTTTGGTAGGAATACAGTCATAGAAAGACATATGACTCTACTGTTTGTTTTTCATTTAATACAAATTCATTTTGATGAATTGAACTGGTATGACTCTTAGGACTCGTGATAAACGACGATTAATTTTGTAATAATAAAATGAAAACGCTGGGTCATTCACGACGTCAGTATAATTCATGTCAAAACCTGGGGAGTGACCACGCATATACGCGTATACTTGCGCGATCGATACTCAATGATCCAGACAATACCATTTGAATATATCGCCCTTATGTATGCACCTGCTTGACACATCTGGTCACTTGCGGGAAGATATACGTTACCCTAATAGTTTACAATAGATACCCCACCGTAAATAGCTCTCTTCATTACCTCGCTGTGCCAGTATATACGCGTAGCGTAGGTAATTTTGAACCATATTTTGTTCAAAAATGATAGGAAGCTAAAAGGTTGGCTATCAGCAGATGCCCAATGGTATCAGGAAGTGTTGCAAGAAAGGTAAGCGTACTCATTATTTATTCCAATTTTATTTATCTATAAAATCCGAATGGGAAATCCGAAAAAAAATATCAGGTCAAAATTCTCACCCTAGAAATTTTGCGAAATAAAATTGAATCAAATTTAGGCTCCGCAAACAACGTCCAATTATTCCCAGAGGGGTTTGCTACACGCGTGTATAATAAATTATGATTTGGGGTTAATTTGAGAAGAGTTATGTCTCAAGTTTCAAAATACACCGAGTGCACCTTTTTGGACCAAAAACCTCGACAATTCAATACTCTTTAAAAACAAATCAAGAATTATCTGTGAGTACTAAGTATATGAACGTTATGATCTAAGCTATCAGATGCATCATTAATTTCATGACTATGATATTTAGTTGTAGAAAAATATTACTTTAATATTTTGATATTTTGGCGGGATTATTTCCCGCCAAAAATTTCAACCAAAAAGAGAAAGTATCAGAACTTGCAATTCTGATTTGACGGGCTTCCATGCCATCCATAACTTCCAACCATCTCTCAGCCAATGCCAGCAAAACCAAGACCATGATAATATCAACCAAAAAGGAACCTTACCCACAGATGCAGCTCTATATGAATCAACAGCGTATCGAAAGAGTTAGATCTGTAAAATTCCTTGGCATTTGGATCAGTAACAACCTTTCCGGGAAAGTTAATTTTGACAGCATTTGCAAGAAAGCTCGTAAGACAATAGGCTTCCTTCACAGATCTTTTCACAATGCTCCACTCCATATCCACCGTTCTCTATATATGGCTCTTGTTCCTCCAACCCTTGAATTTGGCTCAATTACATATCACCCTTTAAACCAGACGCTCACAAACCGGTTAGAATCCACCCAACGCTTTGTCGCGTGATCTTGCAGGAATGGAAGCTTTCAAAAGTAGACCTCCCCTCCTCTCCAAACGTCGTGATCATCTGGCCACACTCTGCCACCTGTACAAAATCCTTCAAAAGCTATGCTCTTCGCCAAGCGCATTTAAACTGCACCCGCGCCCTGGCCTTCGCAATCTCAACAGCTGCGCCCTTGTTGTTCCGTTTTCCCGTCTCTTCCTGTCTCAAAAATCCTTTTTCCCATATGCACTTACCCTATGGAATTATCTCCCTGACACTGTAGTCAAATCTCCATCCCTGCCTGCTTCAAATCTGCCATTAATGACCAGGTGTGCTAGCCATCTCCTTCTCTAGACTGCTGCCCTCAGTCGTCAACCGTCTGGATTGACGACTGAGAAAACTACGTGGAAAAAAAGTGACGGATTTTGCAACAGGATTCCTGTGGCATAGAGCATGCGCAGTTGTGTCCAAATTGACCTTTTGACCGAGTTTGTTGTTTTTAGAAGTTCAGAGCGCGATCTTGTCACAGCGGCGCGGTACAGCGACGCGGTACACGGGCGCCGCTAGTCAGTCGCGCTACGACGCACAACCAAAGTCGCATTGCATAGTTTTCAGAAGTCCGTCATGATATTGGCTGTAAGATAATCAGTCGTCACTACGAAGCATACACAGTACATGCGAAGTGTAGACGGCTGATTGGAATTAGTCTACTCCTTCTCCACCTCATTTGTTTTGTCTTGATTTATTTTTTCTCATCAATTTTGTTTCTCCATTTTATGTATGTCCCTTTTATTTTGTGTTTGGTGTAATTAGGCCACCCTTTAATGTAGTGCATAGGCACTATTGGGTTCTCGCCCGGTCTTTGACCGAATTGTTAAAAATAAAGTACCCTTAACTCCTGGTCCAAGAGATAGCAGGAATTTCTTTGACAAAAATGACCAGGTGTCTTGTTATGATAGTTGGATAGAACATCCCATGGGACATCTGAAAAGTGAAGTCTTGAGTGTCGTGAGCGGTGGAGCGTGCCATCAGAGGTCAATGACCTCAAATTTGACACGTTTTCCTGTATAATTCGTTTTATGCATGCCATTTATTAACACATTGTTGGTTAATATATTAATTATCCATCAAACAAAACCAATATCAATGAGATTTAATAATGTTTCGACCCTAATTTTGAGCCAAAAATGTCAAAATTTAGCATTTTTACCCATATTTTGCAAATTGACCTGACATAAAACTTATAATTTCCTGAAAAGTGTTCCTGAAAATGTTCACAAAAAGATGACTTAAAACAATGTGTATGGACTAAGTCGTTTTTGGGCAAGGACATTTAAAGTGCAATGACCTCTTAAGGATTTCCCATGTAAGAGGTTTTCTGCACTAAATTCCCAAGATGGCTGCCAAAATTTCAAAATGGCTGACATTGAAAATGAAAATTACCTATATCTCAGTCCTTGAAGTTCTTGCAAGCATACTTTTGATGTCTATACCCATGTTTACAGGGTCAAGTGGTGCATAAGTTTTCAATTGTTCATTGGCTCTAATGTAGCCATCTACTGCTGATATTGGTCTTGAAGAAGAAGCTTCATACTACTGCTGATTGATCTATCTACTGCTGATATTGGTAGCTTCCAACTGCTGATTGTTGTTGATGAAGTAGCTTTCAATAATATTGTTCATATATAATATTTCATCAACAACAATCAGCAATTGGAAGCTACTTCATATACCGATATCAGCAGTAGATAGATAACCCAGCATCAATCAGCAGTATGAAGCTACTTCTTCAAGACCAATATCAGCAGAAGATGGCTACATTAGAGTCAATGAAGAATTGAAAGCTTATTCATCAACACCAATATCAGCAGTAGCAGTAGGTAGCTACCTTAGCGCCAATGAACAATTGAAAGCTTCTTCATCAACACAATCAGCAAAAGGAAGCTACTTCATCAACACCAATATTAGCAGTAGATGGCTAACACAGCAACAAGTAGCAATTGGTAGCTACCTCTTCAACATCAATATTAGCAGTAGATGGCTACCTTAGCGCCAATAAACACTTACTTAAATTGAAAGCTGCTTCATCAACACCAATCAGCAATGTATTGGAAGTTACTTCATCAACGCCAACATCAACAGTAGATAGCTAAACCCAGCAACAATCGGCAATTGGTAGCTACTTTATCATCAGCAAGACCAGCAGTAGATCGATACCCCAGTACCAATCAGCAGTTGGTAGCTACTTTATCAACACTAATATTTGAATACCTTAACAACAACCAGCAATTGTGAGCTACTTTATCAACACCAGTATCACCAGTACAGTAAACCCAGCACCAATCAGCAACTGGGAGCTACATCATCAAGCTACTCTTAGCTAGCGTTTCATTTTTTTTCGTCTGAAGAAACTCCTGGAATTAATCCTTTTACAAATATAGTTACTGAATATGATTAGATTACTTGTTAATCTTGGAGTTGGGACATCGACTGTTCAGTGCCCAAGTGGGTACGTACAATAGCCGTCATGTGAAGCTGCCATTGTGTATGTGAGTACAATATACAATATATTGTCAAATGTTCACAGGACAGCTATTGCACTTACACACTTCTGGCACTTAGCAGTCGACATGTTTATCAGGAGTAGTAGTACTACTTCGGCTTTGATACTTCGTTTAGGTAATAGACATGTCGTTGATTATTTATGGTGTCATTATTGATGTCATTTTGAAAAAGCGCCCTCAACGCCTAACCCACCGTTGGCCAATGTGAAGGCAAACGGATTTCAAAACCTCAATGTATTTGCTGGAATCCTTGATCCCGACAACACGGCATATACATCAGAGACATGCTCCTCCTTAGAGCTTCAACGACTGAGATACAAGCCAAATTGATTTAAATGGCAGACATTTTGACATTCAGTGGCAGCCATCTTGGAACTTTGTGTCCTGGGCTGTTCTTGGTGATTTTATTGGACTCCTTGACCCTGTAAACATGGGTATAGACATCAAAATTATGCTTGCAGGAACTTCAAGGACTGATTGGCAGCCATCTTGGAAATTTAGGTCCCATATTATTGTAGGTGATACTATTGGATTCCTTGACCCTGAAAACATGGGTGTAGACATCATAATTATGCTGCTAGGAGCTTCACTGGTCTAGTTATGTTGATTTTTGTGATTTTGCCGGCCATTTTGAAAAAAAGCGCCCTCACCGCCTCACTCACCGCTTGCCAATGTGCAGGCAAGCGGATTTCAAATATTTTCCATAACTTTATAACTTTCATATAGAGCAGTCACTTCCCGATCCAATTTTTCACCTGCTTAAAGATACAAATTATCGTTCAATTTCGGGTTCTTAACAGAAAACGCTGAGATACCTTTTTTGCCCTAGATGAGCGACAAACCAATATGGCGGATTTACCATAGCGTTACAAACGAGATAATTTTGAGTCTCGGGCATTAAAATTGCGATGAGGGGGGCAACATGCCCCGGGCGCAACCCTTAGGGGGCACCAAATTGACTAACTCAGCATCGATTCTGCGCCCCTCCAAGCGGTGAAAGTCACAATTTGCGCATTTCAGCACAAAATCAATTAAAAGAACATTTTAAGACCGATTTTCAACTTCTAGTTACCAAAATTAATTAGTGTATAGGCCTTATTTGTCCAAAATTTCGCGCGCTCCTCGCGCAATTGTTTCAAGAATGGGGGGGGGGGGCATTATGTATCCTTAGCCCCTGAGCTACGCCTCCACTGCCCGCGTCTAAGATATTCTTGGGTGGGGTTAGGGGCGCCAATTTTGTTTCTTGCCCCGGGCGCTACCAACCCTAGTTACGCCACTGTATGACTGTTGTTACTTTTCAAACTACCAACCATATACTTAACCTCATCCTCGGTTATATCGTTATTTAATATATCACAATTAATACCTTGTGCAGAAACATTAATATCTTACGTTATCATCAAATGAGAACATGTTCATATCAATATTACCTTGAAATACACTTTTAAAAATAATCATACCATCTTTGCATAGAAATACACGGCTCAGTACGGGCGTCCTTTTTCAGATATTTCACAACAGCCCAACTATCATTATTGATTTTTTAATTATTGGTGTTTTCTACACTTCTTGGTGTTTTTCTACACTTCTGAACCTAATGCTCACGTCATGTGCCCAATCATTCTCGTGCTCTTTACCACCTTCCGTTTTGTAGGTTGACACTCTGTCAAAGAAGTATATCAGTCATGCTCCCAAATTGTGGAATGAGCTGCCTGAGGAGGTTGTCAACTACAATACCCTCCTCACTTTCGTAACTGGTTTTCAACGTATGTATATTATTACTGCAGCTACAACACTAGTTTGTTACGAGTTTTGACGTATGCACAGTCCAAGCTTTCAAAAAAGTGACATCAGACAAAACCAAGGAATACAAACATTCACATTTTGCTCTCAGACAAACTACCATTATTTTTAGTGTCCATTCCTAGTTCAGTTTTCCTAAAACCAAAAGCCTGCAAGAATCCCTTTCTATAGAGAGCGCTACTCGCTACATACACTATACTATTCGTAGCAGAATTCATAAGCAGTAAAATTCGACCGATGATCAAAAATGTTTGACGAAATTCTCCAGATATTCGACTTCTTCCTGTCAATCTTCTAATGAATGTCGCGACAGACGTAGATCTTGAAGGAAGTTGAAGAACGAAGAATAGTGTACCAAGAATAACCAAGGTACGAGTAACCTGATTTCGAACTTGTGTTTGGCTTGATGTGACGTTGCTATCAGAACCAGTAATACCACGATTCTTGACGCTTAGTGCAACAATTATCTTTGCGTACATAAAAGATATAGCTATCATCGGCAAGAAAAAGGCAGCGAGAAAAATGACAGATTCCGTTAAGGTGAAAATTGGTTCCGTGATGTAGGGCATGCAAAAGTTAAATGTACGTGGCATGGTTTTGTAAATAACTTCATCTGGCCAACTGATGCACAGTTACAAAATATAATGAATGTCTGATTTACACAACTCGATTTTAAATTGGCATTTCTTCAAACCCGATTTTCTAGAAAAGTTGTTTTTTCGCGGCGCCCCACTATACGCCACTATGGAATACAGACGACGAAGTATGATTGACAGTGTGTTTTAGGGACTAAATCCCCGGTCAAAGTCCTGTTAAAAAGGCAATGTCCATAGTCAAGAATATGCAACATTTTGAACTTTTTAAACTTTTATTCCACTCTACACGAACGTGCACTATTTAAACCTAATCTTATAATATATTTAATAAGCTTTATTTAACTCGCGTCTGAAAAGTGGGTACTTGCAACCCCTGCAGATTTTCATTAAAAAACGTCCGATGCGTATGATTTCTTTTTAAACAAAATACTTTTACACATTAAGACTGTACCAATTGATGTGAAATCGTAAAAAAATTATATTGTATTTTTGTCACCACATCCAAATCACATCCCCATTATATTGGCATTTTAATGTTTTAATTGCCTGTTTGCTTGCTTGCTTGATTGATATAACGTCTGTATATTATTATATAAATACTATACGTAACTATGATTTAATGAGCATTCAGTATGACGTACACATCAAGTATTCATCCCAGATCAAGTTTCTGAAAAAGCTGGTTTGAAGAGATGTCAGACAATTTTGTAGAATACGAGCGCGCATAATTACTTTACATTTTGCTCTCAATAGAACTACCCGGATTGGTAGCATGACTAGAGCCCTTTCCTAGTTCAGTTTTCCAGAAACCAAACACCTGCAAAAATCCCTTCCTATAGAATGCACTACTCGCTACATATACAATACTATTCGTAGCAGAATTCACTAAAATTAAAAGTCGCCCGATGAACAAAAATGTTTGAAACAATGTTCCCGAATTCCTATCACTTCCTGTCAAGCTTCTAATAAATGTCGCTGTAGACACAGACCTTAGAGGGAGTTGCAGAACGAAAAATAAAGTACCAAGAATAACCAAGGTGCGAGTAACTTGATTTCGGACTTGTGTTTGGTTAGATGTGACGTTGCTATCAGAACCAGTAACACCCCGATTCTTGACGCTTAATGCCGCAATTATTTTTGCGTACATAAAAGATATAGCTATCATCGGCAAGAAAAAGGCAGTGATGAAAAGGATTGGTGCAAATAAATCGAAAACTGGTTCCGTGATGTACGGCATGCAAAAGTTAACTGTGCGTGGCATGGTTTTGTAAATATCTTCATCTGGCCAGCTGATGCACAGTTTAGTATTGCTGCTGTATTGTATCGTTGTACATGTCGCCGGTCCGATAGCAAGAACCCAAACAGCAGTTAGTATCTTAACAGTGCGTTTCTTACCCTTAAGATATCGATGTCGTAAAGGGTAACAAACAGCAAGAAAACGATCAAGAGACATGACGGTGACTATACCTAAAGAAGCGTAGTAGCACAAATGTACTAGGCCAAAAATAAAAATGCAGCTTAATGCTCCTTTAAACGGGATGTTTTCTTTCACAGGAGAGTGAACAAATACGGCAATGTAGTAAAGTGTCCCGAGAGTTAGAAACACAAGATCCGATATCGCTAAATTTAACAGATAATAGTTCACAGAAGTATGCATTGACGGTAGTTTCGCTACCATGTAAACAAACATAGAATTGCCAACGAATCCGACAATAAATGTGACAAAAACGACGCTGGCGTAGATGATAATATCTAATTGGTTGTGGTACCACTTCGAAGCTATTTCATGGTTCGATAAAATTAAAGTATTATACATTGTGCATATGATATCTTCGCTTGATTCGCCAAAACTGCTGTTACCCGCCATTTATGGTTAGTGAGCTGCGAGCACACTAACAATGTGCTGAATCTATATTGTATGAACCGAATTTTTCAATATTGATCTTCTTTAGCTAAAGGATATTCCTTATAAAGTATATATTTACAAAACTGCTGTTCCTTGCGATGGTTTCACAAACAACTTTTTACAGTCAATCTGTTCTTTGTCACAAGATGAACAACACTAAACACTGCAGCCTACAACTCGGACTTATATGTATCTTCAGTAGGCAAATGATAATTGCGCAAATCACTTCCAATAAGGTTTTCGTGCAATTATTGTTGATTAACCTATCGATAATGAAATTGATTAAAGCAAATTGCAGAATTCAATCATCCACTGTTGAGCTTTTCAAAAGGAATGCGCATGCATTTGATTGGCTTAATCAGATTAAAAATCAAATTATACAGAACGGTATTTCAGTGGTACAATACAAAAGAACTATATTATATAATATTAAGCAAGTGTAAACAAAATCATACTTATTAATTGAAAAATCAAATCTTTTTCCCCCTGCAATAACCAATTAAGGATAAATAAAATATTGAGGATTGTTGAAATTGCTTTCCCTGTAGTTAAATAAATTACTGAAAGCAACCTAAAACATAATCCTCTATTGTTGATAAAATCAGTTACCCGATTGGAAGATCAAAATTTAAAAAAAAATTGTAAAACGGGTCAACGCCCCTGGTTAGCCGCAGAAAATCAGGAATAAAAAATAATATTATGCCCCTGTTCATCAGCCCAGTATAGAATCCCTATTGTCGATGAATACATGTATGTGTATGGGAGTGAGGTGGGGTTGAGTTGCGTGATGGTATGTGGGGGTGTTTGATGAGGCGGGTGTATAGTGTGTCCGTATGTGTTTGCCGGCAAACGCGGACGTTAATGTAGGGATTCCATAACCATGATAGCAACTGATTTTTATTCGGATGCGCCGTCGGATATCACATTACCAGTGCAGCCGGTCAATGTGAAAACTACAGTACTGGTGCAGCCATTCCACACAGTGACTGGCTGCACCAGGACTGTAGTTTTCACACATCGACCGGCTGTGCCGGTAATGTGATATCCGACGGCGCACCCGAATAAATATCAGTCGTTAATATGAAACTTAGATACATTCCAACCGTGAACGATCCTGCAATGGCCTACCATCCCCTATAGCTGGCATGTGCATTTGACTGCAGATTAATTTAAAACTCAAACAAATTGTATAAAATTTGTGCAAACGATTCAACGTCCCCGGTTAGGCGCAGAACATCAGACAAAACGTCAGCATTCATTGGTCAGAGTCTCCGGCTGACGGCAAATACATGAAAGGGTGGTGAAAGAGGAATGGTGTGTGTTATATCCTAAAAAGACATTATTTAAGGCAGGTATTATTACCCAATGTGCATGACAAGTTTAGGTATTTGCATAACGTGGAAATAGTACATACTACTCATGCTTTTGCTCCCGCTTAAAATATTCATGAAAAATAAGACAAACGACGCTTTGCTTCTCGTACTTCTCGTGTAGCACATCAATGAAAACATGATTGTTCTTCTAGCTCTAACGTAAGGTCTCCACTTTTTCTTTTTTCCAATTGTTTTCTGTTTAAACGTTTTTGCCCTACTCTCTTTTAATATAATCTGCATTTAAGTGCTTGTATTTATTAACTTAACAGTTATCTGCAAACATTTGGCTTTGCCAACTCTCACTAACAAAATCCTGGCTACACTACTGTCTAATACCATGATAACGCATATTTGTAGAATTCGAGCGCGCATAATTACTTTACATTTTGCTCTCAATAGAACTACCCGGATTGGTTCTAGTGGTAGCATGACTAGTGCCCTTTCCTTTTTCAGTTTTCCAGAAACCAAACACCTGCAAAAATCCCTTCCTATAAAATGCACTACTCGCTACATACACTATACTATTCGTAGCAGAATTCACACAAAGTAAAAGTCGCCCGATTAACAAAAATGTTTGAAAAAATGTTCCCGACTTCCTATCTCTTCCTGTCAAGCTTCTAATAAATGTCGCGGCTGACACCGACCTTAGAGGGAGTTGTAGAAAGAAAAATAACGTACCAAGAATTATCAAGGTGCGAGTAACTTGATTTCGGACTTGTGTTTGGTTAGATGTGATGTTGCTATTTGAACCAGTAACACCCCGATTCTGGACGCTTAATGCCGCAATTATTTTTGCGTACATAAAAGTTATAGCTATCATCGGCAAGAAAAAGGCAGTGATGAAAAGGATTGGTGTAATTAAATCGAAAACTGGTTCCGTGATGTACTGCATACAAAAGTTAACTGTACGTGGCATGATTTTGTAAATATGTTCATCTGGCCAACTGATGCACAGTTTAGTATTTGCTGCTATATGGTATCGTTGTCAATGCCGCCGGACCGATAGCAAGAACCCAAACAGCAGTTAGTATCTTAACAGTGCGTTTCTTACCCTTAAGATATCGATGTCGTAAAGGGTAGCAAACAGCACGAAATCGATCAAGAGACATGACGGTGACTATACCTAAAGAAGCGTAGTAGCAAACATTTACTAGGCCAAAAATAAAAAGGCAGCTTAATGCTCCTTTAAAGGGGATGTTTTCTTTCACAGGAGAATGAAGACATACGGCAATGTAGTACAGAGTCCCGAGAGTCAGAAACACAAGATCTGAAATCGCTAAATTGAACAGATAATAGTTCACTGAAGTATTCATTGACGGTAGTTTTGCTACCATGTAAACGAACGTAGAATCGCCGATGAATCCGACAATAAATGTGGCAAAAACGGCGCTGACGTAGATAATAATATCTTATTGGTTGTGGTACCACTTCGATGCTATTTCATGGCTCGAGAAAATTAAAGTATTATACGTTGTGCATATGAAATTTGCGCTTGATTTGCCCAAACTGCTGTTACCCGCCATGTATGGTTAGTGAGCAGCGAACGCACTAATAATGTGCTGAATCTATATTGTATGAACCGAACTTTTAGTATTTCATCTTCTTTAGCCAAAGGATATTCCTTATTCCTTAAAGTATCTATTTAGCGTATATGACTAACAATAGATATGACCAAAATTACGCTGAAATAAGAGTATTGTATGGCGATCAAATGAAATCCGTTCCCGCTTCGTTAAAACTGCTGTTCCCTGCCATGGTTTCACAAACAGCTGACTTTTCAACCTGTTCTTTATCAAATGATGAACCACACTAAACACTGAAGGCTACGACTCGGACTTTTATGTATCTTCAGTAGCCAAAAGATAATTGCGCAAATCACATTCATTAAGGTTCACGTGCAAGAATCGTTAATTACCCTATCCATAATTAAATTGATAACAGCCAATTGCAAAATTCAATCATCCACTGTTCAGCGTTTCAAAAAAATTAATACCACTCCTAGGCAAGTAAGTCACCAACCAGCACTTCCCTGTCACCAACAAGTAGGACCACTACACTATGCAGTATTATTGTCTACCCCACACCGCTCAAGTCCATTCACCGAGACGCAG